>NC_138209.1:38322261-38532261 GCF_964194415.1 Vipera berus
GATGTTAGTATTGTTCTATCATATTTAATTTTTTATAACTTTACTTAGTGATCATCAGAGCAAGGGTGCTATTTAAACAAAAATAAAACTGAAATAAAGGTACAAAGCTAATTATAAAATTAATAGTTTCAAGTAAAGCTAAATTACTTTTGTGAAGCCCTTGGTCTTTTTGAGTGTAATAAACCTTTCTTGGAAAAAAAACCTTAGTAAATTTTGAGTTACTTTTGAGTTATTTGATTTATACATTTCAGTTATTTAGTTTTTTTTTTATTTGAGTTACTTTTTATTTGTGCGTGGTAACTATTTTCTGATTTGGATAGATAAGGAAATTTGAACTACCGTAGTTATGTTTACAGTCCTGGGGAATTATCTTGTGCGAAAGATCTGTTAAAATATGGAAGCTTAGGTTGCTGGAAATATACCTCCAAACAAGTAAAATTGCTATAATTATTCATCTTTTGATAACATTCCAATTAGACTGTTGTAATAAAGTGTACCTGGGTATGCATGTAACTTTCAAAGCTTCAGTTGGTATTAAATGAAGTATCTTGCTTACTTCTGGACCCAGTAGGAATGATACCTTATAGCATTCTTAAAGATAGCAACTTATAAGATAAGAAAAGAGTAGAAGTAAAGATTGGGGCAAGAAAAAAAATGTTATAAGAGTAAAACGAAGGGGGATGAGGAATGCTGAATTTGATGGATTTGAACAAAAGAGAAAGGATAAGAACTTAAAAGAAAAAGTCAGATAAGATTAGAGTAGTGACCCGCAACCTTTTAGACATCAGGGACCGGTTCCGTGGAGAGAAGTTTTCCGCGGACCAGTGGCAGCATGCTTTTTGTGTGCTGTCTGCACTCTGTAGATGGGGTTTGTTTGTGTGGCTCAGATTCTGGCATGATGCAGACCAGTGCCAGTCCATGGATTGGGGATTGGGGACCCCTGGATTAGAAGACTAAGAAGAAGAAAATTGAGTCCCTTCATTATTTCTGCTTTGATTAGCAAAGACAGGACATTTTATAAAGCATTGTCTCTCAATATTGTAGCAATCTGAATGAGCCCAACTCCTCCCTCACTCTGTAACAATATTGGGATGGAAGGGAAACTGAGCCAGCTGAAACCTAGGAACATATTTAAATCCAACAATTCTATTTTATATGAACAGTGGTGATTTAACATTGGATTTTAAGTTCATGCAAGACTTGCTTATTATTATATCCAGATGCTGCATCTCCTTTTGCATTTTCTATACATAGTAGCCTCACATTCTAAGTCAGTAATTTCTGACTTCTTCTATAATTACTACCATGTACAGCATTTGTCCTGCAAAACATATTTCTGGCTTTATGCGTACATTTTTTAAAGGGTATTGTCTGGCAATTCCTATAAATGGATGCAATTCTTGTAGTGATTATATAGTTTGATGGTGCTATATCTTAAACCTGTTGGGGAAAAAATTGTATAACTATGAAATTATAAATATTTTTTAAACATAAATCTTGTAGCAGGATTTACAAGATTTACATTTTTTAAATCCCAAAGAATGATGAAAAACCAATCCTATGATGCATTGGAATGATTTAAAGGTCAAGATTGCGCATAGCAAAAAGAAGGAATATAAAGTTGGACTATTTGACCAGAGATAAACTGTTTGTTTATGTTAATTTGTTTATGTTAGTCCATGCTGTGAGAAAGTTGAAATGGCAAAGTTGCAAGTGGAGATGGTATTGCTGGAGTAAAACTGAATAAGGATTGCTTTGATATAAAACAGATTCAGTTATATTTCCTTTCATGTTCTTATATTATGCCTTTTATTTACTTGGTTTACGATTTCTTAGTCATTTCTGCTCTTATCTTGAAAGGACAAAACTTGATGAATCAGGCTTTTATGTTTTTCTATAAAATTTGCTAGTTTGTTAAATTTCTTCCTAAAATAAATTCTTTCCTTTTACTATACTGCTTTAGCAATCTACTGATTGCCACATCTACAAAAAACATGCAGTTTTGAAAAAGGGAAACCAAAAACTACCATTAGACTGAAACATTCAACAAAATTTGAAAAAGTTAGCTTATTATACATGATAAGGACAACGTATACAATTTAGTTTACTACAGACAGGAAAAGGAAGACATTTTCCTTTTAATACTAGAAACTGAGAGTAATTTAACACAGGATAATTTAATTCAATACCAGGAATTATCTTAAAGAAGGAGTTAGACAAATCGATGAGGATGATTCTATCTACAGATTTAGAATCATATGCAGCATGAATCTGAATATTGTTTAGTTTTTGGAGTACAACAGAGGAAAATACTGTTATGTATTGATTATTAGCACCTGGCCTTACATTTAGAAAAAAAATGCTTGAGTATGCTATGCTAAAGACTAGAATATGAATGGTAGAGTTCTTTGAGTGAATCTGAATAAAGCAGAAAGAGAAACATTCTTCCTCACCAAATGGACAGTGACAATAGTATCCTTCCACTCCATTTTGACATGATCCTCTATTGAAACAGGGATTGCATTCACAATAGTTGATGCTGGAGTCACAGATTTTTCCTGAAATATTCAAGAGATCTATTATTATAAACCCATTCTATATATAATTACATTTGCATTCAAAGCTCTCTCTCTCTCTCTCTCTTTCTCTCTCAATAACAAATCAGACTGGTATCCCAGTGTTAATGCTCAAACAAAAGTTGCTCTGAACTCAATGGCCTAAGTCATCTCTTCATGCATGCATAGAAATTTGGCAGCAATGGCATTATACCCAGTAGTTAGTAGGAATGATGATGATGATGACGACAACAACAACAATAATAATAACAACAACAACAATGTTGGAAGGGACCTTGGAGGTCATCTAGTCCATCCCCCTGCTCAGGCAGGAAACCCTATACCAGGGGTAGGCAACCTTGGCTCTTTTATTGAAGTCCACGAGTCATAAAAGAGCCAAGGTTGCCTACCCCTGTCCTATACCATTTCAGACAAATGGCTGTCTAATCTCTTCTTAAAGACTTCCAGTGTTGGAGCATTCACAGCTTCTGGAGGCAGATTGTTACACTGATTAATTGTTCTAACTGTCAGGAAGTTTCTCCTTAGTTCTAGGTTGCTTCTCTCCTTGATTAGTTTCCATCCATTGCTTCTTGTGCTGCCTTCAGGTGCTTTGAAGAATAGCTTGACTCCCTCTTCTTTGTGGCAGCCCCTGAGATATTGGAACACTGCTAACATGTCCTTCTCTTCATTAAACTAGACATACCCAATTCCAGCAACCATTCCTTGTAAGTTTTAGCCTCCAGTCCTCTAATCATCTTTGTTGCTTTTTTCTATACTCTTTCTAGAGTCTCAACATCTTTTTTACATCGTGGTGACCAATGTAAATATGGAGAAAGTTAACAGTTAAGATTTGAATGATATAACTTATTATCTCACAAGAAGTGTTATTGCAAACATTCAGGATTACTTTTGGATAGATTTCAGCCAAAGGGTTGAACATATATTCAAATTCAAATACAAACTGAAATTTAAGGGGACATTAAATTTTTGCAGGGGTGTGTGTGTGTGTGTGCATGTGTATGTGTATGGTGTGTATATTTTCCTGAACCTTTTTTGAAGCAGAAAATAAAGCTGCTAGGACAGGAACCTTTCTAGAATTAAACTAGCACATTAAGAAAGAATTATAAAACCAAGCTGCCCTGCAATAATGTTTCTTTCAAATTTCTATTTTCTATTTTTTAATTATCCTAAAATATAAGTTAAAAACATAAGGTTTTAATATTTATACTTCCCATTCTTTTACTTTTTCATGCACAATTATTTAAAACTGGGAAATTTGAAAGGACAACATATCATGCTCAGAGTAATATTTTTATGTGCCCATAAGATATAGATGTACATACTTCCAAAATGTACCATAAATGTTACGCACATATACAGTAGATATAATTTTCTAATATCTATGTTTTTACATATGAAGAAAATGTAGAAAGATAATTGTGCCAAAAAAGTATGATACAGTAGTCAGGTATTAACTACTATGCACGAAAATGGTTATTTAACCTCTGGAGTTAATGTCACATAGCTGTGTGGTGAACTGCTATATACTGCTGGCCAAATAATCTGATTTTTTCAGTCTATGTGCAACACAATCTCATATAATTAGATTAATTAAATGAGTCAATCAGTTATGAATAATTATGTACGGCTTCAGGCTCAGTAGGCAATGCTGCTGGAATTTACATAGAAAAATGCAACAGGTGCTTCTTATGCCAATAATGATTTAGGCAACAAATGGCAATTGTGGCATGGTTTTTAAACAGAAATGCGACTCTTGCTGTTTCACCTTTGAGATGTTGCATGAAATCATGTCAATGAATTAATAGATTTCACACAGTGGCTCAATATCCTGCTTCTTCAACAAAGTTATCAGATGGACAGAGTGGAACTTTGCCAGGTTTGAAGCTGTTTTCTGGCACATCTCAGAACTCCCAATTTCTAAGAGAAGTCTGCAAGGCCTACAGTTTAATTCTCAAATATGCAAATGATGTTATAAAACTACATCTAAATTTCATGTGGGAACACATTTGATGGAATTGTTCTTAGTATTATAATAATATATAACATGTCATCCATATGGAAAGCTAAATATAAGACAAGGGGTTAGACAACACTATCCTTCTCCATGACCTATGCATTTTCCTTTAATTTGTATATTTGTTTGCTTATTATGAAACACTCAAACAGATTTATTATCTTTTTTTTTATCTATGCAAGTGAAAGACTGGAAAAAGACTGGAAAAATAAAATTGCTATTATCAATGTTGACAGTTTTTAATGCTGATTTCTTGAGTGATAATAACATTGGGTGTATGACCCAACTACTGTATCTTCAACAGAATCAGTATTTTTAGAATAAAGAGTTACAACAAAAAATTAAACCCATGAATACCATATTTCTATTATCAATTAATAGGAACTACACATGCAGAACAATGTCTTACCTGTATAACCAGGTTTGCAAATGCAGTTGAAGTTTCCTGGGAAGTTCTGGCAGAGGGCACCATTTTTGCAAGGGCTGGACAGGCATTCATTTACATCTCTCTCACAGGCTATTCCAGTAAAACCACTGGGACAAGTGCAAGAGAATCCTCCTACCAGATTATGGCAAGTTCCGCCATTGTGGCAAGGAGATGGGAAGCATTCATTGACATCAGTTTCACACAATGTTCCATCATATCCTGGCATGCATCTGCAGGTAAAAGGCTGAAGAGGTTCATTTGCCATGATAATGACTGGGACACTGTCATAGTTTCTTGATTTAGGACTCACAGCCAGTTTCCTCAAGCAGCTGCCTCCATTTTGACAAGGGTTTGGTAAGCAAGAATCATGATCCACAGATTTTATTTGCACACCACTCTGGCGAAAGATAATTTCCTTGATACTTTCAAAGAAAGTAGTCACACTACCAGGATTCACATACTGGTAGTTGTTCCGCTTCACTGCTACCATCAAAAAAGTTTGATTGTTGTCCTCAAATATCCCATAGAGTTGTACTGTAGTTCCTAGTCCAGTTAACTGGGAGTTGGTAACCCTCAGAAAATGAAGATAATGATTAGTCAAAAATTCTTTCAAGGATGGCATGCTAAGACGAAGAAGAATGCTGTTATCAAGTGTGGCATTATTGAATCCTGAAAAGGAAACCCTAATGATATTGGTAACTGAGTTGTGCAAGCCATCATTGCTTAAAACTGTCAGATCAAATGTTCCATCTGTTGATCTTGCCAGGGAATTCAAGTCACAAGTACTTGGTGGAATATTAAAGAGGCTTGTAACTCCTGATGTAAGGGAACATTGAAAGGTGTCTAAAATATCAGGATCCTGAGGTTTTACATTGCCTAATGTTCCTCCAGGAAATAGATTTCCATAATAGTGAACAAAGATCTCTACTGTTCTAGGTTGTGATGGGTTATCATTTTTGTCAATTACCTTTATATTCACTGTTCCTGTGGAAGACATCTGAGGAATGCCTGAATCCCTTGTAATTACTGACAAATAAAAGTCACTGATTTGTTCTCTATCAATTTCTCTGGTTGTGGTTAAAACTCCAGCAGAACTGAGACTAAAATAATTGGTAGCTGTACCACTGCTAAGCAAATAATAAGAAAAGGGACCTTGATTTGGAGGAAGATCAGGGTCAGAGGACTGGAGTGTCATCACAAATGTCCCTGCCCGATTGTTTTCCATTATTTCTCCTTCAGTGGTTGAAAGAATGGGGCCATTGTCATTGATATCTTCCAAAGTTACTAATAAAGAAGCACTGCCTGTTGCTGATGGACTTCCTGAATCGATTGCTAATATAGAGAGATTGTAAACTGGCAAGACTTCTCGATCAAGCTCTGCAATCACTGTAACTTGCCCTGTCTGTGGGTTAATCGAAAAAGCACCATTGTTGTTTCCATTACCAATAAAATAGGAGAACCTGTTCCAGCTAGGGAGAGAATCAGAGTCAAAGGCACTTAGAAATGTGACATGAGTCCCAACAGGAACACCTTCACTGATTCGGACATTGTAGGACTCCAAGTTGAAGACAGGGGGATCATTGGCATCTAATATTGTGATATTCACAATCACTTCATCTATATCTGCACCACGGATACTCCCAGCATTTTTTGCAAGCACTTTCAGAGATATTCGTTCTTCCTTTTCTCTATCAAGAGGACCTGTGACATAAATCTGCCCACTACTGTCATCAATCTGAAAACCTTTTTTTCTACTACTACCAAATATTAAATAGTGGACATCTCCATCAATCCCTGAATCACGATCACTTGCAAAAATTTCTCCTACAACAGTTCCTTTAGAAGCAGCTTCAGAAATCTCAAAATAGTAAAGCTTAGATACAAATCGTGGAACATATTCATTTGTTCCTCTTAAATGTATGTTGACGTTAGCAAAGCTGCATTTGTCCTCATCAGGAACATTAAAGGCTTTTATAGTTAAATGATAGTTCTGCTTGGTCTCGTAATCTAGGAAGCCTTGAGTGGTTATAATTCCAGTGTTAGGATCGATAACAAACAAGTCACTGTCTGAAGACTGAACTGCATAGGCAATTACAGCATTATGTCCAGAATCAATATCAGTTGCATTGAGATGAATAACAGTTGTTCCACTAGGAGCATTTTCTAAAACACTGGGAAAATACTCTTCTGGGGTAAAAGTTGGAGAATTATCATTCACATCAATAACATTCACAATGATACTACAGTACCCAGTTCTTGCAATCCACCCTCCATCTACAGCACTTACAGTAATATCATGCTTTTGGCATAGCTCATAATCAAGTGACTTGGCAAGATATAATGCGCCAGTAGATGAATTAATTGCAAA
The DNA here is from genome assembly GCF_964194415.1 of Vipera berus. Taxonomy (NCBI): domain Eukaryota; kingdom Metazoa; phylum Chordata; class Lepidosauria; order Squamata; family Viperidae; genus Vipera; species Vipera berus. Next base: position 38,329,647 of record NC_138209.1, read on the forward strand.
GCATCCAGCCTCATTCCCAGAAGAAATATTGTACTGGATTACTCCATTCATAGCAGCATCTTTGTCCCCTGCTGACATGGTCCTGAGAATTGTTCCAACAACATGACTTTCAGGAACAGTAATACTTAAATGTCTTTCAGAAAATTCTGGTGTATGGTAATTTTCCTCTGTTACTACTACTTGTACAGGTACTTCTGATGAGAGAGGTGGATTACCTTTGTCCTTAGCTTTTATTTTTATTAGAAAGCTTTTATTCATCTCATTTATCAAGGAAGATGCTACTGAAATCCATCCGGTCTTACTATCTAAAATAAATTTATCTGTAAGGTTGCTATTTGAAATACTGTATTCAATTTCTGCATTCAGACCAAAGTCTTCAGAATCAACTGCAGTTACTTTAATAAGTTTGGTCCCAATGGCCACATTTTTAACAACAGGTGTAAAATATTGATTGAACAGAAACTTGGGTGCATTGTCATTGCTGTCCACAATATTTATTGTGACTGTAGTCTCACTAACCAGTGCGGGGCTGCCTCGATCTGAGGCGATAACTATAAAGCTGTGTCTGTTAAGATTGACATGGTTAGAAGCACTGGAATTTTGGAACTTTAAGGGCTGCTTACTGAAAATCTCCCCTGTGGATGCATTAATTCTGAAAAACTCTGACTGTGATTTTATGAAATAGAAGACTTGTCCATTAGCTCCCTCATCTGGATCTGTGGCAGATATTTGGGTCACTCGAGATCCAACTTCATTACTTTCAGGATAATCCAAGTAGTAAGATGGTTTTGTAAATCGTGGAGAATTGTCATTGATGTCTGTCACAAATATGGTCACATCTGTGCTAACAGTCCATCCAGAGTCATGTGCTGAAACTCGAATCCTGTAGCGATCTGTATCTTCTCTGTTTAGAACCCTGCTAATTGTTATATCTCCTGTATTAGGATTTATAACAAATGGTATATTTGTATTCTTTATTGAATATCTGCTGACTGAATTTATTCCAATATCTTCATCTGATGTTGTGACTCGTGTAACAGTGTAACCCAAGGGTGCATTTTCAGGCACGAGAGCACTAAATATCTGAGAAAATTTGGGTGCATTGTCATTTTCATCTAATACATTGATAAATACTTGGACAACTGCACTTTGTGTAGGGGTACCTCTATCTGAAGCTTTTACAGTTAGAGTATATTGGGCTACTCGTTCCCTATCTAAAGGTCTGACACTTCTAATTTCACCAGTTGTATGTTGAATAGTGAAGCTGTTCTCTATATTACCATTAATTATTTCATAATTCAACTGTCCATTTGGCCCACTATCCTTGTCCGCTGCAGTTATAGTAATTATTTTAAAAGGTGAAAGGTTTTCCAATATTTCAACAAAGAATGGATCTTGTTCAAATAATGGTGCGTTATCATTTATATCCATCACTGTTATTTCCAGTTTTAAATAAGAAGAAAATGGTGGGAAGCCCATATCTCTAGCCTCAACCCAGACAATGTATTTCTGTACAGCTTCATAATCTAAAGGCTGGCTGATTGATAACTGTCCTGTTAACTGATCGATCTGAAAAGTACCTCCAAGGTTGCCACTAGCAATATAGTAGGACAAAGAATCGCCTCTTGATGACACCCCAGAGACAGACGTGATGAAAGTGCCAACTGCTTGGTTTTCAGGAAACGTGAATTTGTGCTGTTTAGTATGCACTTGAGGGAAATCAGCTCTGTTTACAAATCTTACAGTCACAGTTGTGGAATCAGTCTTTGGAAGCAAGCCACAATCATTGACGTTCACAGTAAAGGTAATTTCGGATGTCCCAGAAAGTCTGTCAGCTACCATAATTGCTCCTCTTGCTGGATCAATGTGAAATTTTTCAGAATTCTTTCCCGAAAGGGTATAGTGAAGCTTAGCATTAGGGCCAGCATCAGCATCTGTCACTGTCACTGCAAATACAAAAGTACCTATAAAGAACAATTAAAAAGTTTGTATCAGTGCTATAGCAAAGAATTTCAGTAATTTATTCAGTATAGAAATGTTATGCTTTAAATAACATTGAAACATTTCTTATCCCCAACAATAAACTTGAGTGAACTTGAGTGAAAAAAAGTTATAGGCAGGAGTTGGTGAATGTTTTGTTAAAAAAAACGACAAAACCCAACAATCAGCTCAGCAAACACAATGGCACTGAATTCTGAGTAATCTTTTATGTTCAGCTGCCAGCTATAAGCAGATGCAGATATTTTGTGGTATTTCAAAAACTTTTGTACTGGCTTAACTGTCTCTTAAGTTATTTTATTTCAACCACAGATTGCTTTATGAAGAATATAACTTTTCCCCTCTTAAAAACAAACTGTAGCAATTTGAAATGCCTTTAACGTTGCTTTTAACCATTTTTTGATTAGGATTTTTCAGCACATTAAATATGAAAATTAAACTTATTCACTAAAGTGTATTTTAAAAATCAGAATTAAAAAATCAGTCTGAGAGAGGAAATGAATTTAATTTTTCACTGCAAAATTTTGCCCCAATAAATATATATTGTAGCACATTGTGACATATTTATTATAAGGGAACTCTGATCCTGTTCATGTGAAATAAGAAGTAATTATCATTACACTGAGTAAGAGCTATTTAAAATTTAGTATGCATAAAGCAGATATGTCATCTTAATTATATGTAAAAAGAGTGATAGTAAATATTAATAACAAAAACTGAAAAAATATAAGAAGAAAAGAAAATACAATTCTACTTCTTTAGTTCTCATCACTGATTTCAAAATTAAGGAATCTCTTGGGGACAACTTCATTGTCTTGGACCATGTAACTTACAACATATGATAAATTTTAAAAAGTATTTTTAATAAACTAAATTGTTTACAGTCTCTTCTTGAATTTAGTAGAACTAAGAAATTAAGTTTGCAGTGAATTTAGGACATAGAGACATTCCTTTATGTGTTCATAGATATCAACATAAATCTTTCATGCTTACCAATCTTTTAAAAATGTTAAATTATTGTATGTAAAATACTGAGGGACTGGCTTAATCACATTAACCTTTTTCCTTTTTATTTTTTAGGATTAGATATTTTGGTATCATGCTGTATTATTCTCTTACCTGTACTAGTTGGTGAAGGTATATGAGTGACGTAAGGATGATGCTGAAATTTAGGGGGATTGTCATTCACATCTGCAATTGTGACAAGAACACTTGTTGAACTGGAAAGAGCAGTTGGAAAGCCACCATCCTTGGCTACAATGATCAAAGTGTAATTCTCTTTATCTTCTCTGTCCAACAGAGCACTTGTAATGATCTGTCCAGTGGAAGGGTTGATAGTGAATTGTGAATTTCCACCACTGAGACTATAGCTGCATAAATTCAAGAAAGAAACATTTTCCATACTTACTGGATTGTGAAATATATGGCTTTATCATTCATATTTGAATAAATTGTATGATCTGCTAATCTTCTCCACTGCCTAAATAATAGAGACATTTGTACCAGACTTATCTCACCATTATTGCATAAATCCCAAGGGAATAGAGAAAAATTCTACACCTCCCTCCCTGCTGCTTTCACATACTAATCCTATGACAATATGCAGTGTTACCAGATTCTATACAGCAATGTTTAAAGTTTGTTGGATGATAATCTGGCCATAAACTAGACTTAATGAGCATCTAGTTTCCCATACTAGAGTGCTCTATAATTTTATAGATATAGTCTTCTATATACTGACCTTTATGTTCTCCTACATTTATCTAATTCTCCTTTTAGAATCTTTTAGATTCTTGTTTGTTATATATATTTTCTGTTTTAATTCATATATTTGTTTATATGTTCTATCTTTCCATTTTTTAAAAATTCTGATGTATCTCCTATGCTTTTTAACTGATTGTAGCCCACCCTTATATTCTTCTATAGTAAAGATTTGATTTAAGTCTTTGAATTAATTAATACATTATAATGCTATACAATCCACAGGTAGTCCTCAACTTATGGCCACAATGGAGCCCAACATTTATGTTGCTAAGTGAGAAATTTGTTAAGTGAGTTTTTTCCCATTTTATGGCCTTTCTTGCCCGATTTGTTAAGTGAATCACTGTAGTTGTTAAATTAGTAACACAGTTGATTAAGTGGATCTTGTTTCCCAATTGACTTTGCTTGTCAGAAGGTTGCAAAAATGGATCACATGACTCCAGGACTGATAAATGTGAGTCAGTTGCCAAGCCCCCATGTGACCATGGGGATGCTGCAATGGTCATAAGTGTGAAAAATGATCGTAAGTCACTTTTTAAATGGCATTGCAACTTTGAATGGTCACTAAATGAACTGTTGTAAGTTGAAGCCTACTTGTATACTGTATATTGCTTATACAGGTATAACAATGTATTCTTTTATTTCATAAAATAAGAAAAATTAGTCAAAATATACATACATATGTATATATAAGTATATGTACATGTACATGTATATATAGAATTCTGCACAGTTATAAATCAAAGAATCATAGAAGGTAAGGAATGATAGTGTTTTTTGAAATCTTCTAGTCTAAGTTCCCTTGTTCATTGTATAAAGCCAGTATGATAGTATCCTTGGGAGATGGCCACACACTTAAACTTTTCCAGTAAAAGTGTGTCCACTGCAATTCATAGCAATCTGTTCTACTGATGAGTAGCTCTTACAATTAGGAAAACTGAATCAAAGAAAATATTCTAAAAAAGTTATCAATAACAATTATTAAATTTACTATTAATTTTAGTTCAAAATAAGATATGAAAAGAATAAAAAATAACTAAAATAGTCTATGGAAGATACAAATGATAACAAGCATGCTTCTAAAAATATATCATGTATTATTCATACGAACTTATGAGTTTATAAGGTAGAGCTATTTACCAAAACACTATTAATCTAAAATTGTGAAGAAAAGCAAAGTTCATCTGTTTAATATACAAATATTTTAACAATGAAGGTAATGCCACTATTGTTCTATTGCATTATCCATTGAGCCTGCATCAGCAACCAAAACTGTTAGAACTTTCAGCAGTGGCTATGCTGCATATAATCTCTTATGTTTTCATGTGGCCCAGACTGTTAATCTTGTGAATTTCTTTTAACTTAACAATTGGACATGATGTCATTTTTTTAAGTTAATTGTTGTTGTTAGCTGCGAAGTCGTGTCCGACCCATCACAACCCTATGGACAACATTCCTCCAGTCCTTCCTGTCCTCTACCATCTTCTGGAGTCCATTTAAGCTCACGCCTACTGCTTCAGTGACTCCATCCAGCCACCTCATTCTCTGTCGTCCCCTTCTTCTCTTGCCCTCAATCTTTCCCAGCAATAGGGTCTTCTCCAGTGAGTCCTTCCTTCAAATTAGGTGGCCAAAGTATTTGAGTTTTAGCTTCAGGATCTGGCCTTCTAAAGAGCAGTCAGGGTTGATCTCCTCTAGCACCACAGTTCAAAGGCCTCAATTCTTTGGCGCTCAGCCTTTCTTATGGTCCAACTTTCACTGCCATACATTGCAACTGGGAAGACCATAGCCCTGACTATACGCACTTTTGTTGACAGGGTGATGTCTCTGCTTTTTAGTGTGCTGTCTAGATTTGCCATGGCTTTCCTCCCGAGGAGCAAGCATCTTTTAATTTCTTGGCTGCAGTCCCCGTCTGTGGTGATCTTGGAGCCCAAGAAAACAAAAGCTGTCACTACCTCCATTTCTTCCCCATCTATTTGCCAGGAATTGAGAGGGCCGGATGCCATGATCTTGGTTTTCTTAATGTTGAGCTTCAACCCAACTACAAAGTGAACTGTTACATAACTCAGAACTGAATTCATTTTAATCACAATCCAACACAACTATTTCCTATAAAAACTACAAGTACTCATGCATAACATTTTCTGATGCTACCAAGAAAAACTGCCTGGTTGGTAGACTGTAGAGAAGAAATATTTGATTAGGTGAATTCTCCGTAGCAATACTTCCCTCCCTAAATATTTCACAATATCATTCCTTATCTTGATCTAATCTCTTTGGCATTCTCAATGGCTAAAAAGAAGCCAGATTAGGTAGGCTTGATCCACACACAAAATATATTGTAGTGCAAAAGTTATTGTTCAAGACTGTGTTGGGTTTTTCAGATGTACAGAAATAGAAGAACCCTGTTAGATCAGACCAAATGCTAAAGGAACATGACTTCCTTGAGCACCTCACTACCACAGCAAGCAGACAAATACTCGTATCTTCTGCAGGTTGCTCAACTGTAAATAAGTTGCACACATATAGCTTGCAATTGTGAATCTGACAAATGTCTGTCTCAAGAACTAGTCCAATAAACTATAAAGCAGCTTTTCACAAGCCAATGCCCTCCAGATTTATGAAAGTGCAATTCACAAAACACTGGAATAGCTAGGAATGAATTGGAATTCAGGAAATACATTTGAAAGACACAAATTTAGGGAACGTTGAATCCGACTATGTTAATAAAAATTATTATGATTATTTTGTAATAATGGGTGTCAGAGTTGAAATATAACCTATGATATAAATGCTTGATATGAATTATTGAAAAGGGGTTCGATGGTTCAGTGATCAAAGATGCTGAACCTGTCAGTTGGAAAACTGACAGCCTGGGTTTGAGTCCAAGCACCATGCAACATGGTAAGCTCCTATTACCTGGTCTAGCTCCTGCCCATCTAGCAGTTTGAAAGCATGCAGATGTGAGTGAATAAATAGGTACCACTTCAGTGGGAAGTTAACAGCATTCCCTGTGTCTTGGCCATGTAGTCATGCTGGCCACATGACTACAGAAATGTCTTTGGATAAAGCTGGCTATCTTGATTAAGAAACAGATGAGCATTGCCCCTTAGAGTCGGAGACAACTGGACAGGGAAAACCTTTACCTTTACATTTATGAATTTTTGATGGTCATGACAAAAATAAATAAAACAGGCTTGTGCAAAAAATTATTTACTAGAAAAATACAAAAAATTAAGGTAAAACTCTATCTTCCAATATTATTTCTACATAAAGGTAAAGGTTCCCCTGCACATGTGTGCTAGTCGTTTCCAACTCTAGGGGCCGGTGCTCATCTCCGTTTCAAAGCCGAAGAGCCAGCGTTTGTCTGAGGATGTCTCTGTGGTCATGTGGCCGGCATGACTAGACGCCAAAGGCGCACGGAACGCTGTTAACTTCCCACTGTCGTGGTCCCTATTTTTCTACTTGCATTTTTATGTGCTGTCGAACTGCTAGGTTGGCAGAAGCTGGGATGAGTAACAGGCGCTCACTCTGTTGCACGGCACTTGGGATTCGACCTACCAAACTGCCGACCATCTGATTGACAAGCTCAGTGTCCTAACCCACTGAGCCACCGTGTCCCTATTTCTACATATGTAAAGCTTTTTGCAAATTAATTTCCTACAGACTAAAATGATGTGTAATTAAGCATTTCATTACAGCACATTTTAGACAAATGATAGCAATAGCAGAGGTACTACAGTTTTAGGCTTGTTGGCAAGCAAATAATAGTGTATGTATATTTTAAATTAAGCATGCTTTATTCATTTTGTATTTTAAGAATGAACTAGAGTAAGGTTTAGACTGATTACTATATTGAATTTGCTTCTGAGAAAAGACTAACATTTTTTCAAAAAATGAGGCAAGCGTCTTAAATCCCATTTGCATGTTTTTTGGGAAACAACAAGCTGATGTTCACATTAACTGAAATGGAAAAGAGCTTATGCTGGTTTTCTTGAGTGACAAAAGTTATTAGAAACAAACATGAAGCTTCTCTGCATTCTATTAAAAACACATAACTCCACTGAGTAAAATGTTAAATCTGCTACTGCCACTTAAAATCTTATGTAACCCTCCCTCATTTCCTGGTAATAATAAATTATAGAAATTTCCTAATTACCAAGGGGGAAAAAGTATAAAGCATTGGGCCATAATAGTACCCCATCAATACTGGCTATTAATAAGCTTTCTGAATGGCTTATTAATTTCCTAATGTGTTGTACACAAATTCTTTTTGTACAATCTATCTATGGAAAGAAAAATACAATTTTTTGGCCTACAACTATTGTTGTCAACAAACCCAGAAACCTTTAGTATATGCAGATTATGACCAAAAATATAGTCTATTTATAGCTTCTCATCGAGGTGTTAGCAAACTTTCTCCCAGCCATGCATGCAGGCATGCATTCCTATAGTCTCTCCCTCGCTACGTCCCTCTATTTTCATAATTTTTAATGATATTACATTGGGCATTAACAAAAGTCTTGTGAGAATAATGAAATAACTACTAAAAGCTCAGGAGATTTCAGTGAAAAATGATTCTTGTGGTCCATGTCAACAGATGATTGTCAATAGAATTTTAACATACAGGTAGTTTGCAACTTACGACAGGTCATTTAGTGGCCATTCAAAGTTACACTGGCACTGAAAAAATGTCTTATGACCATTTTTCACACTTATGACTGTTGCAGCATCTCCATGGTCACGTAATTTACATTCAGATGCTTGACAACTGGTTCATATTAATGACAGTTGCAGTGTTCTGGGGTCATGTGATCATCTTTTGCGAGCTTCTGACAAGCAGTTAATGGAGAGGCCAGATTCACTTAACAACCATGTTACTAATTTAACAACTGCAGTGATTCGCTTAACAAATGTGGCAAGAAAAGTCGTAAAATGGGACAAAACTCAATTTAACAAATTTCTCACTTAGCAACATAAATGCTGGACTCAGTTGTGGTTGTGGTTGTAAGTTAAGGACTACCTGTAGTAGCATGATATTGATTAAGTCATCACTAAATGCAGGATGATATCTTGTAAATCAAGAAAAAGATATTTTTGTAAAAAGCATGAACCTAATTTTAGTACATAAGAAATTATATTATTTCAAGCATTTGGAACTTTTCCATTGAAATAAGAATTCATACCTGATGGCAGCATTCACTGAGCCATCAGAATCTGAGGCGTTTACAAGCAAAACATCTGTCCCAGTAGGTGCATCCTCTGGAATGGTTTTAGAATACATATTAAAGGCAAACTTGGGCACATTGTCGTTGACATCATCTACTTTGACAGAAATGGTTCCTGTACCAGTAAGGCTGGGAATTCCTGGAGAAACAAAAAAGGATTTGAAATGTTGGAAATTATGTAGGGCACAATGTTAATTTGTATTTATTATGTCACATTTAACATTTCACAATTTACCATGTTAGAAAGCTAAAATCATTCAAAAAAATAAGATCCCTTTCTGACAGCAAAAGGACACAGGAAAAGTTTTGGATACCTTACTATGAAGTGAAATGTTTGCCACCTGAAATTTAAAATGATGGATCATTTAGTAGTATCAGTAGAACTCCAAATTAATGGGTGGCTGAGACTGTTCACATCATAATGTTGCATGCACAGTTTGTACAATTTGGCTAGTGAAAACCAAGCTAGAATTTGATGACTCCACAGTGGAGAAAGGCAGAGAAAAGAAAGTTAAACTCAGATATTGCAGAAATGTCTTAGTAAAGTCATTTCTCTATTCTTAGTCATCAGGAACAGATTAGAAAATTTAGTATGTGGCTTGATGGAAGCAAGAATATAGGAGGTAAAACTCTGTTTTTCCCTTCCAAAATCTTTGCTGAATTTGTCCTCTCTGGCAACACTATTTGTGCGTGTATCTGTATACCCATACACATCTATAGATACAGTATATAGGCAGTGTGTTTTTAGCTGTGCTATAAAGCAAAACATAAAACAAAACACAACATTCCAAAGGAATGACCTGCTGCCCAAACATTAACATTCAAAATATACTGGACATGTTTGTTTTCAAGTTTTGTCCTAAGCTGCATTTTTTATGCCTCTCTTTACTCTTGAACATATATAGTCAATCATGATTTCGTGAACTATTTGCATAAGTAAGCACATATTTCATTCCACACTTCTGAAGCTGAGTAAGTTTTGCAGATTGTTGTTAAGTGATATTTGCTAAAACTGTTTTAGATAATGGCTAACATGCAATAAAATTCAAGGAAAGTTCTTAAATAATAGATTTTTAACATCCAGGCAGCATTTCTTTTGTTTTCATTAAATAATTTAGAATTGTTAATAGGAACGACAAATATATATAGCAAGTCTAGTTCTATACATAAGAAGGGCCCAGAAAAATTGCCTTATAGTGGAGCCCTTCCTTGATATAATTTGTCTATTTGGAAGAATTATTAATAAAATTATCCAGGAGGCATTTCCTTCCTGAAAACTAGCTATCACTTTAATCAAATATACTGTTATAACTTTCTTTTGTAACATCATGGTAAATGGTCCACAACATTTTCATAAGTGTGTTAGTCCACAACTGGTCTATGGTCACTAGAGAGTTTCTGGATTCTAAACACAACATAAATAGCACCAATTCTAGATAGACTTCAGTTCTAGTTAGGCAGGAATGTCATTTGGACTTCTAGCAACAGATGCCAGGTTCTGTTTTCTTAGTTTTAATGTGTTTTGTGTGAGAAACTATGGTCTGCCAGAGTTCTCAGAAAAGTCCTAGTCATCATAATAGTAATGATCTTCTGGAATTTTGGTTCAGCATTATTAGGAAGCCATAAGCAGAGACATCCGCAGAATCCAACAGTTGCATCATTTGCCTTTGACCCTGGAGCTGGCCATAAATGCCACAAAGGCAGTCTTGCCAAGCCCGTGACAGTAGAACATGATCACTGAAGCAAAGTTCACACAGCATTTCAACAATCATACTAATATCAGGAAATAGATGACTGGGATATACAATTTTACAAAAGGAGTAAGCTCCTTTCCTTATCGATGAGTAAATTCATTAAGGTAAGATTCTCTGTTGGTTCCTTGAACCCCTTTTTCAAGAATGTGAAACTAGTGCCCAAATAAGCCTGGAATGGTAACATCAACCTGTTCTTTAAGAGTAATGTTTTGAAAAACTCCCAACTCTGAAGTGATGATGACATCAAAATATTAGTTATATAATACATAAGCACAGTATCTGACTGGAGTCAGAGCAGCAGCCGGCAAGTAGGCTCTTTACTTTTAACTAAGATTAAATCAACCTATTTTATTTACTATCTGATTTTAAGGCTACTGTTTTACCTTATCCTAGTCTTTTAATCTCCTAATTTTTAAACCTTTTACACTTTTGAAATTTTATGTAGTGTGGCCACTAATCCACGCTCAGTTATATTTCAGTTACGGTTTAGCTACAGTTTAGCTGTATTTTTAACAACCCGAGCTGGGCCTCAGCTATGGGAATGCCTTGCTGCTGCTTCTTTGTTGTTGTTACATAGGTTTTACTGATTAGTCAGGAAGCCTAGTACTGTCTAGCTTGGACGTGACCTTTTTATCTGAGCTATTTATTTATTTACTTTATTTTTACTATTTTTCTACTATTTTTATTATTTTATCCTTTTTACTTACTCCCTGCTCCCTGCTTTGCCGGGAGGGTAGGATCCTTGCCTTACTTGCGAGGAGCTCTGCCATTGTTTGCATCAGGACTTGCTCCCTCTCGACTCCTGACTCCTCTTCCTCTGGATCCAGGACTCGTCTCAGTGACTAGACTCTTTGCTATATTACACAGTTCCTCCTCTATTGTGCTACTTAACATAATGAAGTGAAAGAAAAGGAGCAGATCCCTCACTGACCTGGTTCCTCAACCCCCTGAAGCAATCCAAGATTGAAGATTTTGTTTTAACTCGGCCTCTCTGTTTGAAAACTCCAGCTCCCTTTTATCTGGCTGCTGCCGGTCGTCGCGACCCTCCGATGGCTGAGGGTGTCACCCCTTGAGCTGAGAACAAAGGCTCCCCAAAAACTACGGTCCTCAACCAATCCTTAAATGAGCCCACCCTTACAGACCTTCTGGCCCAGCAATGTTTCCTGGTTGCAGATACAACAGCGAGCATACAGCTCCAGCTTGATAAAATAATAAGTACCCTAGACTATCTAGTTTCCTGGGTTGCCAGTGGTAGCCCTGGGCTGGCCGCTTGGCAGCCTGATGCGGTATAAGGGTCCTCTCTGTCAAGCTTCAGCAAAAGCTCTGCTCAATGTAACCCTACCAATAGTTTGATCTCTACACCTCTAGACACAAACAGTCACCTGGTTTTACAGCCAAAACTGGTGGCCCTTAATATCAATCCCATTAACGACTATTTGCCTCGTTGGGGCTCAATACAGCTGGCAAGGGGTCATATACTACAGCTATTGGGGTTGAAAGTGGATGATTTGAAGGAGGTTGAATCTTTACCCTCCCCTATATATTGCACCAGAGTGCTACTTAGTTTTGACAACCCTAACACCCCAAAACTATTCTTCAGGAGAAGATCTCTGCTAACATCCTTCAGCATTTTGCCAAGAAGAGTCTTCAAAGATATGTTGACTAAGCCTCTTCTAAGCAATCGACAACCTGTGAGTGCCAGGATATTTATTGCCCCCAAAAGATCTTCAGCAGCACATGCTAATGTGCCAATCTTGAATGTCATCCCTGATATCTACTAAATATACACCTATTCCTGTAAAATCTCCTGATGGCGTCCTCTCAAATGGTATCCTGACTGATCCTCCTACAGCCGGTGAAACCAACCCCCCTCAGCGAGCAACATCTTATCAGGAAGCTTGCCTTGACTTAATCAGCTGGGAAGAAATGGCCCCAAAGGAAGCGACACCAGCTCAGGGCATCCAAGGCTTCTTAGTGAATAAGCCCAGAATAAGACCAGTGCCTCTGGGATTCCATCTATCCATGAGGCTGACTCGTCTCAAGATAATTTCTGGAACCTGGAGGAGACTCTTTGACTCCTTTCGTGCGCTCCCACAACCAGAAAGGGCCCAAATTATAAAGCGTCTGGCTGCAGTTAAATCCAAGCTCCGGAGTCTCTCACTACCTGATAAGGATCTCCTTGGACTTCAGGGAGTCCATACCGATTCACCAGTGGAAGCTCCCTTGGCCCTTTGTCCAGAATGTCTAATTCGCGAATCTGAAGATCTTGGGCTTCCTCAGACTCCGTCTGCTGATGCCACTGAATGCTTGCCAGCTAAGCTACCAACTAATGCTACAAGTACGAACTGGAGCACGTTTAGAGCTCTACAGCCCCATGAACAAGGCTTGCCTCCCTTTCCCCCTCCCCTGCCTTTGCCTCCTAGGAGGGTGACACTGCCTTTTAACAACGGGTGTATCTTTTCGGACCTGAAGGGCTCCCTGGAAAAAAATAATTATACAGAATGACTATCAAACTGGGCAAAAAACCCCTGCACTCTCAAATGCCTTTCGTGGAACATAGCAGGTTGGGGGAGAAGGTGCGGCACCACAGAATTTACCAACTATATCCAGTCATTCGATATGGTCTTGCTTCAGGAGACCTGGGCATGTGATAAGATATCCCTTACAGGGTTTATGGCCACTTCCTTGGCCGCTACCAAACAATCTATGACGGGAAGACCCAAGGGTGGTTTAGCTTGCTTGGTCTCTACCTCTTTAAAAGTGTAGACAGTGGAGCTGCCCTCCTGTGGCTCCTTAGCCATGGCGCTCCTAATTAAGAGAGGTTGGAGCAAATTGTTAGTGTTTAACGTCTACCTTCCCCCGACAGTGAGGCAAGCCGATACTAAGGCTCAATGGGGTGAACTGGAGAATGATATTACTTGTATCGAAACTAAATTCCCAGCACTGTACACCCTTATAGGGGGCAACTTTAATGCCCGATTGGGAGCCCAAGTCCCCCCATCGATTGAGGCACTCTACTCCCAAGAAATCCTCCAGGCAATAGGTCACCAGATTTCAGCTAGGCACTCTAAGGATGAGCTAACAAACTTTGCTGGCATTCAGTTAGCTCTTTTAGCATCCCAACACAATAAGATAATCCTTAATGGGAGTACCCCAGGTGATATAGCCAGTGAGTTTACTTTTAGTTCCTCATGTGGGAGTAGTGTTATTGATTTTGTGCTGGTTTCCCAGTTACTAAGAAAGGCAGTCCATGCTTTCTATGTTGACTGCCTCACAGAGAGTGACCACTATCCCCTGGTTACAATTATTGGGCTTTCCTTAAATATACAGTACATCTGTCTAAAGGACCCCAAATGCTGGATCCCTATGTGGCCTCGTATACAAGGAGGATCAAATGGTCTTCTAATACTGAAAGAAAGTTCCACTCCTTTTTATCATCTCTGTAATGTCTCAGCCTATATAATCAGGTCCTAACAAGTAGCGGCTCAGAGACAATAATAATGTCTCAGCCTATATAATCAGGTCCTAACAAGTAGCGGCTCAGAGACAACAACAACAACAACAACAACAACAACAACAACAACAACAACAATAATAAGTTGGAAGGGACCTTGGAGTTGGATCTAGTCCAACCTCCTGCTCAGGCAGGAAACCCTATACCATTTCAGGCAAATAGCTGTCCAGTCTCTTCTTAAAAACCTCCAGTGTTGGAGCATTCACCACTTCTGGAGGCAGGTTGTTCCACTGGTTAATTGTTCTAACTGTCAGGAAGTTTCTCCTTAGTTCTAAGTTGCTTCTCTCCTTGACTAGTTTCCATCCATTGCTTCTTGTCCTGCTTTCAGGTGCTTTGGAGAATAGCTTGACTCCCTCTTCTTTGTGGCAGCCCCTGAGATATTGGAACACTGCTATTTTGACCTTTGAATCACTAATTAATAGTGTACAAAGGGAGCTAGGAGCTGACCGTAGGCCAAGGGGTCCATATCACTTAAGACGCAATCCCTGGTTTGACAAAGAATGTTGCTTAGGAACCAGATTAACTGGGTTTACTTGCTCTATCGTAATTGAAGAGATAAATGCCCACCAGAGCATTATACTCCTCGCCTGAAGCAGGAGTATAAAGGGCTAATTGTTAAGAAAAAGAGGGCTAAAGAGAGAGAAAAGTGGGATCTACTTCTCTTCTCCATCCAGCAGAAGAACACCCGACTATTTTGGCAAATTGTTGCCAGCTCTTTGCCTGGTCACCAAGAACTCCCTCTCTGCTGTATCTCCAACAGAGACTGGGAAAATCATTTCTTGTCAATCTTCCAGGCTTCAACAATTTTGACCGAGCTCGGACCACAGCTGCCTCCTGCAATTCCTAACTGGCAACCGGTGACTCATGCTGAGATTACTGAGCTTATCTGTGAACTCAAGTCAGGCAAAGCCCCTGGCCCTGATGCCATACCCCCCGATTTGTTAAAATCTAATCCCAAGTGGTGGATTCCTCTCCTAGCAACACTTTTCACCCATATTAATTCTTCTGGCAGGATCCCTACCTCCTGGAGCCTAGCAATTATTGTTCCAGTTTTTAAACGAGGAAATAGGAACAACCCAGCCGACTATTGCCCTATAAGCCTCCTTTCCATCATTGGAAAATTGTATGCTAAATATCTCCAACGCAGACTCCTCATCTGGGTCAAGGAGTTCAACACTATTGGTGCAGAACAGATCGGGTTTAAAGCGGGCTGTGCCACATTGGACCACTTCTTTGCCCTAGCGCACCTGGTTGACAAATACACTATCACAACAGGTGGAAAACTCTTTACTGCTTTCATCGATTTAAAGGCAGCATTTGACTCAGTCCCTAGGGAACTGTTGTGGTCAAAATTGCTCAAAAGTTCCATTGACAGACGTCTCTTGTTCCTAATTAGATCCTTGTATAATCAGACCTCCAGCCAGGTCAGGTGCAGCTTGCAGGGAGAACTTTCAAATCATATCCCGATTAAGAGCGGAGTTAGGCAGGGTTGTGTCCTGGCCCCTCTTTTGCTTAATTTATTCTTATCTAACTTGGCCTCTTACATTGGACGTATTGAGTCCCATGCCCCAAAGCTGTCAAATATGAAGATTCCGCTTCTCCTTTATGCTGACAATGCGGTCCTTCTATCACTATCAAGGCTCGGTCTGAAAAGATTACTTTCTGCATTTGGGTCCTACTGTGCCGAGAACCATTTGTCCATTAATTACAACAAATCCAAAGTATTGGTGTTCTCTAGAGCCCGGAAATTATACAACTGGGCTATCAATGGTAATGCTGTTAGGCAGGTCTTCCACTTTAAGTATTTAGGTATTCAATTTCAGAACACTGGCGCTTGGACTAGACATCGAACCCAGGTGCTGAATTCGGCCTTCTGTAGCCATCAGCAGATCCTAAGATTTTTCTTTACCCAAGGAGGCCAGTTTATCCCTTCTGCTCTGCGTATATACAAAGCCAAAACCTTGGCCCAAACTCTTTACGGAATTCCCATATGGATATGGGGCTTCAAGGATTGTATTGAAAGAACCCAGGCTGTTTTTCTTAGGAAACTTCTGGGTCTCCCTCCCTGTGTTGGCTTTGCTCCGATGTACCTGGAACTGGGCATTCAATCAGTCGAATGCATGGTATGGATCAACACCTTTAAATGGTGGTTTCGGGTGCTCTTTCGGCAGTCCCTGGTAGCTACCTCTCCCTGGTGTTTGCTCACCCTCATACCTCTCATTGGGAGAGGCAGCTGACGAAGAAACTCCACTTGCTAGGTTTTACGGGGGATGTCTTGGGAGATTATGGCCTCAAGGACACCCAGTCTAGGGTAGTCCAACGGCTTGTGGACACAGATTTGCAATATCTAAGAGCCAGAGCTAACAAAACCTGCTCCCCTCTGATCTTCAGCCAATCTAATAATTATGGACTGAGGATGGCTTCATACTTCTACACTCTAACCATCCCCAAATATAGCCCATTTCAATGTCTTGAACTCAGCACTACTCGATGGGCGATTTAAGAGGCTCCCAATTAGCGAGGGTCTATGCCCCTGTGATAGGGCTGAGGTTAAAACTGTGGAGCATGTCTTTTTATACTATGTATAACGCAAGCAGAACTAAATTACTGTCTTTCCTTGAAATAGACCCTTCTGGTCCCAATGCTAGTAATTTGGTCTTATATTGTCTAGGGGATGGCTCCTCATACATCACTTCTCAGGTTTCTAAATTTCTTTTAAGAACTGTAACTATTAGAGGAGAACGTTGCAATTCCCTTCAACCAAGGCTTCTGGTGTCCAATTGTCTATGATTTTACTTTCCCCATGTTTTTATTTTGTTGCACTTGTACTTTGGTCTGTAACTGCAAATAAAATATATTATTATTATTATTATTATTAGACTGGAGTCATATGGTTTTATTTTGAATGTCATATTTCCTTCAAAATTTCATGTCAGGTAATATAGGCTTTAAATTCATACTGCAATACATGCCTTAAAATACAATGAAACAGATACCCTGATAGTTTCAGTTTAGTACCTCAATGACTCCTGGGAACCTCATATTTTTCCTTATTTTTGCTAGTAAATTGTATTTAGTTAGGGCATGTGTGTATGTATACATATACATATACATATACATATGCATATGCATATGCATATGTATATGTATATGTATATGTATACACACACACACACGTACATACATACATACAGAAAGCAATACTGGAAAACACAATTTAACAGTCTAATTAATTTAAATGGATTTTAATATCTTTTGGATTGCTCCAAATTTTGGATAATGGGACTACTTCAACAGAAAGCTATGAAAAGAATATCATGTTACTGTACACTTTATATAAAAAGAACTCTTAGAATCTGACATAGTTTAAAGATTATGGGTATTCAAATAATATTACTCATTGTAAGACATACAAAATAGAAAGCCCTGTATGATGCAAGGGAAAGCACATAGTATAAATATGCAAACATTTTAATTTTAACAGAACTCTTTAAAAGGAATAGTTACTTGAAGACCACAGCATGGAATGCACAAGGGGGAAAATTAGAACAAGTTTTTTTAGAAATGTGTAATTTGCCAAACCACTTAATGGAACCAAGTAAGCTGTAACAAATCAAGATTGTGAAGCAGTATGGTTTGGGTTTATTTTAAGCCTACAAAAGTATACCAGGAAAGCATGCTGACTATAAATGTAACTCTTCCTTATACATAGAAGGACAAAAGAAGAACAATATGGTTTTGTGTGAAAGGCATTGTAAGTAGAAAGACCAAACAATAAGCGTAAAAAGTTACAAGGGTAACCCTAGAAACCATATGTTCTGGTTAGCAACGTAGTTTTTTAAAAAAATAACAGCCAAAAATCAAGGAAAAGTTCAGCTTAAGCATTTTGTCTGAAACTATATTTCAGGTAAAATTCAGTCATAAATGGTGATAGGATAAGAGAAAGAACCTATATTTTATTTCTGACCCTAGATGGGTTGGCACTTTCTCATTCAAGAAAGAACCTGGGGTATAGAACTTGGGGGGTGGGGATGGTGGCTCTTCCTAGAATCCTAGCTATATTTGATGAGCAGGTGGCAGCTGTACCCAGGAAGGCTTTTTCAGTCTTATCTGATATGACACTTCTGCCTTTCCTAGCTCAGGGATTCCTTCTTACAGTCATTCATGTCTTTGTCACCTCACACTTGACTCTCTGCCCTTGAAGACCACCCAGAAGTCTTCATTGGTCCAGAATACAATAGCTCAAGCAGGGATAGGCATACCTTGGTATACCCATGTAACACCCGTGCATTCTAATGTACACTGGTTTTCAGTTTGCTTTTAGGCATGATTTAAGGTGCTGGTCATTATCTATAAAGTCCTACAAGACATAGGGCCTGGTTACTTGAAGGAACACCTAATTCACATAGCATCTGCCTGATTTATTTGACCTGGCAAATTCGATGCACCCAAGATTCCTTCGATTAAGCAAAATTAAATCATTGGGACACTGTACGTGCACTTTCTCTGTATCAGAGCCTGTCCTCTGGAATGAATTCACCCCCACTAAGATCTGAAGGCCCCCAACCTGCTGGTGTTTCAAAGCTCCTTGAAGATTTGATTCAGCCCTTTTGTGAGGATGAATGAAGCCACTTTTTTGAATAATTTGTTTTCATTTCTTCCCATCTAGTTTTGTCATCCTGCCCTTCTTTTTGTCTTTTTTATTTGTTGTTAATGTTTTAAACAAATTATAAACTGTTCAGAACCACTGGGAGTTGGGCAGCGACAGGTTAATTAAATAAAAAACAAATGTCAACATTTTATGTCAAGATAAAAGTTGATGCTTTCTTAACAACCATTATATATTCACATTTTAAATTTCAGCATATAGATTATGATAAGCTTCTCTTTTTTTATTCCCCACTCCACGCCAACAGAACAGTACTACTCTAAACAGTGTCATATGTATCGGAACTCATTAATTTTTTAAATGCAATTGGGAATTTAATTCTAATTGCTGTAACAGTACTTCAAAAAACTTGTGCCAGATGTTTTTTTTATAAAACACATTTCTACTTTGTAGCTTACATAAACTAGGTAAAAGAGTATGGGTGGTGTTTGAATTATAAAAAAATGGGCATATACCAAGCTTTTGGCCTTGCTAATTTCAGTTTCTAGACTTCAGATTAAAGTCTTATGTCAATGATGAGGAATCTGTGGATATCCAAATTAACAACAATGCCCAACATCCCTGCCTCATCTGCAATTCAGTAACATTTGGAAACTTGCCCATTTCCCATTCCTGGCTTATATGAATCATAGCCACTAACAGCCAGGGGGAAAAGTCATCTCATGCTGATTTCAGCCACATAAATTTTAGAGGCAGACCTAAGAAACCACTCACATCTGAGATTCAGCTTATTATGACATTAATGTTTAGTGAAAAATAACTGCAGATTAAGCTCTCCATTCTCTGGAGCAATTCATGTTAACTTTTTCAAACTTGAAATGAGTTGAAATCACAAAGAAAATGTACAGATACATATGTACACACCATAAAGGCATGTGCACATGGCCATGCATTTATATATACAGAGCAAAAAATATGATTAAGACCAGTATAAGGACAAGAACTCTGTAGTTTGTTTTTTTAAAAAAATTGCAATTCTCTTTATTGAAAAAAATGGATTATCCCACAGTTCCATTCACTTAAAAATTCCTGCATGTTTGCTTTCTAAGTTTTCCACAGCAGTCTCTGAGAGTAAAGAAGTAAGCAATAATTCCCTGAAGACAGTTTTGAAAAACAATATTGAACTACTTAAAAGAGATCTTTATCTCAGTCTTACCTTGCTTATGGCTTCATGAAGCAAGATGATGGCAAAAGTTGAAAATGCTTATATAATTGTTAGGTTAAAATCAATTTGCCAATTGCATAACATGATTGGCTACATAACCTTCCTAATTAGGGAGCCAAATTCAAGAGCAACAGTTTGAGAACTTACAAAACTCTTTGCATTAATGCAAATTGTGGATTTACAGATTTGCAGAATTGTTAAAAGCACAATACAGAGTTTTTGTAACTGCCCCCTACACAGATACATACACAAAAAAACCTGAACTCATATTAATTACAGATCATTTTATCTGTGATCCATTTGAGCATTTTTAAGTAGAAAAGCAGGACAAAAGCACTTAAAGGAAATAAAATTAACATGCCTTAAGGCCTTTTCATTTCATTTTCTATTTATCTGCCTATCTGCCTTATTTGATTTCATGTTTGTCGTCACAGCAAACAGAAAACAATACACAGGAAGAATTAGTTATCAAATGACATGTTGAGGTGAATGTTAATATTCACATATGTCAACTCTACTATATCAGTCACAGATGTTAATAGAAAAAGAAAATAAGCAGGCAACAAAAGAGTCCAAAATATATAAAACAGGTTCTATATAAGAAAAACTAACTGCTGTGTTGAAAATAACCAAATGACATTTTTTACAGGTAATAAAACTCTGTGAGGTAATATCCAGGGCTTGATTTATGCTCAGTGATTGTATAAATGAGTGTAATTTTGACAAGCTGTTTTTTTAAAAAAGTTTGGATCTGCACAGCTTTGCTTGCATAGGTGATACTGAGAAAAATATATTTTTTAAAAAAGAAGTTACATTTAATTGTTAAAAGGTAAATATTTTCTACGATACTGAGTTACTATCTCATAGACTTTTCATGAATAAACTCCCAGGTTCAGTTACTGGCATGTCCTCTAACCAATCCGAAAAAGGAAATAAACTATTGGATAATAGACATAGAAAAATAAAGTTGAGAATAAGATAAGGAAAGGAAGTCCATAAATCCTTTAATTTGTTATTTTTTGTTGTTCTCTTATTGTCAATTAGTTTATTCCAATGATAGTTTCCATACATTTGTATTATACAAAGATGACATAAACAAGCATATTATATTTATAAAATATAATTTTATATTTCAATCTCTTTCACAGTTAAAACAAATGAAAGAAGTTGCTATCTATCTACCGTTTCAAAGGAAAACATTACATTTTTCTTCTTATCCTACAGAGAACTATAAAAAAATTTAGCTAGCTTTATCTCTGGTCTGAACCAGATTAAAAAACATGGCTAGTTATAGATTTTAGCAACATTGGAAGGGTCTTATAAATGGGGTAATAAGAAGAGTATATATTGTAAAATTCAATGGAGAACATTTTCATTTATTGTATGATTATTCCAAACAATATAAGCCAGTGTATTGTCTACTTTCTGGGTTTTGCTATTAACTAATGAAATCTCTGGAATACAAGGAAATTGCAATAATTCCCTAAAGACACTTCTCCAAAACAAAGCTTAAAGTTTAAAAGAGTTCTGAAGTTCAACAGCATCTTGCTAAATACACATGAGATAAAAGGATAAAAATAAAA
Organism: Vipera berus; assembly: GCF_964194415.1. Taxonomy (NCBI): domain Eukaryota; kingdom Metazoa; phylum Chordata; class Lepidosauria; order Squamata; family Viperidae; genus Vipera; species Vipera berus. The sequence goes on from NC_138209.1 coordinate 38,351,316, forward strand.
GTGAATCAACTTCTCATTGTAAATATAAAATTGGTCTCAATCAACTTATATAGCAGACATGGATCCATAACTCTCCTTTTTCTGGCTTCTATTAGCTCCTACTTATCCAGTCAAATTTCAGTTTCTTGTCATTTTAAAATTCTTATCCTTTCTCTTTCACCTCAAAATCCCTTCCTGGCATTTTAGCTAAAATCAACTTTGGTGTAAAGCTTCCAATAGGCTTTACAAAAATAGAAATAAATACTATTGCTTATTTCACAAACAATTGAAAGAGCCCTCTTTAAAACTAATTAGTAGAAAATTTAAAAAAATTATTCAGTTCATTTTTTTTAGGAAAACAAGAATCACCAGCCAATGATTAATGCATAACTTTCATACTGTAATGTATTGGCCACAACTGTTTAAATCACTTGCCTAATGTCTGATTGATGTATTGCTTAATGGTTGCTGTTACTGAAAGCCAGACTGGCTGTCTCCAAGCTGATAATTAGGTATGGGTGGGATACTGTTACTTTAAACCGATTGGTTGCTGCCTAGAGACTAACTGTATCAATAGCTGTGCAGCAACCATTAGGGCTGCTTCTGTTCTGAGTTAATAAACTTGTTGCTGTTTCAATGCTCCTGTCTCATTCAATGCCTAAAGCAGGGCTTTTCAACCAGTGGTACGGGTACCACCTATGGTACATTGGCACCTGGCGGTACCATCCTAGAAAAGTGGTAGTGGGGGAGGGGAATGAGCTGAACTGGTGGCAGTACCGCACAAGCTTGAGCGAGAGATGGCTGGAGCTGCAGGCCTGTCAGGGCTCAGTGGAAGCACCAGGATCAAAGCCAGGCTCCAGCTGGAGCTCAGCACTGATCCTGGTGCTTCTGAGCCCAGAAGAAGCGCCAATCAGCTGGAATGTTGTAGCATCTCCAGGGTCTTGTGATTTACATTCAGATGCTTGGCAACTGATTCATATTTATGATGGTCACAGTGTCCCAGGGTCATGTGAAGTGACCAAAACCTGCTGCAACCACCCAGCAGAGGGGGGGGGAAATAAAAACCAAACACCCCCCACCCCACCCCTGCTGCCAATCCTCAACAGAAATGCTCACAACAATGCAAACCTCTGACAGGAGGAAAAGCGCCGCTGGGTGGGCAGGCAGGTGACTTGCTCGGCTGTGGCTTGGGGGGCACTTTTTTCAGTGCCATTGTAACTTCGAACAGTCACTAAGCGAACTGTCAAGGACTACCTGTACTTCATCATTTTTTTCCTTTTTTTGGCCATCAAGTTTTTGACACCTTGCTAGGTACTCGGATGTTGCCATATCCTAAAAGTGGTACAATGGGTGAAAAGGTTGAAAAGCCCTGTGCTAGGCGACTGGTGGTACTCGGATGTTGCCGTATCCTAAAAGTGGTACAATGGGTGAAAAAGTTGAAAAGCCCTGTGCTAGGCGACTGGTGGTACTCGGATGTTGCCATATCCTAAAAGTGGTACAATGGGTGAAAAAGTTGAAAAGCCCTGGCCTAAAGAACTGAAGATATAACACATACCACAACATGAATGGAGCTCTGTGAAACAACCAATTTGTAAGAAGAGTTTTCTGCAGTTTACACCAGTAAAACTTTCTGTGAATCTTACCAACATAACAAAAAGCTACCAAATGTACATGCTTGCATGAAGTATTACATATGTCATTGTTGCATATATTATACAGAACATCATCTGTACTGATGCACAGAAGTATGGAACAATATTTACAGTGTTAATATGACTATAACACTATATATTTAATTATTTTTGACAAAGTTTGGCCCATATTGCATTTATTCTTGAGTAAAGAAATTAAGCTTTGAAAATAAAACAAAATAAATTATGTATACACTCTTATATATGCTGCAATGTAGACAAAAAATCAAGAGAATAATTCTTTGCCCACTGAACTTTTCCATGCCATTAAAATGTTAAAACCTTATGTTGCTTACCTGAATCAATAGCTGTGATCAACATGATATATTCTTTCTTTTTTTCCCTGTCTAAGCTCTGTACAAGGTGGAGCTCTCCATTTGCTGAGAGAGTAAAAGCACCATCTTCATTTCCATAAATTAGAAAATAGGTTAATTTGCTATTTAGTCCTTGATCATCATCTCTTGCCACAACCTATAGGAGCAATGAATCATGTTACTTTGAATATAATGTCTTTGTTTATGTTCTCTTCATTCAACATTTTTCATGTTTGTGGTTTTTTATTCGACAAAAATCCATCCATTAGAAACTTATTTACATTGATTTAAAACAAAACTTATTATAGGTGCAATTAATTACACTTATTTAAATATTATTTTCAGTCACTTAAAACTGAATATAGCATTTATATTTTCATGCAAATATGTTTAATGTGTAAACACACATTAAACATATATTTGTATGAAAAAGCAAAGAGTTTCTAATCAACATAGTTCTAATCCATCAATTGAGATAAAATCACATATAGGCTATGTATAATAATCAGCAAATGCTAAAGTTATAAAGGTTAGATCCTGGAGATTTCATGCTCATGTAGCTTTCTTGGCAAGAATACAAAGGTAACTTGCTACTGCTCTATTCTGATTCATACTCACAAACACAGAGAGATTGTTTTATCATAGCCTATAGCCCTTGGCCTTCTTGATGGTCTGACATCCAAATGCTAATCAGAAAAGTTGTGCAAAGTTTTTAAATAAGTTGCTTTACAATGCATGGCACGATTAATGAGGTACCTCTTTTCAAATCATTAAAACATCCATATCTTTTGCAAGGCATGTCTGGCTGGTTCAAAAGCAATTCCCATCTGTCTATGGATTCTGTGGTGCACAGCTAGGAAGAAAAGACTTTCTCAAGCAGCCATACAAGCCCTGCAAGACATCATGTTCCCAATGATTCCAATAAACTGGGGAGAAATGGCAGAATACTTGGCTTACATACAGAAGATTTCAACTTCAATTTCAGTTCTCTTATTGGGATTGGGAAAATTTCACCCTGAATTCTTTACTATGTCAAATACGTGATATCCCAGTAGATGCATGTAAGGAACATCATGTTCATATACAAAGTAGACTTTATGGAGCCAGGATTTCATAGACCATAGGGGCTTTGCTTGGGTAAAAGCACTGTGAGCTTTGGATGCTCTTGGAAAAGACTATAATTGTGTCTTTTCTGGTAGCAAAAAATGTTCCATAGGTGAGGGTTGCAACTAAGACTGTTAATCTGTTCCTATTCTTACTAAAAAGTAGGATGTGAAAGCCTTATGGCTTAAAGTCTTGATTAGCAGTAGAAACCAATGTTGATGGGCCCATCTGGTGATATAAAAATGGTCTTGTGTAAATGGATTTTTTTTCTTTTTATATTATCTTTGCTTTTATTTGTTCCGTATTTATCACTCCTTTTCTGAACTTTGCATAGATGAAGATGGTACAAAAATCTTGTTAAAGGGTTGCATAATCTAGCTAACTGGGTCAAACCTTAGTTGACTTTTACAAGGTAAATCAAAGACAGATAGACACTGTTATATGTTTGTGTGTGTATGTGTGTGCCCAATAACATATAAATGCTGATCTTAGTAAATCTTATTATTATTCCTTGCTAAAACATACTAACCTGAAGAATGATCTTTGGTAACGTTTCTAAATTTTCTGGGACATTTACAGTATAGGGAGACAGCTCAAATGTAGGAATGTAATCATTAATATCCAATAAAAAAATGCTGACAATAGTGGTATCAGTCCGGGGACTACTTCCACGATCAGTTGATTGGATTGTTAATGAATAGGATGCTATTTTTTCTCGATCCAAAGGCTTTGCTATTGTTATTACTCCTGTGACAGAGTCAATCCGAAACTCATTGTTTGTATTTCCACTGATTATAGTATAGCGAACATGCCCATTGGAGCCATCATCGTTATCTGTAGCAAAAACCTGGACTACATCTGTCCCCGTCAGAGTATTTTCTGCAATCTCAACTTTGTATAATTTTTGAGCAAAGAGAGGGTTATTATCATTGATGTCAAGGATTATTGCAACTATATCTGTAGATGAAGAGAGACATGGTTGTCCTTTATCTGTAGCAATTATAGTTAAGGTGTAATTAGAAACTGTTTCTCTGTCAAGTTCTCCAATCAGCCTTACTTCTCCATCTATAGTTCCAATACTGAATTTGTTTCCTGAAGGATTTAATAAATTATATTCAATATAGCTGTTTGGACCACTATCTGGATCAGTTGCTTGGGCTTTGAATACAATGGTGTCAATGGGCGTATTCTCTGGAATGTACGTCAGTCTTGGAGAGATAAAACTGGGAGGATTGTCATTGACATCAAGCAGTATAATAGATACTTGTGTTGTGCTTGTATATCTGAAGGCTGGAGGAGAAGCCATATCATTAACTTGAACGATGAGGCTATAGAAAGATTGGCTTTCACGATCCAAAGTTTGCTTGATGCTTAGAACACCATTTTTGTCAATACTAAATTGTCCTAGGCTATCTCCAGAAGTAACACTGTAGGTCAACTGTGAGTTAGAACCTAAAAAAACACAGAAGTTAAAAAAAAAGATTTCATAATTCCAATCATTATGAACATAAAACAACACACAACTTATATATGTCTGCATTTATATAATTTATACATAGCTACATTTGGTGAATCCTAGGTACACCACCCCTTTTCTGCTGTGGCATTATGCAATATCTCCCCCACCCCCAAGGGAGGCTAGTTTTACCACAGGTTCCTCAAAACCAGATTGAACAGTCAGGCCTGGAGAATAGTAAAAAGTCAGGCCTTGGGGAACCCAAGTGAACCCTGGTGTAGTCAGTCAGAACCCAGGTGAACAGGTTAGTCAGAAGCAGGGTGAACAGTCATGCCTGGAGAACCCAGGGACTGGTGAATTATGGAAATGTTTTTAATACTAATAATTAACTTGGTATTTATTGTTTTAGTTTTGTTGCTGCCTAGAGTGACCTGTCTGCAAGAAGATTGGCTATATAAATTTGACAAATAAATAAAAATGAAAGATTAATCTATCATTGAGTTTTTTAAAAAATTCAGAATGCTGCTGAAGATATTTTGGTTCTGATTAAGCAAATGATATGAATTAGTGTATTCCAAGCCAATATCCAGTTTTACAATAAGAGTTGGAGGTTGTAACAAATTTATCAGAACAGATAGCTAATATTGTCTTGTTAATTGTTTCTTTATCTGCCTATAGTTAAAAACTTTTTAATGGAACAGGTTAGCAAATATTTAGTATTTACTTTATAGATAAGAAGAGTTGTCTACTTCATAGTTCAGATTAACATTCATAAATATATTGACATGACACTGATTTTGTGTAGGATCATTGATCATTAGAGACAGAGAGATCTTTTAATTAGCTCTCCAGTACAAATCTGCTTAGAAAATATATCCAAGTGATTAATCAACACAGTTGGTTATGTTTAGGCTGTGTGTAACAAAAACAATTAAGTTATAGATGAATTTTACAATAATTGCCTAAATCTAAGTTTTTTTTTTAATCCCATTTATATCCTGCCCTTCTCCGAAGACTCAGGGCGGCTTACAATTTAAAGCACAAATCAATGTGCTTAGCAATAGCCTTCATTCTATGTATATGCCTGCTTATTAGGGCTCCCCCCCAAGCAGCATTATTACAAAGTCAGCTTATTGCCCCCAATAATCTGGGTCCTCATTTTACCTACCTTGAAAGGATGGAAGGCTGAGTCAACCTTGAGCCTGGTGGGATGCGAACCTGCACTAACTGCAGGCAGCTGGTGTTACTTAAGGAGGCATTAGCCCACTGCTCCACCAAACCACATGGAAATTAACATTTTAGAACTCCTACCAGATTCAGCCTAATTTTGTGACGCAGAAATCTTGCTGGTATGACTAAAATTTGGGCATGGGTAATTCAGTTTCTTTCTTGTCCCACATATTTTCCAATCCATTGTTTCACTCCACTAATAAAATATCCTCTACTCTGATAGCTGATCTTTCCACTGGCAAAACTTTATTGGGCAAAAGCGAATTTTATCTGGTAGAAGTAAGTCAGGACATGACCTTAGCTAGTTTAGATGCAAAACAATCACTCATGAGTGAACTACTGCATTCTGAATAATTGTATTTCAGATTATTGTTTGAAGTAAATACACAAAATAAAGTTTTCATAGATACTTAAAAGAAAATTAATGTCTAATTTTAACAAGTTTTATTATGAGGTGGGCAGAACTAATATGATGCACAAATGTTTGATTACTAGCAATTAAATGTGGAAAATATATATTTGATTACATGACTGTGCCATAGTCAAAAGTTACTACTGATGATGACTGAGGTTGACAGTTTGTCCTTGGACATACAGAGGCAGAGGGGGGTTATTTTGGGGTTGATGCATTTCATATCTTATAACCACCCAGAGTTATTTATGTGAGCAGCTATATAAATTATTTAAATGAACAATTCTAAAAAGTTATTTAAAAATAAAGGGGAAAAAGCTGTGTATCCTAATTTCAGTAAGATTATAGTGTCCTCTGCATAACACTGCAATAAAAGCTGGTGAATGTATTGCACATTGTAAAACATAGATGACATTTGAACTTATAATGAATAATATAGACAGCAATAACTCTGAGTTCAAATGTCATCTTATATTTTTACAATGTGTAGTATATTGAACTGAAACCAATATCCATTACCTATTACATCCTTATGCTAAAAGCAAAGCATTCATAGTACTAAATAAATAATGTGGAAATATTATCTATCTAATATAAAAAAGCTCAACTTTATTTTTAATGGGTTTTTATTTTCTATCTTGTCTTTTTTAATCATTTTACTTTTTTCACATAATAATAAATATCATATATTAAAAGAATCCACGGTTTCCCAGAAGAAGGAATATGAAATATGAATTCAGACTCTAATACTCAATTATTAATCACTGCTATTTATTATTTTAAACTTTGCAGATGCTTTATCATTTTTATATATATAAATGTATAAAAATGTTCTGAATACTTTTTATTTTATATCTATATATATATCTATATGTATATCTATATATCTATATCTATATCTATCTATCTATCTATCATCTATCTATCTATCTATCTATCTATCTATCTATCTATCATCTATCTATCTATATGATACTTTGTTCAATATCCCCTATTTGGCATAATTATCTGCAAATAAAAATTGCACAATATATTATAGAAGTGATTGAAGGTACTGACGACATCGAAATCAGACTGAACATTTGTTCAAAGCAGTTTCCTTCAAGTATGTTTACCCTTAAATTAGGTTAGTTGAAAGGATACTTATGACCATCATCACTGGCTCTTTACTGTAATACTTTAAAGTGCTACACTGAAAAATCAACTTTGCTTTTTGTATTTTGGACTTGATTTTCTTGTATCCTATTCCAAAACCACTAGAAAAATTATAAATATTATAAAATAAATACAGATAGTTGTTGTTTAACATTCAGAGACTGAATAAGCACCAGTATAAGTGCTAAATGAGGGCAATTTATAATGGGTCATTGTAGTTGTACTCCCCATAGCACTCCCCATAGTCACTTGATTTCCATTTGTAACCTTCACTATCATCTTCCAACAAACAAAGTTAATAAGGAAGATGGCAGGTAGTTGCATATAATGATTATATGACTCAGTGATGGGATTCAGATATGTGAACAACCAGTTGTCTGTGTGGATGCCGCTTCCGGAAGTCCATTCTGGGCCTGGGCAAAAAAGTCCATTCTGGGCCTGGGCAACAAAAAATTAGCTACCGGTTCTGCCAAAGTGGTGCGAACTGGCTGAATGACACCACTGATATGACTGCAAGACCCTGCAGTCTGTGTGGAATTTGCCTAATGATAGCAATTGAGACTACCAGAATAGTTGTCGTAAGATGGGACAGACGTGTGACATTGTGCATTACAACTGTAAAGCTTAGCAACAGAATTTTTCAGTCCCAATCATAGTCAGTAAGTGAGGGCCATCTATATATATATGTGTGTGTGTGTGTGTGTCTGTGTGTGTGTGTCTGTGTGTGTGTATGATGTGTGCTATACATATACATACATACACACACACACACACACACACACACACATGGAAATAAGACATTCATTCAAATTGTACTTATACTTTTTAGCAGTGAGATTAATGGAACCAGCATGACAATTTTATAGTTTCATACAGAGAATATACATCTACACTAGCTACCAAGACTTTTTTTTAAAAAAAAATGCTACAACCTGGAATGGAGACTTCTTTATGTGATCCTGCAAATCTATTATCATAAAGAGTAAACAGTATTAAACTAGCAATGACCTTGTGTACTATGGGCACAGAACAATTAGTATAATTACAGGATAGATAATCATTATATTTGGTATATTTGGTATGGCATATGAACACTATATTGTGCTATAACATACATGTGCAAATATGCTCCACAATACCGACTTTCAAAATATGGAAGAATACATACCATCATCTGCATCTGTAACATTGAAAATAAGTATAGTAGAGCCTGGAGGTAAGTTTTCCATCAAAGAGGTGCTATAGGAAGCCATGCTGAATATTGGTGAATTATCATTTACATCTAGTATGTTAAAATAAACTCTGTTAATGGTGGATTGTCCACCTCCATCTTGTGCACAAACTGTAAGGACATAATACTGCTGTACTTCATAGTCCAACATGCAGGTTAAGTTAAAAACACCAGTAACTGGATTCAAAAAAAATGTCCCATCGCCATCATCTTCACTCACAATGTATGTGATTTCTCCATTTATGCCTGAATCTTCATCACTAGCTAATATAGCTGCTACTAAAGAACCTAAATGAAAAATGGGAGGAGGGGAAGATGGAAAAAAGAAAACAATAGAAAAAAAATGGGATTAGAGCTTGTACCATTTTAGATCAACACCTCAAGTAAATGGGAACTACAAAAAGTTACTATTGTCCTACAGCTTCATTTCCTGTGCTATATGAAGTGATGGGTTAAAATCAGCAGGAAGAAAATCTGGTGGCAAAGGAACTATTTGAAGTAGAAAGGAATCAGCAAAAATGCTTTGGTTTATTTTCTCGCAGATGCCTCTTCCTCAAAAAAATGCTTTTTGTAAATGGGAAGATTTTGTTAATACAAAAGCAAAAACATATATATATATATATATATATATATATATATATATATATATATATATATATATATATATATATATATATATATATATATATATATATATATATATCCAATCATTATAATGCATTGCATCAGATTATTTATGGGCACAGATGACCAAAGCATTCCAAGGTTTATTTCAAGATCACTTGACCCTTAATATGCAATGTCACTGAGGGGCAGAAGAAGACAAATTTAATGTAAAAGGACATTTATTTTTGAGATAACCCAACTCTGGGAAACAATAGTTTTTCCTGAAGTCGAATAATAGTCTTTTGAAAAATATATTTTGAAATTGGCTGTGACCCTATTGGCAAAAAGTTCTTTTTTGGAATTTACACACTTTCTTTAAAATAGAACACACTGGTTTTTTTATTGCAGCCTTCTTATATAATGAGGGGTTATACAATATCAGTGGCTGTCACTGTGCTTCCTGCCTTAGAATTTCTTTCTTTTCTTGAAGTTAAGGATTAAATTGTACTGCAGACAAAATATAGGTCTCTTTAATATGTTATTATTGTAGTAAAAGATAATAGGATGAATTTGGTTAAATTTACTTCCTGCTCCCTCATAAAGCCAGGTAATAGAGATACCTTAGCTTAGATGTTCAAGAATACAATTAAGTACATCTCTATTACATCATCCATATTTACATCATCTGTTTATCTATCTATCATCTATCTATCTATCTATCTATCTATCTATCTATCTATCTATCTATCATATATCTATCTCATTTTAACATTAAAAAATTATTCATCTACTTCAACTAATCAAAATAGTTGCATTAATTTCATATTTCATATTAAGTATTCAGTTTACCTGGAGTGGTATCTTCTGCTATATCAAAGGAATACCATAGTTTGGAGAACTTAGGTGTATGATCATTAACATCACTAACAGTAATGTTGATTCTCATATCTGAAGATTGTAGACCATCATCAGCACGAACGAGCAAGGAATATTTGGAACGGCGTTCTCGATCCAACCGCTTGGTAGCTATCAATTCACCTGATTCTGGATCAATATGAAAACTATCTTCTGCACCACTGATGATGGTGTAAGTTACCAAAGCATTTGCACCCTGAAAAATAAATAAATAAAAACTAAAATGAGATACATTTCATCTAAATCTTCAGTAAACAACTAAGTTATAAATTTTACATTAAAACAGACATATTTAAAAATGCAAAACAAGGCTTTCTAGCCTGTGAATCATCAAAGTGTTTCTTGATAAAGAACCATAACCTGAAACATGTCAAGGATATTTTGGGATCATATTAGTAGATATTTCATCCCTGATCTGGTAACAAAATGGATAGAAGGCACTGTGAAGAGGTGCTATGTTATACAGGGAAACAGATCCTTGATATAGCACTAACTGGGATCTAAATTAGTGCAAGAATTTTGTGTCACTAAGCCTAGATCCAACCTATGGTCTCTTTGATTTTTGGATGCCTGGAATTTTCTCAGCAAAACTCCTGAGTATATGCAAAGTATGGTATGTCAATAAGTATGTACAATTACTGGAAAACCTCTTGCAACTACATGCAAAAAACAAGAATTTTTAAATGTAAGATTTGCCATTTGAGATTTGTATGCATCTGAAAATATATTTTGTTCCATATCATTATGAACAAAACTTTGATGCTGCTCTGCTTTTCTGATTTTCCAGGAATTTATTTCACAATATAAAGGAAAAACTCATATTTATTTATTATTGGGACTTATATGCCGCCCTATCTCCCAAAGGACTCAGGGCGGCTAACAACAATAAAATACAATAATACAGAAGTTAAAAGAAAATTAAATTAATGGCCCCTGTAGAATAAATTTAAAATTAAAATTAAAATAAGTTAAAAATTAAAAACATAATTAAAATCCCTGTCAGTCCAGGTCAGCCTGATGGAAAAGAAGTGTTTTGAGGCCACAGCGAAAGGACGGGAGATCTGGGGCCATCCGAAGCTCAGGGGGGAGCTGGTTCCATAGGGCTAATATAGTGCTAATATAGTGCTTGACTAGAGTTTATCATGACATAATCATACCTGACTACTGGAATCTTTTCTCTTGATTTCACAAGGGTCTTCTTATCATATACCCAATCCGTGACAGAAACAGATAAAGATAATATCAAGAAGACCAGTATAAAAGATAATATTTTTACCCTTCAGGTAACTTTGTTTCACCAAAACATTCAAGTGTAAGGCTACCCAAGATGATAATAAACCATAAGCTCCTGATTTTATATGGATCTTGGAATTTCATGCTAGGACTTGGCAGGACTTTCACAGACTTAGTTAAATAAAAAAAACTTTACTGCAAACAAGAATTAAGCCAAATAAAATAGATGATGGCCAATGTGGGGGTGAACCTCCTACCTATATTAACAGTAAATTAACCTCATTGCTTTGACTTCTAAACCTGTCCTGAAATTAATTAATTATTTTGCATTGAAATGAGCAACTCTAATATAGGAGTATGAAACCCACAATTCTCTACTACTCCTTATCTTAGAGGTAAGGCCTGATCACCTTTGGTCCTTGATTGAATAATTATTAATTGATTGAATGAGTACCATTAACCTGATGTCAGTCCTTAGTGATATCTTTAATTAGTCTTGCTAATCACATCACACTTCAGAAAGCGCAGGTCAGTACAGATATCAAGAAAGAATTCTGTTTCAGAAATTCATAACACTTCTTTGAAATTGTCTCTTTGCAGCACTGCACAGCTTTTTTGTTAATGGGCAAAGAAGCTAGGCAGAAATCATGATCAACAAGGTTGGAATAAGAAAAAACAAATAATATAAGCAAAGTGACAAATCTTTACGTTTCCCTGTCTAGCTCAAATGTCTTGGAGTCTTTAGCTTAACACATTTGTGGTAAATTATATCAATTTCCATTTTTAATCAGCAAGTAATCACATTTTATGTCCTACTTCCTTAACAACTCTAACTTTTCAGTTATAGTGTAGGAAATCAATCTGGGCATTGAAATCACTGTAATACCAACAAGGTTTCAATATTCAGAAAAGTAGTCACTTCCTACCTCATCAGCATCTGTAGCTATTAGCTGCATTATTTTAGATCCATCCCCTATATTCTCTTCTACAATCAGATCAAGCATATCTGTAGGAAACACTGGTGGATTGTCATTGACATCCTGCAGGGTTATTTCCACCTATGGTAAAAGTAAGAAAAAAGCAGAATTAATTGAATAAATTATTTCAGATAAATAGTGCATTATTTAATCCTTTAAGAGGTTTCCCAAACAAAAACAAGAAACAAGGCAGTGTCTATTAAAATTCCACATTGTTATTAAATCTTCCAAGAAAAGTTTCTAGCTAATTTGACTTGTTGATAGTAACTGAATTTAAATGGTTCTAGTCTAGTTTACATTGGACATGGTCCACTGATTGACTGTCAATGTAATCCCCAAAAGTTGGCCTCTGGAGGACAGCTGCCAAGACCTGGGGCACAAGATCACTCAGCCATTAAATGCTGCTTGACATAAAGACAAGGTGGTGTAAAATTCTCCCTGACTATTTATATATTGGCAAGTATCACAACTAAAACAAGGAATGCAACTTTTAGTATAAAAATGGGACATGATAGACTCTTCTGTATGAAAGGGAATCTTAAAATCTTAAAAATTAGTATTAGAAGCAGGTCATTTGAACATTCTTTTGGAGTTACTCTCTCTTTCTTCACATTTAACCCAAACATATTTTATTTTTCACAAGTTCTGTTTATATTCTTTGGAGACATTAGTGGTAGCATCTGAAAGAGTTGCTGAAGTTGTTTACTTTTTCTTTTATGTAAGCAAGTTTGCTTCGTTCTCACAGGGTTGCTGATGCAGCATTTAAAAGGCTTAGATTTCCATTCTTAGGTAGACACATACTAATTGTCTCCCAATAAAGAAGAGACAGACAACAGCTGGTTTATATCTATAGTGAAAGTAAGAGGGCCATAAGCAATAACTTTACCAAAACCTGAAGACCACCAAGGAGATAATGTCACAGTTAGAACAGATAGAACTCCCTTCAGTAAAGACAGAAAGCAAATACATTAGTAAATGAAAAAAGAAACCATGTAAGGAACGACTCAATAGTTGAAGAAGTAGACAGACTGAAAAGTAATTGTATTTCAGCACTTCTACCTCTATTCACTTGAGATTTCCCTCAACTTGATTTAAAAGACATGCATTAAAATCACTCACATACAGGCATACACCAGCACTCATTATCTTGTGAAATTAAGCTCTTATGTATATTTAGCCTTCAAACTAATTTATATACTTTCTGATATGGAAGATATGGATATGATCTACAAGACCATTGATCAGTAAATTGTCCCATAAATATATATATTATTTCAAATTAAATCAAATCTGAATAGTTAATTCAGTTAATATGAATTAGTAAATCTAGGTGTACCATTGTCAGTCAATATGTTAACCATTACTCAACACTGTAACTTGGGAGACTGAAAAAAAATCTTGGTAAGTAACGATGGCATTATTATGAGAAATTATGAAATAAGTATCATTTTGAAACAGAACCTTACCAAAGCTTCACTACCATATATGCTTAGACAACTTTCCTATTAACTTAAAGGAGTTTCTTTGATCTTGTCCAGTGAGTAATACCAGGAATGTTTTTTCTTCAGATTTCCCTGAACTTAATGTTATAAATTAATATCCAAGATCAGATGCTGCACAAGCCTTTCTTTGCTTTCAGCCCTCTTATTCTTTTTCATGAAATTTAAGCACTAGGGCTTTAGCTTAACTTTGCTCTTGTCAATTGTTTTCTGCAGCATTTTATTATTAGATCAGTTGTCTAGTTAAAGTACCACTTGATGGTTTTACAGCTCTGACCTCTGCTTCTTCAGCCAGAAAGCCAAAGGCCCCATCGTTTATCATCTAATCTGTCACTTATAAACCAGCACTTTAAAACTGTCAAACCAATAATTTATTCCAATGGAAGAAAATCTACTCCTTACAGACTTACTAATTATCTAATCCAAATGAGTTGACCCTTTGTTCTCCCCAAATTGTTCTTTATCCTTGAAGAATCTTATGTGTGACAATATAACTAGGCCAGCCAAAGCTATACTAGGACACTGCTTAGTAGTCAACCTAAGTTCTAGTCTACAAAGGTCTAGTCTTAGTGGTAGTCAGAAAGCACATATGGTATATTCTTATTTATATAGCCATAAAAAGTCAGTTTTTTCATAATGTACAAGATTAATTTTCTAGTATTCTACAGCAATAGGTAAATAAGACACTGATAGTGCAATAAATTACTATACATGGTTGTACTTTGACAATAAAGGTTCATTCATTCATTAATTCATTCAATACACACAAAGGGGTTGGATTAAGAGAAAATCAAACCATTTATATGTTAGTTTTTCTTTGACAACCCCTCTCTAGCCGCCAAAACCTCCCAAAACTTTCAGAAGTTGAAAAACCTGAGAAAGGTTCAGGCTTGATCTGCCAAGATGATTTATCCCAATTGTTGTTTCACAAATAACTAATGTGAGACTACATATGTATGTATGTATGTGTATGTATGTATGTACACAATGTACTGTATTTAATAGTAGGATATCTTATTTTCTGTTCCCTTTATTTACAGCCAACACCTCAGCCACACAGGATGTTACAAAACAGCTGACTAAACTGCAAACAATAACTCCATCATCCAATCAGGATGTAACAACACAGCCATCCAACCCGCTTACAGCAACAAAGCCAGCACCACACACAACCCCACCAATATTTATAGAGAGATGGCAGCTCCGATCACACTTTGCTTGCACAAGCATGAAGCACAAGCACAAAGTAACCTTGGGTTAGGCTGAAACAGGAAATAAGATTTGTCCCGTGTTTGGGGCCTAGCAAGGTATTCTAAATACTTAGCAAACACTTAACACATATCTCCCTTGCTTCTCAGCTAACAAAGCAAGAAAGAGCCAGTGGCCTAAAGGTTAGAACAATTGCCTAATGTGCAATCGGCCCAGGTTCGAATCTCAGAAGGGTATGGCTGACTGATGAGAACAAATAAGTTTGAAATGGCCATATCAGTCTCCCTTTAATTCTTTGTTAGCAATCCAAAAAATTTACACATACACACACACATATATATAGTCAAATTTGGTTCTTCTTTTCTATCTATTAATGTCAATAGTTCCATAGTTTGCTATGCGCTGAGCAAAACAATGACATCCTCCACTTATGAAATAGAAACAATACTCCTTCTCTACAATATTTTCAACTGTCTTGTGAAACCCAGGAAAAAAGCCACAAATATGCTGAACTAGCTTAAATGTGGTAAATATAGTTTGCACTCACAAGGCAAAACTCTATTTGATAATTCTTCTAACCACAGCGGTCTTATGCATGTGCCTCATCAGAGACTTACAGATGGGTTGTGACTCAAGCTGAAAGAGGTCACCAGATGTTTTACATTTATTTGTTTATTTGTTTATTTTCATACTACTGGTATTCTGTAAGGGGGGAAAAGACAGCTGTCTAGTTAAATAGGGGCAAATTTCCTCTTTCACTTGAAACCCTAAGTCTCTATGGAAGTCTGGCAGTTTCGAGTAAATGTCCTTTGCACAGAATGATAAGAGATTTTCAGAAAACTAAGAATCTGCCAACAAAGGAACAGAAGACAATTTCAGATACCAATGTAGAACATGCTGAGCTAAGATGCGGGGAAAAATACCCAAATTCTCATTCAGCCAATGGTTTGGGATCAAAGAACCTGCAGAATCTTTCATGTTTACCTGAACAGTCTGCCTAATGCTTCTCATTCTGTTTATCACAGACAAAAATCCTTTCCCCCCCCCAATATAATTTGGACTCTTTTCTTTCTTCAATACTTTTTTCCTTGTTTCTACAAGTTTGGAAAGAAAAATATCTTCCTCCTCTCCCCCATGTTTCTCTTTGTTATTTTATCATTATAGTTTCAAACCAATATTTTTAAATAAAAAACAACAAAAAACAAAGGAAAGATAAATAAATGAAATGAACATTTTCATTTTACATATTGTGCATACTTTGGGCAGAGTTTGCACAAATGTGAAAGTTGAAATGAAAATGTGATGGTTACAAAACACTTTTTTAAAAAAGACAAAACAAACCCAAAAGATTAAAAATTTTATGAAAAAAAGTATTTTTGTCGTCCCTTGTTTTTCTTTGTCTCTTTTTTCCCAGCTGCTAATTGCTAGTTAATTGTTTGTTTGTTTATATGTATCCATGGTGGCACAGTGATTAGAATGCAGTATGACAGCTAATTCTGCCAGCAGTTTGGCAGTTCAATCTCACTGGCTCAAGGTAGCCTTCCATCCTTCTGTGGTCGATAAAATGAGGACCAGATTGTTGGGGGCAATATGCTGACTCTGTAAACCACTTCGAGAGGGCTATAAAGCACTGTGAAGCGATATACAAGTCTAAGTGCTATTGCTATCCCACCATCATTCAAGGCAGTGAACATATCCAACAAATCTTCCTCCTCCTATTTTCCCCACAACAGTTCTGTGAGGTGGGTTGAATTGAGAAACTGGCCCAAAATCACCCAGCTGACTTTCATGGCTAAGGCAGGACTTGAACTCATCTACCCTGATGCTTTAACCACTGACTCTATGCTTTATATTTATAAATTATACATTTATAAATATTATACTCCACTTTGGATATCTGCGATTATTGTTGATTTCTAATTTGATCATTAGGCATGTTTATTTATTTTAAACAGTTTCAGTTTTCATTCAAAACCATACTGAAAGTTTCTTGTTGACTTGCACAATAATATTTTGTACATATGGGAACTAATCCTGCTAGAATTTGGTTAGATTCTTGTGAATCTATTGTCTGTTTTTTATCACCATATATTCCTCAATTTTAATCTTTCAATCCAATGCATGTAGTCCTCTATTTATAACCATTTATTTAGTGACTGTTTGAAGTTACAATGGCACTGAAAAAAGTGACTTACAACTGATACTCACACTTATGACCATCACAGTGTCCCCATATTCACATAATCCAAATTTGTGTGCTTGGCAACTGACATACACTTCTGATTGTTGCAATGTCCCAGTCAAGTGATCATCATTTGCAGCTGTCCCTATCCTTACTCTGACAAGGAGAGTCATAGGGGGAAGCTAGATTTGCTTAGCAACCATGTGATCCACTTAATGATCATAGTAATTAGCTTACTGATCACAGCAAAAAAAAATAACATTTTGGGCTTGACTCACTTAACTGCTTCACTTAGCATCAGAAGATTGTGGTCATAAATTGAGGATTACCTGTATTGACTAAAAACTAAAGATATACATTGTTGAAACCTATTCTTTAAAGTATGTATTCTTTGAAATCACTTCTGTTTCCAACAGTCAATTTTAAGAAATCTATTTTTTTTTTAAATTTTAAAAAATGTAGCCTTATTTCCAAAGACAATGTTTGTATTTCAACGACCTTGGAATTTGATTAATTTTTTCATTGCTTCCAGAATACTTCATCATACATCTGTGGACAAAATCTATTCTGATTTATAAATGATTAATGTATGGGATAAGAAAATGTTATAAAAATATTCTGACACAAAAATGCCAAATGTTGGCAATACAACCTTAATTTTAGGGCTATGCCAAGTTTTTAGATTCAGTATATTTGTAAAAAAAAAGTAATTAAAATTATTGAAAAGAGTTGATAATTACATTATTGAAAGACACATTAAACTATTTGGGATGATAAAATGTAAGTGTTATTTTTAAGAAAGCAATATAGTTTTGTATAATCCATGAATTAAAAATATGCTATACAGAGAAAGCATTTGTAGATCAACAATATTTTCTTTTGCAAATCTGTGGAAAAAGATGAAATCATAATATTATTTGCATCTCCTACCATACTTCTCAGCTAGGGTGAATGGTGGGATAGGGGTGGGGAATCTGATGAAACAAAAACTAGATCCATAGAGTGAGCCAAATGTTTCTACCCAGTGTATAATTCCTGATTTGAATGCCCAGAGTTGAATTTCCATGATTGAAGCAAACTCTTTTGTAAGTGTAAATATTCTGCCAAATCAGTTTGTGCAAGGGTTTACATGGCAAGCTGAGATGGAAAAAGCAAAGCAAATAGTAAACTTAAGCACCATGTCAATTTAACATGAGGCAGCAATAAAGACAGGTTTCCCTTGTCTAGGTCTCAGGCATGGACCAGGCACCGCTTTTATTTCACAAACTAAGACAATTCCTTCTATGAATCACTATGCATCACAAGCAGCCAGAGGCATGTGTTCCTGCAGCTTGAGCATATCTGTTATCAAGAAGAATGAAGCAGTGCAGAGGGGGATGAGTGGGGAAGCCCTCTGAATGACAGGCAAACTGGGCAATCAGCCAAGAACCGCAAGAACAGCCACAAGTGTGGATAAGTAGTTAGCAATACTCTTGACAGTGAAATGCTTTGAAAAGGCCACTGAGTGTGTAGTGATATAACAAAGACTAAAGTTATGTGTTTCTCATGTTGCTTGAAAAGCAGGAATTGAATAAGTTCTTTTTTCTCCCCAAAGTGACAGCCCCTCATACGGCCCTTAGCTCCCCTTGAAATTAATACACCTTCATAACTATTTGAATTATTTGCCAACCTTTCCAGACAACTGCTGCCTTTTAGGCAGCATAGGGATTCTCAAAGGATTTTTTTAAATTAAGAACACAGATGAAACCAATGGAACTCTTGCTGAATGTGGCATTTGAAAAGTAAAAATATATAGTATTATAAAGATTGGACTATGAGTGTGTGAACACTGGGAGAATGGGTGTGTGTGTCTCAAACTGTATGGTAGAATGAGCAACAAAGATAAATTGGCCATAATCCAAAATTTCCCAGTTCAATTTTGAGAAGAGATGCTGGTTAGATTGGGACAATATTAACTAAAACTAAAACTCTGAATAGTTTGTATCCAGTCAGTGCATGCAATAATAAATACACGTTTTTCCTTCCTTCCTTCCTTCCTTCCTTCCTTCCTTCCTTCCTTCCTTCCTTCCTTCCTTCCTTCCTCCCTCCCTCCCTCCCTCCCTCCTTTTCTATTTTAAGAAGTCAATGGTGAAGATTTTTTTCAAAAATAGCACTCATATCTGAACATGGCAGACTGTTATATAATAATTCTATTAAACCATTTCACAGGTTTGAAGCATTCCTGGCAATGGCAATTGATAAAGATTTTCATTCCTCTTAGAAACAAATTTTAATCTTAAAATCTTGAATTCTCTAATATTTTTGTTCTGGGCAATTAAATCTGTATTTATTCATGAGGTGAAGCACTACCTCAAGAGTCTATTACCAATCATTTTAGTAATAGACATGATAAAAGTCTTCAGAAACAGCTCATTTTAAACATTTTCAAACTGAATATATTTGTTTGAATACAAAGAAATCTTGATTTAATAAATTGTCGTTTAAAACTTTCAATGGGCCACAATTACATTTAGGCTTAACCCTTAAATATTGTGTTTCAAAGTATGGCTAATTATTGATATTTTGGCCAGTTGCATAATGACATTTTACATAATTGTGCGAATACTTATTCTTGTGTAATTATGCAGTTGCTATAAATTAATGCATTTTTTTTTAAAAAAATATCAATTACACCATTACATAAATGAACCAAGTTTGCATAAGTGGCACAAACTACATTGTTATAACAAAGAGGCAAACTTACATAATAATTCTTACTACTATGTTAATTTAATTGGCATTTGTTTTTAGCTGAACCTCTTCTCCCCAAATGATCCATTTTATCAAAATAAATAGAACAAATAAAATTTATTCTACTGAATCTATCTTATTTATCTGAAATTTATTTTCCCCTTTTCTCTTCATACCATTTTTCACTTCTACATATAATCTGAATAAACAGGAACTGAGTAAGTTTTTCCTCCCCAAAGTGACAACCACTCATACGGCCCTTAGCTACCCTTGAAATTAATACACCTTCATAGTTATTTGAATAATTTGCCAACCTTTCCAAACAACTGCTGCCTTTTCTGCAGCATACTTTCCTGTCAGGTTACTTAGCAAAAATCACCTAACATCATCTTTATCATACTTCCACACACCTGATATGCTTGTAAGCCAGATGTTTAAAACCTGGATTTCTCACACTGCTGAATCAATGGCTAATTAATATTTAGTGTACTGAATTAAATTAACACTGTAACTTCTAACAGCATAGAAAAAGTTAATGCCATTTAGCTGTGGTATTATTTAAATACCTACTAATCTAATTTCTCTTTTCTTAATATGCTGCATTTCTAAGGAGCATGTGCAGAGTTTGTTTCCCTATCTGCAGAAACTCTAGTTTTAGATAACTTTCAGCTCCCAGGCTTCAATTTTTTTTTGTATTTGAGCAAATATATCACATAATAGTAAATAATGATGTGGACAAGGCACGCAAGAAATTTAGTTTCAAGAGTGTACTCATTTAATTTGTAATTTGTAATTTATATTTCTGAAATATGTCCATTTACCTCCTAAAGCCTATATTTCCATTTTAATTCTCCACAATAGGCTTTTGAAAACATCTTTGATTTTTTTAAAAAAACATAAGTTTCCAAAAGGGATGTTTTTTAAAAAACAATATTACTATATCCATAATTCATAGGCTTTAGCAAAAATATGATGACAGTTCATATAAAAATAGATAAAGCAGAGCAATACAAAGCAGTACTAATTTTTTAATTAAGGTGGAAAATATGGAATAATGAACAATTAATGTTATAAAAAGACATAATAACTTACATATTTTTAAAAAAATTCCCATCCAATTCTTCAATCTTAATCATTCTTAATCATCCTAGAGACATAGTATAACAATCAAACTGCTTAGTCTCCTTTTGTTTTCCATACCATTCATTCCCAGAGCAAATTTATTTTGTAAAAAAAGATATCCTAGCGGTGAAATGTAATAGGTACTAATGATTTTTCCAGAGATCTTAGTTGATCAGTAACAGATTTTATCAGTGTTAACCTCTGAAAGAAAACCAAGATTATTGTTGAATAAAAAGGCTGCGAAATTAATTATGTGAATGAAGGACACATTTGGCATAATTCCTGCCCTCTCAGATAACTCTATTTTTAAGTTACTCTATAAAGTGATAAATTATTAATACTGAAATAGCATAAAAAGTCAGTACACATAGCAATGGTGAGAAAGTTTGAATACTAATTAGACTTCTATCCAGCTGAGCTATACATTTTCTAAATAAAGGAAGAGTTATGAGTAAATTGGTATTTGGAATAATAAACTGCAAGTTACAAACCATATCTCAGCTCTACAACCATTTCAAAGAATGTATTAAAAAGGCACTAGAAAATCTTTATTGAATTTATATTGTGGATGCATTCTGCAGACGTTTTGGTTTTCAGGAACAAACCTAGATGTAGCACACATACATAAATGTACACAGTTAAATGGTTTTAATATACTTAGTTATGATACTGAAACTATATGGAACATTTTAAAGTGCATATTTAACATTTAAATATGTTCAAACTTTTTAATAAATTACAACTGATATGAAATCAAAATGCTTGCTTTTCTGATTTATTTTATTTAGGAAACCTTTTTTCAGAAAACTATTTGTCTCAGCAAAACAATTGTAGTTTGACTAAAACCTAAATTATATTTTTTCTAGTGAAAAAACTATTTTTAGTTTTTCAGCTGAAACTGGCTTGAAAATTACTGTAAAAAGCAATGACTACTTTGAGTTTGCAAATTTATGATTTAGAACTGATAAAATGTTCTTTTAACGATTCCTACAAAGCTTGTTTTTAAGTGGATTTTGTTTTTTTAAAAAAGTTTTATTAGTTTATAATATACGATACAACGAAAATACTAAAGTAAATGGCGGAAAAGATGGGGAAGGGGAAAGGGAGTAGAGAAGTGAGGTAAGGGAGAAAAATAGGAAAAAAGGTATTGACTTCCGGCTTCCTTTGGTGCAGTAAATTCGAGTGTCAACTTCAAATCTCGACTTTTTACTTTTATAAATACAAACTAACCATTTCAACAACATCAAGTCTATCTACTCGGTAAAACCCAAAATCAAAATTTCATTTTTTCCCACCTCAAGCACAAAATCTAAAAACGGTTTCCACGTGGCAATCAAAATACTTGTATTCTTTTCTTTAATCAGTACAGTCAGTTTAGCCATCTCTGCTAGCTCCATCAGGTTTTGTAACCATTCCTCTGTTGTGGGAATCAATGTAGTCTTCCATTTCTAAGCACAGAGTAATCTTGCTGCTGTCAACATACTGTATATAACATCAAAGTTCCATATTTTTTTTCCAGGTCTTTGTCCATTAGCCCCAAAAGAAAAGTCTCTGGTGTTCTTTCTATATTCACTTTAAAAATTGTCTATATTAACATCTGAATCCAACTCCAATATTTGCTTGCTTTATCACACGTCCACCATGTCTCATCATTATTAAAAAAATCATTAAGATCTACCAGCAACAGCAACATGTTGAAAATTTTAAACTTTAATGCCTTCAAATTGTATATTGTATATTAATTTCTTATCATTTTCTCTTTGTTTCCTCTCAGAAACTCCTCCTCAAGTTTTATCCCAAAGCTGTTCTTACTTTCTATGCTCCTATGGCTCTAATCTAGCCACTACTTTTCAAGACCATGTATTTTTGTCCACATCATATTAATAAGGAAGTAAAAAACTCCCTTTTTACGACCCTATAATCCAGGGCTTTTCAACCTTTTCACAGATTGTACCGCTTTTAGGATATGGCAATATTCAAGTACCACCAGTTGCCTAGCAAGATGTCAAAAACCTGATGACCAAAAAAAGAAAAAAAAAGAAAATGGCACTGAAAAAAGTGACTTATGACCATTTTTCATATTTATGACTGTTGCAGCATCCTCAGGGTCATGTGATTTACATTCAGATGCTTGACAACTGATTCATAATTATGATGTTTCAGGGACATGTGATCCCCTTTTGCAACTTTCTGACAAGCAAAGTCAATGGAGAAACCAGATTCACTTAACAACCATGTTACTAATTTAACAACTGCAATAATTAACAAATGGGGCAAGAAAAGTTTTTAAAATGGGACAAAACTCATTGAACAAATTTCTCACCTAGCAACATAAATTTTGGGCTCAAGTGTGGTCATAGGTTGAGGACTATCCGTACACCTACTTACCACCCTTTTACTGGGAAACTTGTGCCTGTTTCTGTGACATTAATCTTTGCTCTGTTCTATCCCTTTCTCTCCCTCTGCTTGTCTCAAAGAAGCCTCTCCTCCATCTCTTTTTCTCCATCCCCTTCTCTTTCCCTGTCATCTTTTTTTTCTCTCCCATTCCCACCAAAACCTCCTCCTTTTATATCCTCTCCTTTCTCCACCCTCCTCCTTTTCTCTTCTGGGTGCAACGATCAGCATGTAACTACGTGAGACGATCCTGGGAACTCTGTCTCACCCTTGCAGCCTGCAGAAGTGCCGATCAGCATGTAGTTGTGTGCACCGATCCTGAGCTTCTGCCGAGCCCTGACAGCCTTGCAGCACCAGCTGACCCTCCCTCAGGTTTGTGTGGTTCTGTTGCTGCTTCAGCTCATTCCCCTGCCCTGCTACACTTGTCTAGGAGGTCACGTACCATCTCCCAGGTGCCAAAGTACCACCAGTGGTACATGTACCACCAGTTGAAAAGCCCTGATATAATCCCTTAATTCAAGCTATAATCAGGACAATTGGATGCAACTGACAGTTTCCTGGCCCTTCCGGATGCCACGCAAAGTTCACAACAGATATTTTTTCTTTGCGCCTGGGAGAGAAACATCTGCCACTGTCTAGGATTGAATTCTCAACCTTCCGAATAAGAGTGAGAGTCTTCACTATTAGGCCACCATACTGCTCATATTAGAAGGTATGTTTATTAAATATATTGCCAGTTCTTTCCTTTTCTTGGAATATCTTGAATCTGTTTAAAGGAGAATTGGAAGACTGTCTCTAATATCAGGATAGTTGCACCCCCTGTTCCCAACTGTTTTCCAAACAAGTTTTCAGTCAGTGTTAATGCATTATGAATGCAACATTACATTACATTACTAGTGTAATTTTTAAAAAAAGTAACATGAAATATCATTCCCCTTTACCATTGTAGGACCTAACAGTAATACATATTTGATTGATAGAATTTAAATCTAACTAAGATATCTTTCAAAAAAAATTAATTTGCTTGTTTTATAAATTCATGTACACTTTGTATAAGCTGCAAGAAATGAAATCTGATTTGTTTAACAAATCTTTATGAGGGGGAAAAAAGAAGAAAACAATGCAAGGTCAGTTTAAGCACAGCTCGTATTCAAATTACAAACACTTAGCCCATCTGCAACACGTTAACAAACTAAACCCTGAAGATAAAAACTTTCATCAAAAGTATTTACTTCGTTTGCAAGCACCTAGCAGCAATGGGAAACCTGCATGGGTATTGGACTTGGAGGGGAAAAAAGGATGTTTATACATGTAAAAGACCATATACAAACAAACTAACCATAGGTAAACTAATCCAAAATTGAGATTGAGCCTTATGGAAAAACAGTTGGGCAACGAACTAAGGAAAGCTTTGTGCATCTGAAATGTAATCATTATAACATCGCCACTCAATCTGGCTTACATTTGCACCTTCAAACCTGCTTGTGATTGATTCTTTCCTCCTTTTTGAATGTTAGATTTCACTGCATTCTGGAGTGGGTTCTTTTTTTCCCCCCCAACAGCCACATTGTTCTTTGCTGGAGAACTCTCAAAGACAAAGTGTCAGACACAAAGCTCCATAGCTATTTAACATCAAGAGGACAGGAATTGTGTTTACACAGGAATTCTGCCAAATGTTCCTCCTGAGTTTTATAAGAAATAAAGCTATTAGGTTGCAGTCACTTTTGTACATCTTCTGATTCATCGTGACCCTCTAAGGACCTACCTGGTTGCAGATGCCTGTAACAACAGACTACATGTTATTCATCATGGCCAGTCCATGCATCAGGATCAAACTAAATAAATCAGGAAAGGCAAAAATATTGTTTACCAAAATTAAAAAAATAAATAAAGATGGGACATTTTCAAAATCAGCAGCACCTTAAAATAAGAGTCTATAATTCTTGTACTATGTCATTAGATGTTGCAGAAATGAATCTTGTTTCATAGTTCATTGTTCTTCTATACAGTATAGGGTTTTTCTCTCCTCCTTAAGAATTGTGAATTGAGGCAGATTCTCAGTGAACATTAGGCCTTGTGGGGAAATGAACTTGTAATTTGCAGGTCCTAATCCAGCATACAAACAACTTTTGTTGGTAATAGTTGTTCTGAAAACCATTTGTAATGTTATGATATTGTACTTGAATTAATGAAAAATTCAATGTACCCGAATTAGTGAAACTTTTGCTTTTTGTCCTTATACTTGTCTATTTCCATGAATTGTCAATTAAAAAATAGCAATAATAATTTTGTATTCACTATTAATGAGTTATCCAAGGATAACTGTGTAATTGCCATTATATTTCATTTAGCTGCAAAAATGATTTTTTTTCAATGTGTGATTTCTGATAAATGGCTCTTCTTGGGAAACCACTGATGTTCTGATGAAGAAAGATTAATTTAATTCATAAATTATATTTATAAGTTATGTTACAAGTATAACATGTAAATTATTGGATTCATTTCAACTAAAATGTCAAAATTGTTTTTGATAGTAATAATAATGAGGCAATCTTGTCAACCTCTCAATTTTTTTACCATTGAATTGGTACGAGTTTACGGTACATGATACAGATTATTTTTCTTAATGCCTTGTTGTTGCTCCCCTCAGTCCACAACTACAGGCATGAATACTCACTTCCCTTCATTTAATTTGTCGGGTCCAATTTTATTTACAGTTGTAAGAACCAGCTTATCTATGAATATCTTATTATCTATGAATATGTTTCCATATTCTCTTTTTTTAAAATAATGTTTTTATTATAGTTTTAACTACAACAGTAAAATGTAATACAAACTAAGCAACTTCCTAGACTTAGCACAAGTACAGACAGTTTTACTGTCTTTTTACTTCCTCTGTCCAAACAAAGCTCTAAATAATAACACTATTTAGTTAACTAATATAAAATTTCCATATTTTAACTCTTTACCGTAACCCTTGACTATAGATGAAACAAGAATAGTAATTCTTGTTCCCTCTTCCTGCAATCCTCCCACTTTTGGAGACTGCTATCTTGCAGTGTCTTCATGAGGAACAATCATATGGAATACCACATGGACAATCTCATGTTCTCTCTTTCTTCAGAGAGGGTTGAAGGAGCCAATCTACTCATTTTCTACTTTTTCTTAGCTGCAGCTGTCATCTTCGCTTTTCACAGAGCCATCTTCAGTGTGCTATTTTTCCCCATTTTATATTTCCATAATCTCTATGCTAGTTAAATGTAGGCTTAATTTCTTTTATCTGTGTTCTAAGTTAACCAAAGCCCTTCTTGGAAAAGAGTGTAGGTTGCTTTTTTAATATAAATGTATAAAGGCCACACAACAATCTGATAATATTGACTATTATGTGTTCCATATTAACTATAAAGATCAATATGACCTTAAGTAGTTTTCTATCCAGATGTTTATTATATATGAAACTGGATCAATGAAAAATTATCCATAAGCATGAGTTTTTACTAGTTTTTACTAGTAAAAACCACTAGTATATCAAAAGCTCCATATTTAGCAGCTACCAGATGTCTAATGAGACTACATATAAACAGCTTATAATATACGTGTTTCTTTATTCCATTTTCACATTGCAAAGTCACCTTTAGCACCAAATCTTCATGAAGAAACATCTGCATTTTATTTATTCTTTTTACAGTTGAATATACCACCATCACAATCATATCCATACAAATTTAGCTGGACACATATCCTTTTATTATATATTACACTTCACTGATAATCCTTATGACAAGATAATATCAAACTTAAGACACTTATAAAAAAGTTAACAGCCAAAGAGTACCGAGCTCTGTTCAGGAAGATTCCATTTGGAACTAAATATTGTCTGCATTTCCTGGAATTGTTTTTAGATTAATTTCCTTTATTTAATGTTATCATTACAAATGTGAGCATTCAACAATAATATACTTAAAATAATTAAAGAATGCATTTGACTGGGGCTAACATGGGATTCCTAAACTAATGTTTTTAGTTTGATTTCAAAAATTGTAAAGATTGTACTAATCTGTGCAAATGCAAATAATAAATACCTCAAACATTTGTGGTTATCATTTTTTTCAATATATCAGTATATCAAACACCTTTTTAAAACAAATACCAAGGATTTTTGTAACTAACCAATAATCTGTTGGTATATTGCCTCAGAAATTAGAACTGTTTATTTATTAATCAAATGTATATAGTCACCCATTTCACAGAGAGTGACTCTCGCAGCATGCAGCAGTCCAGTAAGATAAGTAAGACAATCATTAGTTAAAACTATTATATAATAATTATAAAATTCAACTATTATATAATAATTATATAGCTATATAATTCACTTGATATAATTATATAAACCAGGTAATATCAAAAGAGATACAGAAAAAAAGAAATATATAGAGAAAAACACAAATTACTATATCTAATTTCTTACAAGTAATAACAAACATTTCCCAGAAAAATACAATTCTGCCTTTAGGGCAAACCCATTTTAATCCTGTCTCCAGGGGAAAGGGGACATTAGTCACTATTGTGGCAGATTAACTTTAACAATCTAATATCATTTTCAAATGGGTAGGTAGAAGAGGAAAAGCATTTTTCTGTTAATAGTGTGGGAAGTCAGCCCTCCCAAGAAAGAAATATTTTGGGGAATATTAAAGGCAGATCATATTTCTCCAAAGGATCTTAAAGGCAGAACCCCCTCCCCCCAAATCTCTCTGCCCCAAACAGAAACCAGGTATGCAGAAATGCAAATGTGATAATCTTGTCAGAAGGATTGGAGCTAGGAAGCTGGGATTAGAAAGATAAAGATCCCTAGAATCAACAATCCCTCACTCCAAAAAAAATCCAACACTCATCAGCCACATCTCCAGGGAAGCAAAATATGACCTTTGGGACATAATAGGATTAACCCACCACCATCAGAATACCAGAAAGTCACACTCAGATTCAAGTCAAAATACATGACAGAAGAACTTCAAGCAAAAGCTCAAGAAGGTATAAAAACCCACCACTCCCAGCTATATGTGGTCAGTTTTCCCAGAACCATCTTTCTGTCTGGCTCTCCTCTTCAATAAACTACAACTTTCTTTCTAAAGCAGTCTCCATTTTGTTTGTTCCTGGCTTGGACTGGACCCTGATGAAGATTTTTCTTTCAACAATAGTATTTTGTTTCCTATAGAAAAGTGATTTTTTTTATTCTACTTCCAAAATACAAATTGTTAAGTATTTAAAGTACCTAATATTGTTTCAGTAAAGGCAGAATTATGGTGATAAACCATAATTGGTGATTGATAACCCAGGGACCATAGCATTCCAGGAAGAGACATTCAAAAGTGAACCACACAATGGAATTACAGCAATTTGTTAGGATATTGAATTTGGTAGCTGGAAAGTAAAGTGTGCAATAGACCAGAACACACAGTTGTAGTTGATTAGTTAGAGAGTACTCTATGATTGATTGCCCCAAATATAAAGGGGGAGTTTCCCTTTTTCTCCCCTCCTTTTTCTTCTGTGTGTTCTGTCTACTGTTTAATTTGGCTACAAGTTTGCGTTAGTGTCTCTGACTTCATCTGGACAGATGCTACACAATTCCTTGACACAATAGCAATACTAAGGTAAAGGTAAAGGTTCCCCCGCACATGTGTGCTAGTCGTTTCCAACTCTAGGGGCCAGTGCTCATCTCTGTTTCAAAGCCGAAGAGCCAGCGCTTGTCCGAGGATGTCTCCGTGGTCATGTGGCCGGCATGACTAGACGCCAAAGGTGCACGGAACACTGTTACCTTCCCACTGTAGTGGTCCCTATTTTTCTACTTGCATTTTTACGTGCTTTCGAACTGCTAGGTTGGCAGAAGCTGGGACGAGTAACAGGCGCTCACTCTGTTACGCGGCACTCAGGATTCTACCTTCTGATCGACAAGCTCAGCATCCTAACCCACTGAGCCACCACGTCCCTGACATAGCAATACTACATCGACTTATATGCCACTCCAGAGTGCTTTATAACACTTCTGGGTGGTTTATAATGTGAGCATATTGCCCCCAACAATCTGGGTCCTCATTTTACCAACCTTGGACAGATGGAAGGCTGAGCCAACCTTGAGCTGGTCAGGAACTAACTCCTAGCTGTAGAAAAACTTAGCCTGCAATACTGCATTCTAACCACTGTTCCAACACTGCTCCTATTTAGTTCTTCAGTTGTTTATTTGATCATTTATATGACTTGAAAGGTGACGTTCGGTGTTGTGTACTGAGAGAAGAGACGAGACGAGTGAGTTCAGTCAGGAACATTCTTTATTTGCTTGCAGGAACTGAACTGGGGAACAGGGCTGCGAATGCAGCTATTTATACCCTGGTCTTTAGGTGGCGACCAATAGGTTTAAAGCAACCTATTGCCGCCCTAGAAGCAGCCAATGGCAGCGCTGGAGATGGGTTGTCTGAGGAGCTGGGAGCCGTTAGCCAGGTCCCTGCTTAAGCAGCCTTCCAGTAATCAAACCCACGTGATACACTCAGTAAAACAAAGCCCAATACATTACATTCGGTGGCTAACATCCAATACAAAGGAATTGATAAATAATAAAGCAAATAAAATAAACCTTATTAAACTGGAGATGAGACACCGAAATCACTACAATTTTAATGATAGGTTCACTATAAATGAGATTATGTTTGCTTATGTTAACAATATAAGAGCCTGCTGGATCAATCCATAGGCCTATCTAATTCAGGAGCCACTAGATGTATTTGGGAAGTCCACAAGCTTGAATTGGAAGACAATATGGTCATTTTTCAGCAAACACATTAAAAGCATGCAAATAAGGAAGAAATAAATATCCATTAGTATTGAGAACCATAGATAACCTGATCTCCTCCATGAAACTGTATAATCTTTTCAAAACACCCTACCTGGCTGCTGTTACAATTACTGGAACAAATTAATAGATCAATACCCTTTAGCTGTGCACTGTATATAAAGAACTATTTTCTTCCATCACCTTGAATCTCCCTGAACTTAGTTTTAGTGAAACTTTGAAACTGAATATAGTGAGATAAGAAAACTTATTTCTGACCATGTCATACATGCCAGCGGTCCACAATCTTTCCAGCTTTGTGAAGTGATGGTGGTGGCAGTGGGGGGGACAGGGGTTAGTAAACACCACCACCCCTGCCTTTTTTACACCTTGTCTAGTTCTAGTATTGTTTTTAAGAAGTAATGACCAAAGCTATAAACAACACTTCAAATATGGTCTTACCACAAGTTATTGATAATTAGATTATTATATGCATTGTTTTATTAGTAGTTTTATTTTTAAATTTGTTTACGATTCTTCTAATTACAGAATTTGTTTTTTTAACCCACCATTATACATTAGATGTATAAAATATTTACTGTCCTGATCAGTCACTATGAGTTCAAGTTTCATTATTGTATGGAAGAATATGTTTTTTAGACTAACAGGCATCATACATAATTTTATTTTTATTTAAATCTGACTAACAATGATTTTCTCATTCACAATTTGAATCAAAACAATTAAACAAAAATTGATATTTTTCTTTAAAATATTCTTTTCTTTAATATGTATTCATATTGCTTTGCACTGAATTCTCATTTTCTGTCTGAGATCTATATTTTCTTTTCACCTAAGATTGTCTAATTATAAAACATAGATGATAAAGGCTGGACTTTGTACAGGTAATCCTTGACTTACAACCATTTGTTTACTAACTATTCAAAGTTACAAGATCACTGAAAAAAGTGACTTATGACCAGTGATGGGATTCAAATATGTGAATAACCAGTTCTCTGTGTGGATGCCGCTTCCGGAAGTCCATTCTGGGCCTGGGAAACAAAAAAATTAGCTACCGGTTCTGCCAAAGTGGTTGAACTGGCTGAATCCCACCACTGCTTATGACTGGTTTTCCTACTTTTGACCACTGCAGCATTGCCATGGTCATGTGATCAAAATTCAGGTGCTGGGCAACTGGCATGGACTGCACTGTCCTGGAGTCATGCAATCATCATTTGTAATCTTCCTATATCATTCTGGAAATGATAATGTCAATGGGAAAAGCCAGATGTACAGCATATGATTTACTTAACAACTGCAGTGATTCACTTAACAACTGAGGTAAAAAAGTCATAAAATCAAGTGTAACTCACTTAGCAACTGTCTTTGCTTAGCACAGAAATTTGGGCTCAACTCTGGGTGTAAGTCGAAGAATAACCTACATTTGGTACAAACAACTTTGGTTAAAGGTTTGTTTGTCTGAATTAAGACCATTTTAAAAGCAACATTCACAATATTTATGCTTATAAATTATGCTAAGATTTGACACCAACTTCATGGTACATAATCAATTTTTATAAAATGTTATTATTTCCATGTAATTATTATAAAATAAAATGTTAGGTTTATAATTTCACTATCTAATCAATAATTATACAAATGATTAAATTTTGACATCTTTCCAGTCACGATGTTCTAAATTTGACGTTCAACATGCATCTGACTGGGCTCAGACTAAGATGGAAAAAGCAGCTTTACGTATCATGTTTAACTAAGTATTGTTGAATCACAGGTTGTACTTGAAGCCTAAAAATGGACCGATATACTTAAACCTCAGTGATCTGATTCTCAATATACATCCAGAAGCTATCAATATTATTTACTCAAAATCTGTAAACGATATACCTGCATCCCTGTAGAGTACATTATGTGTTACATGAATATTTTAGCAGTCTTTGCTATCTTGGTACCTGATATGTATTTAGTGGCTTTTATATTAGGTATAAGACTTAGGTTGCTTTTCTACACTACTGTGCATCTTGCTTTAATCAGAACAGTTTTAGAATTTATACTGAGTTCAGCTCTGTAGAAAAATGTGATTAGAAATACCATGATTTAGTAGTTAGATTTAAGTACTAAAATGTAATGCTGTAAATGGTATTGATATTTGTTTTAGAATAACCAAAATATATATTCTTAATACTATGTAATAGAATTTTCAATTAATTTTCAATAGTGGAGACAGGACAATGGGTAAGACATTTTTCAGTGGAGTACTTGGTTCTCTCTGCATTTGCTTGTTGCTTGCTGCCATGTCATTGCCCAACTGAGTAATATCATCAGTGATAGTGAGTTTGGAGTTTATTCCCTGTTTATATACAGTAGCTTGCCCTTGGTGGGAATGTGGTTTTCTCCTTGGTGGTTTCTTCATTAGGCTACTGTTTTCTGCTTGATATATTAATCCATACTTAGCTGGGTTTTGGTTGCTGGACAGAATATCTTCTGTTCTTTTTGTTTCCTTCTTAGCTTTTTCATTGAAGAACAGTATGTAAATGTGGTTTATCTCTATGTATAAATGTTGCAATGGTTGAACACAAACACACTGCAGCAACCCAGAACATCAGAAAGAGGAAAAAGATTGTGTATGTAACATCTTCCAACAAAACAGATACCCACACAATTTATCAAAATGTGCCTGACAACTAACCCACTATAGCACAATCAAGACAGGCATTAAAAATGTAATACTGACGTACATCTACAATGCCATGGAGTTCCTGTACCACACAAACCAACTAAACCCCTCCAAAATATCTTAAGTATACCAAAAGATCCAGTGGTCCAAGAAGAAAAAACAGGAGTCATCTACCATATATAGTCGAAGCCATTATTTGTGACAGTCAGAAGATCGGTTTTGCAAGCAAACAGGATTTAGAGAGCACCAAAGGCTTCCCAACCCTGAGCTACATATATTGTCTTCTGTTAAAACATATATTTGTTACTTTTCACCACATTGATTAGCAATATTCATGGAGAGAAACTACAGATAGATGAAAGCAACAATGTTTATAACTCATTTCAGATGTACATCACAAGAGATAATATTCAGAATAAAGCAATAGCAGTAGCAATAGCACTTAGACTATATGCTGCTTCATAGTGCTTTATAGCCTTCTCTAAGCTGTTTTACAGAGTCAGCATATTGCCCCCAACAATCTGGGTCCTTATTTTACTGACCTCAGAAGGATGGAAGGCTGAGTCAACCTTGAGCTGTTCAGAATCAAACTCCTGGAGTGAGCAGTGAGTTAGCCTGAAGTACTACTGCATCCTAACCACTGCACCACCACTTCTAGAGGGTTTCTAAGAGTGTAGCCATTCAGTGAGTCAATTTCAAGGAAGTATTATTTAATCATTTACATTTAATTTACAGTATACAACAACAAAGCTCTGGGTATTATCTTTGGAGCAGAAGATAAACCAGTAATATCGTTTACATTAGTTTATTTAGACTAGACCTATTTTATTTTTTTTACTGCACTTATTACTGGTAGTTTGCTGAAATAAATACAGGTAGTCCTCCAACTATGACCACAACTGAGCCAAAATTTAAGTTGCTAAGAGAGAAATTTGTTAAGTGAGTTTTGTTCCATTTTATGAATTTTCTTGCCACATTTGTTAAGTCTCAGTTCAGTTAAATATCATTGCAGTTGTGAAGTTAGTAACATGGTTGCTAAGTGAATCTGGCTTCCCATTTGACACTTTTTGTCAGAAGGTTGCAAAGCTGATCACATGAACCCAGAATACTGCAATTGTCATAAATAGGAACCAGTTGGCAAACATCCAGTTGTAAATCACATAACCATAGGGATGCTGCAACAGGCATTAGTGTGAAAAATGGTCATAAGTCACTTTTTTCCAGTGCCACTGTAACTTCGAATGGTCACTAAACAAACTGCTGTATGTCTAGGACTATCTGTACATATAACTGTACACAGGTATTTTCTGACCCCCTTCTCAACCTTAGTGAATCTCTGTAATTAAAAGATTGGTCTATTTTTAATTAGTATCAATCTTCAGAGAGTGTAGGTGTGATACCATCTTCCTCACTTACTAAAATGGATAAAAATGTTTTCCTTTGGTATATCTTTGGTATATCAACTGTTTGATTTTGTTTTTCCACAAAATCTCATTTCACTCTTTTGAATTCTTTTAATTATTGGAATTATATTTTGAAAATTAAACTTAATCCATATAATTTTCCAAGAAAAGTGTTAGATTCTTGGTTAGCAGAAATCAAACACTAAGATTAATCTGTAAATAATTTATCAATTAAATTTGCAATGAACAAAGTACATAATCATTAGATAGAACAGCTGGAATAAAATCTTACAGGAAAATAAATATTGGGAAATCAGAATGCTTTCTTTTTGTTTCTAAAGCCACATTAGAAACCAGCAATGCCACAATTCATAATAGGCCACATATAAATGTGATGAATGAATGAACAGATAAAATTTCACTAATTATATGCACCTAGGAAAAAGTTCTAACTGGGAACAAACTGTTGTACAAATGGTACATATACCTCTGTATGTACCTGCCAACATTTCAGAAAGAGAAAAACATCAGTTCAAATGTTGCACATGTGCAGGAGGCACATTTTTATTTCTTCACTATTATTGTAACCTCATTATAAGAATATACTTTGTCTTCAATGCCCAAAGAGATAGCCAAAAGACACTGTGCACTTTTTTAAAAAAATTGTTTACATTAGGGATTGAATGAAGTATCCAAACAGGATACCCGAACTTACATTTATTTGGCCAAATACAACAGCAGAGATGATCTGTTCTTTGAAGAATGGTATGGACAGTGGCTGTCTTGGTAAGTGGAGTGCTGTTGGATATATGTCTGTTTCTTCCTTATTATTATATTTTTTAGATTGTACACAGACATGATTATTGGAAAATGGCATTATATAAGTAAATGACATAAGTACATACATACATTTTTGCAGTGCTTTTTTCCTAAAAAAAAGGTGCTCGAACTCTCATCTTGGTGGGCGCAGGAGGCGGGGGGCAGGGGGTGGCGGCACTGCTGTGGTCACGGGTGCGAGGGGTGTTGGTGGAGGGCTGCCCTCCAGGGCCGGAGCTGGCGCGGCTGGTGCTGTGGGAGCAGCAGGGCCCGCTCTATATGGCAGGGCTGCGCAGGGCAGGTGGCGGAGGTGGTGCAGGCCAGGCGATGCAGGGTAGCCACTTAGGCACGCAGGGCGAGGCGACGGTGGCACAGGTCCAGCACCAAGTAGGCCACCAACCTGGCTGACACGGGTGAGCACAAGGAAGGAGTGCACATGGACTCTGCAGAACCCACCTCCCACTCCTTGTCCTCTCTTACTTACCTAGTTGAGATGGTGTAGTTGGGCAGCAGGGAGGGATGCAAACATCCTGCCAACTCACCTTCGCTGCAGACAACTTGCTGGTGCAATGTTTGCCGGCCAGGTCTTTTGGCACGCTCAGCAGCAATTCCTATTGGCTTTCAAAAGCCAATAGGCTTTCGAAAGCCAATAGAGGGAGTAGCATAGCTTGTGCAAAAGCTTTTTTTGTGCAAAAAAGGGTGCCAGAACGCCATTCTGAGCGTTCTATGAGAAAAAAAGCCCTGCTTTTATGTTTTAATCTTATGATTTTAAAAATATTATAAGTTGCCCCAAATCTCACCATGTGGATTGCATACAAATATTATATAATCGGCAAATAAAAGCAGAACATATGTTAAATATACATCAAATGATAATATGCTTCCCTACAAAGTCAATTCTTGCTCAATGACAGACCAAGGAGTTAACTCAGAAAGGCAAGAGGAAAATTTAGAAGAGGTCTGTGCAACCTGTAGAAGGGAAAGACCCACACTGATAAATTAAAAATCTTTGTGGTCTGCAAAGGAATGCTGGTGGGCTAATCAATGATTTGGTGACTAGAGGAGCATCTACAGTGTTGGAGTTTGTGGTCATGGTAAGCCATGGAGGCACTAGGCAACATGACTTTCAGGGCAGTGGTGGGGATTTTATTACTTTTTTAAAAAAAAAATCTGTGCTCTGTCCAAGGGTGGTTGGTAGGCTGCATGTACAGGCCTGGTCTAGAATTTATTTTGGAGCATTCAACTATCTAGAGCAGGCATGTCAAACTCATTTTCTTTGAGGCAACTACTTATAAAAGAATTGCCATTAATTTGTTTTAATAGAATAATTTAAATCAATTTTTCACTTGATTTCAAAATAAATGAATTATATTGGTTGACAATGAGGGTTTTTTTAGTACAATTGCCAAATGCAATAAACTGGTTTTAGGTATATGTGTGCACTAATTATTTCAACACCAATACATTTTAACAACATATTCTATTTGTAAATGAATGCAAATGCAAATTATACAATTTTTTGTGCAAAAATAAAATAAAATAACAGATTTAAGAGCTGTTATCATTAGTTATCCTTTGATAAAAAATAATTCCATCATCCAAAACTTTGTTATACTGTATTTAACAAACAGATGGTTTGGGATTAAAAAAAAGACTGACTATATTTGATTGTGTATCTCCATGGCATTAAAACAAAATTTGAACAGTGTATGAAAAATAAAGGTTCCCTAAACGTCTGCTGGCTATATCTATACATTTTCCTTGATAGCACTCTATACTGCTAAAGCTTGTAAGCCGCCCTGAGTCTTCGGAGAAGGGCGGGATATAAATGGAATCAAAATAAATAAAATAAATAAATATTGCCTTCTTTTTAGCCTTTTTTTCAACTTCCCAGCTTAAAAAAGGCAAGGCACCGGGAGCTGAGAGTTACAGAGACTGTTTAAGCAGATTGCTAGGCAACCTGTTCACACTCAGCCCACCTTACCCTCCCACTTTTAAATTAGCCTGTACAGATCTCATTTCCTTCGATTTGAGCCGTCTGAAGCCCTGTCGCTGCGATGCATTCTGCTGCTCTGCAACCTGGCTGCCTGAGGAGAATTTGGCTCTCTGGAACAGTTTCCTTCAGCTTTTTTTGTGCAAAAAAAGGTGCCGGAATGCTGTTCTGAACGTTCTATGTGGAAAAAACCCCTGGATATATCATATATAATTGAAGATTGTAATTAGTTGCATGTGCACGTTCAGCAAGTGTGATGTATTTGTGCTGGCATTTCTAAGCCTCTTTCCAACCACATCCAGAAAAATTTGTAACAAACATTGGAATTCTTAAGGCCATGTTTGGTATTTCCCAGCAATCTGTTACTGGAAGGAAAAAGCAATCCCTGCTGCGTTACTGATCCCAGAGAAGCATTTGCATGTATGCAGGTATCCTTAGGGTGCCATAGTTATGGATGAGAAATATTGGTTGCAAAGTTGGCATTTCTGGATGTAATACAGATATTTTTGACTTATTTTTGTTTCTTTGCATGTTTGATATTTTTAAAAAGACATATGCTACTGACTACGCTTATGCACATATGTAACATCTTTTGCTAGGATACATGACCACTGCTTTTCCAGAATGTGAAAAGTGAAAGATTGTGACTAAACAAAATTTTAATGTACAGATAATACCACCAGAAATTATTTTAGCCTTTTTAATAAATGTTGTTATTGATGTTAAGCTCACCATGGAAAACATCATATATTGTTATGTATACACTAGGTTAATTATTTAAAGACTGAAGTGCAACATAACTAGATTCTAAATAATCTATTTTTCAAAACACACAACAGTCCAAACAGTAAAAGTAAAGTCCAAATTAAGAATATTTCATTCTTAAAAATTGTTTAATTTAAAGTGGTTTAGTTGTAATAGATGGTTAGATTCAAAATAGTTTTCAAGAGTATGTACAAAAGATACTATTTTTTTCTAGCATCAGCTAAATTAGACATATTAAATTGAGAATAATGTTTCTCATTTCTTTCCTGTTACCTTTATTGATTTCATTGCAAAGATGTTAACATAGGAAATAGATTATTTTGTTATCTAATTTTATCTTCCAAAAAACAGGAGCAGCTGAAAAATGTGAGGTTCTTTCCTGTTGGCTTTTTTAATTAGCTGTTTTAGATTCTAAACACTTAGTTCCTAAATTAGACATATTAAATTGAGAATAATGTTTCTCATTTCTTTCCTGTTACCTTTATTGATTTCATTGCAGAGATGTTAACATAGGAAATAAGATTATTTTGTTATCTAATTTTATCTTCCAAAAAACAGGAGCAGCTGAAAAATGTGAGGTTCTTTCCTGTTGGCTTTTTTAATTAGCTGTTTTAGATTCTAAACACTTAGTTCCTAAAGAGGTAACCCTGTAAATAATGTTAATGTCCTCCTCTAGTGCAGGCTCTTTTATGACTCAAGGACTTCAACTCCCAGAATTCCTGAGCCAGCATGGCTCAGCTTGGAAACCTCTCCCTTTCCCCTCAGCATGGCTGCTCAGGATTTCTGGGAGTTGAAGTCCACGAGTCATAAAAAAGGGCCAAGATTGCCTAGCCCTGCAATAGGCTTTCAGAGGGAGCTTTTTTTTGCATAGAACGTTCTGAGCGTTCTATGAGAAAAAAAGCCCTGCATTTTTGAAATTATTCATGGAAGTTAAACTGTTTTAAAGATATGTGCTATTTACATCTTTTGGCCTATGATGCACAGAATCATTTCCCATTATTAGTGCAGGTAGTGCTTTCTTAATATTATTGTTTTGGCAAATATTTGAAATTATAGTGCTGTTGAACAGATGTGCCTTTGATAGATCCTTTTATTTATGGTCAACATAGCATCCCTGTAGTTATATGACTGATATTTGGATGCTTGGCAACCAGCTCACATTTACAACATTGCAACATCCCACATGATCAACATTTGCACCATTCGCTGCTGGCTTCCAACCAGCAAAATTAATGGGGACAGGACATTGGAAATGGCAATCAGGTGCCCATGGGATGCTGCAACCTTCAAGATCTGCCTAACAATGACAATTGGGACTGCTGGAACTGCCCTCATAAGTTGGTGCAATCATTTGATATTATGCCTTAAAAGTGCATAGCTTAGCAACAGAATTCTGGGCCCAATTTTTACTGGAAATCAAGGACTTCCTGTACTTCCTAGAGCTATCGAATCCAAAATAAGCAAAGGACACCAGGTTGCTTATTACAGCTATATGTATTTAAAAATGTAAATAAATGTAAGGCTTGAAGTGGCTAACATGGGAAGTAAAGGCACTCAGGCCAGAAAGAACCATTGTTTAAACACTGAAAAGGTCCCCACAAATTTCAAAGCTAGGAATATAATGTTTAAAAGACTCCTGATTCAAATGGACAGGAGGAAGATGCTTAGGATTTAAACTGGGGGTAATATTTATAATTATATACAGTGACATTTGTACCCTGGAGTGGCAGATCTTTTCAATATATATGACTTCTTTATTTTGGACTATAGAATAACTTCATGAAGTTATGCAGTGACAAGTCCATTAAACTTTCTCTAGTTAGCTACCAAATGCAGGTTGTTACCTGAAGAGCTGAAAGTTTTAGTTATGGCTAGAATGAAGACTGACAATAAAGGACATAATTATCATTTTAATTATAAAAACATCCCTTATACTAATTCAGCTATCTTCTGTAATCACATTAGAAATATTCTGAACAGGCTAAGACAGGGGTCAGCAACCTGAAACAGTGAAAGAGCCACTCGGAACCGGTTTCCTCACAAAAGGAAAAACTGGGAGCCGCAAAAAAAATGTGTTCATGCGCGTACATGCGTGCATGCGCAGAACAGGGTTTGACTGAAGAGTGGAGCCAAGGCGAGATATGCACCTACCCTGCATATTTGAATTGATTGGTTGAACTTTTTTAGTCCCACTTTTTTTTTTGGACTGCACATGGCAGAAGACTGGGAGCCGCAGGAGACGGCTGAAAGAGCCGCATGCGGCTCTGGAGCCGCGGGTTGCAGACCTGTGGGCTAAGACAATATAAAAACTATTATCTAGAAATTGAAAGGTAGAAAGATAGAAAGGAATTTAGCCATAAACTTAAGTAGTAGGCTAATGTTCTATTTGAAAAGCAGTTCCACATACACAGTACTATTTTAATGCTAAAAAAATTCTTTATATATGGCTATCTGGTTTACATAAATATAACTTTGCAAGTTCAATATCTTTTTATTCATATAGTGCCTGCTCAACATTCCTACAGCTTTCCTTTTGGCATATGATGGGCCTTCAGCAAACACATCTGTAATCTATTTGGGCTATGCTATGGAGACCATAAATTAATCCTAGAACATTGTGAAAAAAACTATGAAAATAAACAATGTCCCAAGATTAACAGCCAAACAAACCAAATAACAATTATGCATTTGTTTTATTGTAGTTTTATCCTTACTACATATTTACATTAATGATAAATGCATGTCATTCTAGGATGAGGATGGCAAAGAAGTAGAGAACTAAAAGCAAAGAGTAAGCTTTATTGTAAGAATTCCACACTAATTTTCAATTTTTTTTAAAAAAAATCACAATGTAATTCTATAAATACCTAATTAGAAATCCTATTATAATTATACATTGGTAAAGAGGATGCTAGCCTTTCTTACAAAAATCTGGACTCTCCAAGTTAGGAATATGCAAATCAGTCAGTAACATTAATTATATCATTTTTTCTGCAAATTAGGCAAATAGACAAATGAAACCAATAAAAAATATTTCCATAATTATTGTTGCTTTCCATTCTCCCTACCATATATTCTGTAATTTTTTAATTAGTATACAAAATGTGAATATAACACTCCCCATAATACACATTTTAATATAACTTTATGAAATACATATTCACTCTGCAACATTGTTTGAATTTAATTAAGATCCCGGACATTTTGTTAGAATCTGTAGCAAACTCTAAATTGCACATCCACTTATACTGTAACATGTTCTACTTTTGGCATCCATATTTTTTGGCTTTAAAAAAAAAGAACCAGACAGATTTGTTTTACATTTCTAGTATGAATGTTAATTGCTATTATAACTTTCTGTTTCATCCTTAAAAAAGTTTAAGGTATGGTTGAATGGCTTAATATTTTTGAAAATACAGTTGTAATAATTGCAAATAATTAAAACATTGAAAAAAGGTGCCATAATACTGATAATCCAAAAATGAATAACAAATGAAAAATAATCAAATTGATTTCTTTGAATTAATGTAAAATAATGCATTTTGTTTTAAAACAGAGATTTAGATTACAATTTTTCTATTTTCAGTTCAGTCACTGAATAAATAACTATCACTACTCATTTATTAAACAGTTAAGAAACCAAATTATTTTTGTCAATACACTTTTTTTCTCTCCATTCATCATTCACATATGATTCAAGACACAATGTTTCTGTTTTCATAAAACCACTATTTCCTAGACTCCTGAATGTCTGAATCTATACATAGTCTGAATACTGATAACAGTTCTGGATCAAACTAAAAAAAAACAATTGAAGAAATTGATCACAGAATGCATACTATTAAACAGCATTATGACCTAGCTATCAAAATTAAAGATGAAGCAAACAGGCAAGAAGTGGATTGAGTATATGAGATTTAGATTTCTTTTATTTTAAATCCCAAATATTTTGGAGTTTGGATATGCAACCTAGAGTTCTTTCTTTCAGACACCAGTCTGCTATAAAGCAAACAATTCTTCAGCACTCACAATTCTGGATTTCTACTGTTTAAAGTATATAATTTGCACAATGTGAAAATTCTGAAACTCTGTGATCATCAAATCAAACAGCAAAATGCTAACCTTTTCCTGTATTTATAGCCCAGCTCATTCCTGGCTGTCTCTACTGGAATACAAAATCTGCATAGATGTCACTAAATTAATGTAAGAAAAACCTCCTCTCCAAATTGTGTGCTTTGCTTTGAGTCCCACCATTTCTTGAGGGCAGGCAAGAAAGATCATAAGGATTGGTCCCGTCTACAGTATGCCTCTAGAACAGCAAATGCCATAAAATGTTAGCAAGAAAGCCACATGCCTGGTTCACAACCCTTGCATCTTATGAAGATGGCAGACCTGTAAGTAGGCCCATTCTCACACTATGTGTAAATTTGTTTCTGGCAAGGTATTGTCTGATATATCTCAGTGCTATGCTATACAGAGCATAAAAAATTATAACTAACACTTAAATTGGGCAATGTAGTAACTTCTAGTTAGATCTTATTGTAATTTGCTGGAGTTCAAAGTAGTGGTAGAATACATAAAAGTGCAGTTTTGGAATTAAATCTACGATAAAATAATAACTGGGTGAAAATTGATATGGCAATTCATGGATGTTCATAGACGCTCACCTTAGATTAAACATGTACAAGAAGAACAAATCATGTCACCAAAACACAAAAAATGCTGACAACCAACATCAAGAATACATCCCTAAAACAACCTGGAAAAAGGAAAACCAAACTCCAAACCAAACTTGCTCAGGCTAGAGCTCAGAAGCAAAGAAGAAGCAGAATAGGTTGTCATGTCTAGGCACCCACTATCCACTACAGAACACAAAATCCTACAAAAAGGCCTCAACTGTAACATAAATACTGCTAATCATTTGAATTCTTTGCAGTCTTAGAATCAGCATCTAAAACCACAAGATTTTGTCATAGAGATTCAAGAAAACACTAGGTAGATAATTATACCATGTACCAGAAGAACACAGAATCAGAACCAACTCAAAACAGATGATAGAAAAGCCTTTAAATCCTAAAGAAGGACCAAACCATGATAATCCTTCCAGCAGACAAAGACTGTGCCATAACCTTCATGTACAGAACACAATACGTATAAAAATCCAAAGGATTACTGGAAGACCAAGAAACCTACATTCCAGTAAACATCAACTCAATATAGAAACTAGACTACCTGATGAAGAGAACCCTTAATGACCTAACCATAAAAGAGCAAATCACAAAAGAAGAACAATGTTGAGTGAAGAAAGTGGACCTATTATCTCACACTTCTATGGGATCAAAAACATACAACCTGACATATCAAAGGTATTTGTCTGTGGAGATTCTCATTCACATCATAGTTGTCTCAAAGGTGTTATTTTTTTCTTCAAAAGGCAACTCAACTGTTTTTGTTTTTGTTTTTTCATTGAGGAAGAAGAAAAAAACATTTTGTTTCTCATCCAACAAGCGTCATCAGTACTGACAGCTGAGACTGTATGGTGGAGGGGGAGGGGAATGGAAGGATGGTATTTCTTTGCAGTCATCTGATTGTAGCCCTTTCTGACAGCTGTTGAGGCCACTTGGGAGCTGATCTGTGCCCTCAGGGTCACCTGAATCAGGGTGCAATTGTTTGTGGATTTTGGATAGAGAGCACCATTGGTTTGAAAGAGGGGTAAAATAATCCATCTATGTTAGAGTTGAACACACCTTCCTCAACAGAGGGAAAGAATAAGACATCACCTGTCTCCTTTGGTTCTCCAGGCTTGTTTTAATTCCTGAATGTTTTGTTACCAAACTAGGTAAGATCAGCAGCAGGATTTCCTTGTCCTATTCTCTTTAGCTTATAAGCATCTTGTGTGCCAGTGTGGTCAGTTGTTTGGAGCTGTGTTTTAATTTCGAGCAACTGATTGGTTCTCTTGTTGATTGGCACTTCAAAAGATCTGGTGGAAAAAACAGGTCTCAAAAAGTTTATGCCTTTATAACTTTGAAATAATAGGCAATATTTGTAGTTTGGGTTTTAGATTTTGGCTATGGTTTGTTCTCCAGGCTTGTTCTCCACCTATCTCCAGTTTACAAGACAGCCCTTGCAGCAGTTCCAGGAAGATTCCACAACCAAGCTTCTTGGATGGGAAGCAAAACATTTTCTTCTTCTTCCTCAAAGTAAAAACAGTACAGTTGTCTTTTGAAGAAAAAAAGCACCTTTGAGACATTAAAATGTGTTGTTACCAGAGACTCCAAAACACAACATACTGTAACTAAAGAACTTACCAAAAAAAAACACCCTTTGTACATCTGCAAAAGGGAGTGAACATCTATGTACTCCCCACTATACTTCCAGAAAATAAAAATAAAAACTAATAAGAGAAGAAGATGAGATTATAGTTTCATTTGATATTACATTCATAGATCCAGAACTAATAAAATAATCCATGGCACAATACTATACAACATATTCAATCTAGCCAAATACACTGAGATCAAAATACTCAGAATCACGAACCTTATCAACCTCTGCCACTCCCAACCTCTCAATTAGACAAATATACCAACAAATCACAGCAACACCCAAAGGATCATCCCCCTCAGGATTCACAATAGAGGCTGTAATGCAGTCTTTGATTGTATAGTACTCCCACACATACAATCAAAAGTACAGATCTGGTATGTAGATGGCACGTTTATTGTAATAAAAAAAAGAACTACTAGAGAAGACACATAGCACAAGTAGCAATCTGCACGAGGACAGGAAGAAAAAAACAACACTTTATCTGTCCTGGATATCCTTATCACAATAACAGCAAAAT
The DNA here is from genome assembly GCF_964194415.1 of Vipera berus. Taxonomy (NCBI): domain Eukaryota; kingdom Metazoa; phylum Chordata; class Lepidosauria; order Squamata; family Viperidae; genus Vipera; species Vipera berus. The sequence continues at coordinate 38,396,094 of NC_138209.1, forward strand.
AGAAACACAACTCTATGGTAAAACCACACACACCAACCAATTATTCCATTATCCAAGTAATAACCCTAGCTCTAGCTCCAACAAGAGGAGCTTTATAAAAACATTATTCCGATGAGCACAACAGCATGTGTGGTTTATATCTATGTAAAAATGTATTCATCAAACACAAACACACTGCAGCAACCCAGAACAGCAGTAATAGGAAACAGACTGCTTATACAGCATCTTCCAAAAAGGCAGAAGATTAGCAGAGGACATCATGAACACCATGTAGAAGTCAGAAAACACGCTCAGTCACAAAACTCCTTAATTGCACAACACATGGACATATTTAATTATAGTTTCAACTGGGAAACTGAGCAAACTAAATCCAAAATACTAGGGGATTCCTAGAGTGTAGACAATCAGACAAATAAGCCATCAACAGGCATGTAGAGATAAACGATGTCTACAAACCATTCAACAGAGACAATAAAAAAGTAAACTCTCTCTTAATTTTTGGTTAGTGATTTTTGTATATAACATAATTAGTGCCAGCAGTTAATTAACTACTATTTATTTATCTATCAAATCTATATGCCTGCTTATTTCACAAAAGGTAACTTTAGGTGGTGTACAACAATACAATAAAACTACACACACACAAACCTTCACACACATATATACGTAAAGCAGTAAAAGATACATCCTCAACATTGTGTTCTACAATCTTCTGTAGATAGCTTGTTTCTTGTATTGATTCCTCCATGTCATACTTTTGTTGCCAATTTATGATAATTTATTGCAAGATTACTGATAATGACATTCCTCCAACTGTGGCAGGAGGATTAAAAAAAACCAACCTGCAAGTATCCAAAAGATAAAGATTAATTTATTATTATTGGGAAATATGAGGAAGCATATTTGGGTTGCTCTTAATGGCTACAAGCTATATTTATTACAGCACTTCTGGTCAGAGCTGGGGATTTTAAGGAAGGCAAGATATTGTTTCACAACTGAACGAAAGAATTTTTCCCAAAGGAGAAAATAGGACTAAGGCTAATCTTAGTGTCCAATTTTAATTGACCTTTAAAAATATTGTAGTAATTTCATGCATATGCACACCCTGTCTTTGTAATATGTTTTATTCATAAAACATCTAATACTCAATGGAAGGAAGGAAGTCTATCATTTGTTATAGTAAACAACATATACAAAACCTGGGTGTGGGATTTCTTCATAGAAGCTATTCAGGAGATTCCAATTCAGAAATCTTTTCTGCAAGAAGCAAAAAGTAGTTTTCCATGCAGCTCAGCATTACATAATTGAAATTAAACATTTTTTCATAGTTTTCTTTGCTTCTTTAGTTTTTCCTTATTTTACTGGCTATTTATAAAAAGCATTTAACTGTAAAGACAAGGAATCTAAATGAAAACTAAATCTGTTAAAAACAAGGATGTCACAAATATTTTTTTCACATGTCAACTCAAGGAAATTTCACACATGGATGTATGCAATTTCCTAATAGGTTCACATTCATGTTTTTCTTCTGTTTCTTGAATTACTTTGTCATTCTTCTAATCCAAGCCATAGAACACCTGCATCATAAGCAAAGGCATGAAGACTATTATGGAAAATCATTAAGTTTCCCTTATGGAGTAAACATGATTAAAACATTCAAATGTGAAAGCATTTATAAAAACAGTTCGGTGTAAAACAAAGAATGAAGACATAAATGCTACGTACTTACTGCAGAATAAGTAATGATTAGTTATGGGGTTTAGATTATTTTTTCAACGTAATGTACAATTTGTAGCATACAGAACATCAGCTTTCTCCAAACGGATGCACTTCATTCTGTACGTCTTCCATCAACATCAACCAATATAAACAATGGTGTTAGAATTCTAGTCTAGTTTTTGGAAGACACTACAGCACTATCAGGATTATTATTTTCTTTGCTTTGAGGTTATGACTTAATTTATCTTCTCATTCTCTATCAACATCAATTGTTACTAAAAATATTTGCTTTTAGAGCTCCATACACTATATAACCACTTAAAAATGGCTTTATCTCTGTGATCTGTGTTACCTAAGGTGCCAATCTTATGTTCATTGTAATTCAAACAGGCTTGGACATGACTAGCACTTGGATGGAACGCCCTGATAGGCCTTAAGGATATAAAATAGACAGGAAAGTAGAAAAAAAAATCTGGGAATAAGGCATGAAAAGCCACTTGTTGCCAAGAAAAATATATGAACTATTGACTAAATTACCAGAAGTTGAGCCTGATTTGAAGGATTTTTTTTTACATAGTCCATTTTTACTTACTTTAGCTTACATTCTTTTGCACTGGGATTTGTGTCAGGATGGTCATGGATTTTACACTGTCATTAAAATTTAGGCGTTAAGCTATAAAACAGCAACACATGCAGCAAGAGACCAAATAAATCTAAACAACATTGTATACTATAGGCTCCACTAATACTCCAAACACCATGCCTGGGAACATAACCGTATCTAAGAGATTTCGAAAAGGCTAGCAGAGTTGGGGCCAAACAAATCTCAAGGGATCACTGGTGACATGGATCTCAACAGTGTACTGATTAGCTATTTGGAAAAATGTTGTTGTCAGAACATAGGACTGCACTGAACAAATATCCACACGCCAGTGGAATAGGAAATTGCCAAGTATCCTTTATACTTGTAGTCAGTTATTTGTGTGCTTTTGCTGTGGGACAAAAAACTACTGCTTTTCCTGATTTCTCCAGCCTATTTTAAATGATAATCCAGACCAGTGGTGTCAAACTCAATTTCATTGAGGGCTGCATCAGCATTGCGGTTGCCCTCGGGGGGGGCGGGTGTATGTGGCCAGGGTGGGTGTAGCCTACTGGGTGGGTGTGGCTGGAGTGGGTGTGGCATACTGGGTGGGCATGGCCACCTTTACATTAATGTTCACATTAAGGGTGCCTATGTGGACCTGGGCAGGAATGGGACAGATATGAGGGTCTCTGGCAGAAGGGGGTGGGACCATGGTAAGTGCTAAGGCATGGTCCACTGTAGGAGCCTCACTGTTCCTCTCAGGCCATGCGGGGGGGGAGCTGGATGGTGGCATGGAAGTCAAACACCTCACCTGGCCCTCAAGCACCCACGGCACTAAGCCCAGCCCCACTTCCCCAAGGGGGCGCCCAGATGCACTTACCTCCTCATCAAGGCTGCTGCTGTGCTTGCTCTCCTTAGCCAGGTTGCCCATGATTGGTATGAGGGCAAAGTCAGAGGGAGGCCCACTCCCTCTCCGTGTGAGGAAACCTGGCTTTGTATCCAAAGCTTCCTTAGCAATAGAATGGGAGACCCCCCAGGATAGGCCAAGAGCAGGGGGAAAGGGGATGGTGAAAGGGCACCAGGGAAGGACTAAGAAAGGACTTCCCTCAGATCTTCCTACCTTCCTTCCTTCCTTCCTTCCTTCCTTCCTTCCTTCCTTCGAGTGGTGGGAAAATATTTGAGATGAAGGAGGGAGAAAAAGAGGCAAGAAACACAGCTGGGGAAGTGTCATCCTTCATGAAGAATGAAGAAATGCACCATTGCCTGGAAGTGGCCAGCACATGGCCCTCGTCTACTTCACATATCTGGCTTGGTGGGCTCTGGGGGAGGGGATGCCATGAGCAGCATGAGTCGATGTTACCTGCACAACGCTGCCCAGCCCCTAGCCTGCCCGAAGTAGGCAGGGCCATGTGCTGGCCACTTCCAGGCGATGGTGCATTTCTTCATTCCTCACAAAGAGTGATACCTCTCCAGCGCTCACCCAGGGAGTGGGACCGATGCGGCAGGGGCCAGTCCCTCACTGTTTTCAGACGGCCTTGTGGAGCTAAGACTGAATGCGTTTCAGCATAGATGGCCATCATGAAATTGTACATTGGCTCCTGGCCGGCCTGGGCTGGGGCCAAGGCAGCAGGGGCCTTTCCCTCACTGTTTCCAGGATGGCTTCACGGGCAACATGAAACAACTTTGCGGGCTGGATCTGGCCCCCAGGCCTTGTGTTTGACATGTCTGATCCAGACCAATTATCCCACTGTGCATAGAAATTTCATCCCCAAATGCCTAACCCTATTAACTGTTAAAAAATTAATTTCTTCAGTATATTGCCACTTTTTAGATTATATAGCTTAATTTACATGTCTGTGTTAAATTTATTTGGAATAAATACACTGGGAATAGGCTTCACAAAGTTTCTTTTAATTCGGAGAAGACATGTACAGGACTACAATATCGTATTTTTACAAAGTTAATCATATTTTTCTTTTCTGAAGAAAAAATGTAGGAAGATGTTAGTGTTGTAAAGTTTGTAATGGGATATAAGGCTTTTCACCTTCAGGTCTATATTTCAAACTTTGCTCAGGTCATTACTCATGCAAGGCTGTTCCAATTTGACAAAAGAGGATGTGTAACTTGACAACTGGAGGCATCACCCACATTATTTGCAAATACTTCAGTTCAAATGAATTAAGAATATAATTTTACAAATGATCAGTGTGTGAGGCAAGTAGCAGGAGCAACAACAACAACAAAACCTCCATTACACAAAAAAGTCAAGTTGCTCAACATAGAAATATAATCAATTGAAAAATAAGTTTAGTTTTGGCTTTTAGAGAAGGAAAGGAGGAAAGGGCAAAGACAGGAAGGCAGGCAGAAAGGAAGGATTCTATGACCAATGAAAAGACAGCATCAATAGATAGTCCATAGTTTGTAATGATAATCACAGAAGTATATTATCTTCAACACAGACAAAAAGTAACATCAATAGAACAATGACTTTTTTTATTCTAATTTTGCTCTTAAATTCATATGAAGAAATAATTTCATTATTACCTTGAAATATAATTCAACCAATATTGTATATCAAGATAGTCATTCTAATTGTAAAAATGTATTAAAATTTATTATTTTAATGTAACTAAATTCCATATGGATTAAGGATTATATTTGATAGTATAATTAAAGTGACTCTTAAGTTAAAAAACCCACAATGAATACCTATAATTTGTTCCTGTAAGTTGCCAGTTTTAAGATTGAATGCAGGAGATATGCTGGGGAATAAAATAAAGTTTTATGTAATCTTTCAAGAAATGTTTTATTTGTGCTCTCTTTCTGTGAATATTCTAACTATTCTTAGCTAAAAGGAACCATTACAGTATCTATATAACTTCTACATGGTAGTTAAATTTTGTGTTCTCACAGTGTAAAGAAGCAAGCTGGTGCAAAGCTGTTTTCCTTTTTAATTATTTTTTAGTATAAAGTGCTGATCACTGTATGAAATTAATAATTGTTGTTGTGTTTTTCAAGTATTTTGAGAGTATTGCTAAATTCATTACTTAAGGATAGTCCCATCAGAGCCAGTGTGGTCTAGCGTTTAAGGCACAAGGAGGGAAGCAAGAGACTGTGAGTTCAAGTCCTGCCTTAGCAGGACTTACCGTATATCCCATTACAAACTTAGCTGGCTGACCTTGGGCCAGTCACTCTTTCTTAGATCAACAAAGACGAAGGAAGGTTTCAGAAATGGAAAATGGAGTATCAGGAAGATAGAGAAGGGGATACCTAAATGGAATAGCATCTTATTATTCTATCTGGTATTACTAATAATTGCTTATGAATTATAAGGTTCTACAATACCTGAGGAAATTTGAATCATGAAATGGTGTATTTTGTAAAAAGATTAACATTAGAACTGAAATTCAACAGTGATTGTGTCTGGCTGATTACCACTGCTCTAAATAGAACTGAATGGTATCATTGTTCATAAGACATTTAAATATGATTCAACTCATGAAGTCCAAATATTTATGTATTTATTTTTTTTGTTTTTCATCCATTCATGCATGCATTCATTCATATTTCCTATTTCTTAACAGCCTATTTCTTTCCATCACAGACGGTTTCTGAGTGGTATACAGTATAAATAGTTTGCCACCTTTAAATAATTTAATATCATAAAAATGTTTATAAAGAATTGTTAACACATTCAACAATTCTTTATCTGCAACTATTACCAGATAAAAAAGGCACTGTGGTTGAAGTAAATAATGGCAGAAACCACTTTACGTAAGACAAATTATATGCTTGTGCAAAAATGAGACCACCCTTGATGTCCCTGTAAGCAATAAGGCAGCTGTCACCTTGGCCTTTGAAAAATTCAAAGAGAGTTACAGTGACAAAGCAGCCTTTATCAGCAACATTTTTGTGTCTCCTGGAAGAAAGTGTTGTAGATATACTGCCGACACCCACATACACACACAGTTAAATCAGCAGGACCACTCTTTTAGGGAATTACTGTGTCAATCAGGATACACAGCTGTAGTACATATAACTACCGGTACTTAAGAATGTCAGGCCCTGCTAGATTTATCTTTAGCTAAAGTGTGCTCTAGTATTAAAAAAAAATAACATTTCTTAGGTTTTCGGGAAATATTTTCTCTATAAAGACAAACCTCTTTCACTCCAAATGAAGAACTGTAATCATACAAATTTCTTTGAATGCACCAAAAATAACTAATAACTGTGTATTCTTCCTCCACAATATTGTGACATACTGTAAATGTCTTCTCTGAAATATGAATTTTTACATAGTGACATAATCTTCATTATCACTGTGTTTAATTAGCAAGATCTCTTTATAAATAAAATTTTGTTAGAGTTTGGAATGCAGAACAAAAATTAACACGAACTAATATTTAGAATGAAAAAGAAGAGAATACCAATGACGGAAGTGCCAAAATCAAAGACAAGAAAAAGGATGGTAAAGAAGTTACTTCCAATTTTTATAGCACTTATAAGTATAAATATAAATTAATCTCTTACTCTGTGGTTACAGCATTGTGTACATTTTCTCTATATTATTTTTTAATTAGAAGATCACTTGAAGGTTGACTGATTCCTTTCAGAAATTATCAAAATCTCCATCTGTTATCTTTTATATTTATTTATATTTATAATTACTTAACTCATGTTTTTAATATGCCATTGTGTATATCAATAAACAGAGACAATTTCTCAAGATTATTGATCAAACCAATTCTAATTTTTCAATATTTTTTTGCAACAGGTATTTTAGAACTAATAGAAGAACAATGTCTGGCTTCATATAAACTACTGTAGTCATATAACATATACTAACTGGTATCATCAATGATGTATGAACAGGACATTAATTCAGGCAGCAAAAAAATACAAATAAAATAAGATTTTATTTTTGTTCCTAGAAATTGATTTAGAAGTCACTTTTATCCTGGGAAGTTCCATAGCTTTGTGAACACAATAGATGGAAATAAAAATAGTTGCTTAGTTCTTTATACATAGAGATATGAAGTGTGAAAAGTGAAATACTGAGATGCTTTTGATGCAGTCATTTTTCATATATAGTAGGGAGATAGATTTATTGTATGAAAAATAAGGAATGTCCAAACTGACACCAAATGCTGAGGGGTAAGAATTCATAGCCATAGATAAAACTAATGATTAATTCATATAGTTTATATGTGTGAATGTGAAAATGAATTATACTTAGAAACATTAAAGTGAAGAATGTATGTAAAGGAAATCAGATTTGTTGATGAATAAATTAATGCAACTGTTAACACCACTTTTTAAAAATCGGGTAGATTTCAATTTATTTAATATTTCTTTTTAATTCATTAATTAACTAGAATATCTCATTTTAATTATTAATATTTCTTTCATCAGTATGCTAAGTAACATTTTCACTAAGAAAGCAAAAGTCCAGTTCTGGATACTTGAACTATTGTTCTCCATTCAGATCTTTCTTTAAATCTTTCTTTCAACGAACCACTGCATAATACTGCAAGTCACCCACCCAAACCAGGACTGTCAGTATCAGGTTGTTTAGTCAACAAGTCTGCGAGCAAGCCAGGGTCCGTCTTCCCATGAAAATCAAGTCAATGACCTGCATCTCTTGCTCCTGTGAACCAAAAGATGGCTATAATTTTTCTTTTTCTCCCCCCCCCAACCTCCAGCTTTCACATGTTGCAATCGTTCACTCCAGTCATTAGGCAATATAAAAATGCATCAATTCCTGCAAAGTTAAGTTCTTTCTGAATGACTGCATTGTGGCTGATTAGGCACAGTTTTCTTATTTTGTCAAATTAAATAGAGAGAGACAATAATATAAAGAAAGGAAAATCAGGGAATGTTAAGGTATTTCTTCACTCAGACGATGTTCGTCTTACTATCTAATCAAGTGGAAAGGGCCTTTATTTGCCATTTTCTATTGTGAAAAAGTGCAGCAATAAAATGTCTAAAGATTTTCCAACACTTTTGTTACCCAAAGAGAGCAATGTTAGTCAACTGCTTTCTGATTTAAAATAAAAAAGATAAAAAGAAAACAATTAAAAAGAAAGAGAAATCAACTGCTGTAGTAGTTTGAAAATTCAGACAATTGAAGTCCATCTATACTGAACAGCCTTTTAACTTTCCAAAAGTTTGCACTAAAAAAGTTTGTAAAGAGGTTTGAATAAGGGTTTCTTCTTTGTGACCAGAGAAACATTATAAATGATGGAAGGAGCAGTCCACAGAACTTCAAACGACTTTATTAAAGCATTACTAATCGGCATTTAGAGTTTGAGTGTTAACGCCAAAGAAGAGAATAGTACTCCAAAGTCTAATGACTTTTTAAGAACATTTCTTTAAGATACAATACATACTTTTTGCAGAAGGTTAATTAAAGATTATTGTTATAACATCACATCATCTATTTATAGATATTAACAATCATTAGATTATATCTATCCAAATAAACTATAATCTTTTTTGTTCCTAATATTCTATAGTGTGCAAGAGGGAAGGAGGAGATAATGAAAGAGGGGTGGAGAGAATAAAGATTTAACAACCCAATCTATTAACTAAATTACCCATTTCATGATCTCCAGTGCTATAAAACCTGAACACAATAGAAGAACAATCCAATGAAAGTGGAGTGCTCTTTGGCTCCACTGATTTTAATTGGGGAAAGCTAAGCTGCTGCTTAGTTTTCCCTTTTAAAATTGATATAATAAAAATTAATTTGCTAAATAATGTTTGAAACTAAAACATGTGAGCTTCAACTGTTTAATGAATGCATATTTTCTTAATAAAATGGACCATCTCAAATTTGGGCTTGATTATCTGCGGGATGTTTTCTTCTGCTATAAATATCCTTGATTTACTTGGATCATCAGGTTATGCCCTTTTAAGGTGGCTCCACTATCAGAAACTCATCCATCTCATACAATAGTTCTCAACAGGCATGTTCTGGCACACTTGTGCAAGCGACTTATTTCTAATGTGCCACAAGATTTTTATCTTCTTTTCTATGTCCTAAATGATAACTTAAAACTATGTAACTTTCCCTTGAACTATGAATTATGCATTTAAAATGTGTACATATGATTAAAATGTGTACATATGATTAATAATTGTATGGTGAGTGATTGAACCACTACTATATTGAGTTCTGTGCCACAGATTTTAAAAAGATTAAGAACCACTGATCTAGTATTGATTACAGATAGTCTTATTTTACGTTAACTTTGTGAGTCTGCATCAAAATCCTTGGACAATATGATTTAAGGCAGTGATGGCAAACCTTTTAGAGATCGAGTGCCCAAACTGCAACCCAAAACCCACTTATGTATCATCGGATGCCGGGTGGGCGTGGCCCATTGGGTGGGTGTGGCCAATTGGGTGGGCATGGCCCATTGGGTGGGCATGACTGTGGTGGTAACGGCAGACTGGGTGGGACTAAAAAGTTCAATCAATGAATTCCAACTTTGCAAGATCCTTTTTTCCCCATGCAAAGTTGAAATTGTTTGAACCTTTTTTTTGCACACGGTGGCAGAGGCCTACAGCAAAAAGGTTTTATAAAACCCAGCTGAAGGCCTAGGACTGGGGCGACGGTGCACGTGCCTACAGGGAGGGCTCTGCGTGCCACCTGTGGCACCTGTGCCATAGGTTCGCCACCACGGATTTAAGGTAACTCAGAGCAGCCAATACAAACCATTACATTGCAGGCAAAACATGTGCATCTCTTTGAGACTGTGATGCTCTTAGACTTGGAAAGAATAGATTTCAGAACCTAGAAGCTGTAGCAATGTCCAAGAGATTTTGATGCTCTACGGATTTCTCATTACATATGGTTCTGAACAAAACATATTTATGCTAAGATTCAATTTCAGTCCCATTTCATTTATATTTACTACATATTGTATTGTACAGTATTACAAGTAGAATTACATTACTTATTAAAACCAATGGGCTACTTGTGGTCTCTGTCAATGTGAAGTAGGTAATACCCCTCCCAAACATTATAAACTTTAAAAGTTGATTTAGCTCAGTTTTTTTAAACCAAATACTTTTTCTTTTATCTTCCTTTCCACATCACCCCACCAAAATGGTATTATTCATTTATTTGATGCAATCTCATCCCTATGAGTCTTGATATTCACCAAAAGATTATCCATGCCAATACTAAAGACTGGTGCTAAAGACATATTACTATGGAATTTGCTAATCATTGTTTAAAAACATCTGTAGCACTCCACAAGTTTGCACATTCTCCCCGCTTTCTATCTCCAGCAAATACGTATGGTTTTATGTTATTGTTCTTGCTTATATTACTAGATGCTATTTTTTTAAAAGAAAAAGTTATCATTTTTTTCAATAAAGCATCAGATCCTTGAACTGAAAACCAATGATAGGTAACACACAAGGCATCTCACAATGACTCTGAAGTATGATCCAACTAAAAAAATGTAAATTAAAACCATCACTATTCCCTGGGCTATGTGGCAACATTCAAACCAAACAGAACATCAGTCAATCTTCTGCAAATTCTTTCTTTGAGAGGAAAGAAAGGACTGAACAGCCAAAGTTCTTTTATACTTGGCTGAAAAATCGGTGGACTCAGTAATGAATATTTTAAGCCAAAGATCATAAAAAATAAATTATTACATGATAGCTCTATTAAGAGTGATCAGGTTCTCAAGGGTTGTTCATATTATACACAGTAAAGATTGTTCTGAGTATATACTATATTGTGTGTGTGTGTGTGTGTGTGTGTGCGTGCACACGTGGATGTGCACGAGCACGTACACACACATATACGGATATTTGAAAGCTGTATGCTTAGAATTACAAACATGCTAATGCTATATGTATAAACAAGCACAGCAAATAGAACTTTATACATTGTTTTAGATTCCCAAAAACATGGTTATTTTTAATATATCAATACATATATATGATCTTATGATAAATCCAAATGCTACATTTAGGTAAAGTTTTTCCCATAATTTAATCTGTTGAGTTTGATAAAATGGATGGTGATCTTTAAACTAAAATAAGAAGAATCCAGTGGTTCAACTGGCAAAACAAGCTTCCAAGTATTTTCAGGAAGGCAAATTAATTTGGGGGGATGAGGGGAAGGAGGTGCTTCTACAATGGAAAAAAACAATTGCCCATTGCAACATGCTTTTACTACAAGATGTATATATAGTTCTGGAACTCATATTTTAATGAAGGATTTTTACCCAGGGCTCTATGATTTCTGAAAAAAATTAAGAAAATGTTAGAAAATAGAAAGGAAAAATATTTGCATTTTGATATATTACATACATAAACCAAATCAACAAAAATCAACATGAAGGCTTCCATTTAATACAGTCTGCCAAATACACTCTTCTCCAATAAACCCTTTTATGGTGCATAGCAATAGTACAATTTTCAGATTCCTTATACTTTTATAGCAGCTAAAAGTAATTCATCAATGCATAATTTCAAGACAAAATAGTTAATGTGTGTTTTCTAACAGCTTTACAAACATATATAAATTGAATTGTAGTAAAAAAACATTTGCCATGTTCAGGAAGTGACAGCTTAGTTTTTTCTTATCCAAATATTGGTATCTTTATGAAATGATTTAGAAAAATGCTCTTGTGTATATTACAATTCAGTAAAACAAAATAAAATTTTAAAAGTCAAATAATTTAGAGAAATGTGGTACATGAAATTTGAAGTATGGGTGTTCATAAGCAATCAAGACAAAATATGTATTTTCATCAGATTTTAATAAGACACATGAAGCGCCATTTTATTTATTTTTCTCATGATTGCTTTCAAGATTACTGTGAGGTTAAGATTTTAATCTTAAAACTTTGAAAGGTAAAGACAATATGTATTCACTAGTTGCACAACAATGGCATTTTGTTATTAAATAAAATTAATAGCAAAAACATAATTTATTTCTCACATTGAACATTGATTTATGATGGTAATAGCTCTTTCTGATGAGGAAATTCCTATTATGGAAAATATACCGAGCCTCAATGGGCTCATATTAGTTAGATGTTTGAAAACAAAGAATTGAGTTTTCATGAGATGCTTATTATTTACAAAATATAATGAACATGGGGGGAGGGGAAGCTAAATGGATCTTTCCAAACAAATGAGCCCATTTGAAAACTTCTTAAGAATATTAACACAGAAGACCATAATTATGCATCCATTCAATTGTAAACAAATGGATGAGATGTTCTCTCTAGCCCTCCTATATGCTTCCATACTACAAATTCAAATTACATTTTGTTTCGTTTTAAAGAACTGAGCTTATTTCCAAGCAAAGTTCTAGGTTGCAGCAATTCACTATTTTTATTTCTATAAAAAGCCCCTGAGTCTTAGCATTGGAGGCAGTGATCTGTTTTGTATCATATGGTTTCTTATTTAATTGTAATACAAAAAACATTAATATTACCGTATATACTTGAGTATAAGCCGAATTTTTCAGCCCACTTTTTGGGCTGAAAAATTCCACTTCGGCTTATACTCCAGTCAACAAAAAAACTTACCGAGGACTTGTGCGCGGCCGAGGCTTTGGTGCTTCCGGGATCGCGCGCACCTCTCCCAAGCCACCGCCGTCCGGAGACCTGCCGAAGTTTGGGGAGGTTTGGGGAGGTGCGCGCGCACCTCCCCAAACCTCCCCAAACGTCGGCAGGTCTCCGGACCTCCGCGCCCTGCCTGCCTGCTTCTTTCCACTGCGGAAAGAAGCAGGCAGGCAGGGCGCGGAGGAACGGAGACCTGCCGACGTTTGGGGAGGTTTGGGCGCCTCCCCAAACCTCCCCAAACTTCGGCAGGTCTCCGGACCTCCGCGCCCTGCCTGCCTGCTTCTTTCCGCTGCGGAAAGAAGCAGGCAGGCAGGGCGCGGAGGTCCGGAGACCTGCCGATGTTTGGGGAGGTTTGGGGAGGTGCGCGCACACCTCCCCAAACCTCCCCAAACTTCGGCAGGTCTCCGGACGGCGGCGGCTTGGGAGAGGTGCGCGCGATCCTGGAAGCACCGAAGCCTCGGCTGCGCGCAAGTCCTCGGTAAGCTCCGAGCGGTCACTTGCTTCGCGTCTCCTGAGGGAAGGGGGGGGGCGACTGGAGTGGGCGTGTTTCCTCGCCTGCTGGGCGCCGCGATTTGCCCGGGGAACGCGCGGGCCCCGAATGGCAGCGTGGAGCGAGGAAGCGGACAGCCAGGGCTTCCCCGAGAGCCGCGGCCACACAGGGTATTCCTGTGTATTCAGGCTTGCAAAATGGCGGATCGAGCCTCTGCTGGCGGCAGAGGCTTGCAGAGCGCGGATCCAGCCTCCGCCGGCGGCGGAGGCTTGCAGAACGGCGGATCGGCTTATACTCGAGTCAATAACTTTTTCCAGTTTTTGGGGGTGAAATTGGGGGTCTCGGCTTATACTCGAGTCGGCTTATACTCAAGTATATACGGTACTTTGCTACAAATTCAACCTTATTTATACATGTTATTAACATGGAATCTTAATTTCAAGAAAACAAAGTTTGCCCTGCTTTAAAAAAAAATATGGGACTAATAAGTTCCATTTAGCTTATGAGTAAATTTTAGTTTGTTATATTTTTTTTTGTAAGTTGGATATTTTAGAGTGTTTGTAATTATGTTATAGGCGGGTTAAAGTGTATTATGTATTTGGTTATTTATATAGTTGATTAATGTTAGTTAAATTATGATTACTATATATTTGTAACCCTGTAACCAGCTTTGGGAAGTGGGGGAGGGGGGGTTGGGGGGGGTTGGGGATGGGATAATATTGTAACCTTTATAAAACTTTTCAATAAAAAAAAAGTTTGCCCTGCTTTGTTTGTTAAAGCAGGGTTGTTGTGCCCCTTGTTAAATGAAGTCACAGCAGAACAATGGGTTCTGGAATGTGTTTATCCTTATATATTTTATAATTGCTTTTTTATTATTTTATAGTTGTTCTACTGCATATATACTATATAGAGGAGTCACATGCAGAGAACTTACCAAAGAAAAATAATAGTAACAGTAATAGTAATGCATATTTATCAGTTACTGTCCCTTGTTCATTTTGTTTGAGTATTTTGGGAGGCAGATATATTTCTCTCTCTCTCTCTCTCTTCCCCACAAACTGTAGCTTTTATCTTATTCTTTACTATAAATTCATTAGACAATTTATTACTATAATTAACCCTGTCAAGGATATAATTAAAATAGCTTGGTTTTATTGACTCTTGTTTAATTATATTTAATTATGCATTATGAGCTGGTAACTGAAACTTTTTTTTTTGACAGATAAAGGAACTTGTGCCAAACTACATTTTACACATAATTGTATAGTTATTTTTCCCAACTTTTTTATAAAAATGAAAACAGTCTGTAATTTAAAAAAAAGACTTCTGACATTTCAAAATGCTCTTTTTTCTCCCATAAAGCATGTTATTGAAAACTTAACATTTTTCTGTTGAACATTAGTTGATATAACCTATTTCCTTGATATAAATATCATCCATTAATTATCTTGCTTCTTCTCTCCTATAAACTGACATTCTTTCTGATTATTTATTTAAACATACACGCAAATATATTTATAAAGATTTCAATCACATTACCCATACAAATACAAACACACGCAAACACATGGGGGGGGGGAATGCAAGAAAAAGAACGTATATATGGATTTCTATTTAATTGAAAATGATCCCATTTTATTAATGTTATCATCCTTAGCCTTTTTGCCATCTAGGGATGAAAGATGGAGTAGAACTAATATATCTATGCTTTTAAAAAAACAAAAAAAACCAAATACTAGATGGCAGCAGACTTTGGATGTTCTGTACCACTTTGCTGCCATCTATTGGAATATTGGATTTTGCAGCACAGATCAGAAAACCTTAGGTGGACACTAACTAGCTCCAACTAAGATAATGGAAACATCCCCCCACCAAAAAAACCGAAGTTTCGAAAATCTCAGTCATTCTCATTTACTTCATGTGTGGCAAAACACTCTTAAGAATGGTATAAAACTTTCAAAAATTTCAATCAAAACTGTCCAATAAAAAAAACCTGCAATAGTTTTAACCTGACCCATTTTTTATTTTATGGATTATTTTTTATCATATAACTGGAGACAGTAAACCAGTTCATTAAATATGGTAGTCCCAAATAACAATGTCTAAGTAATATCTTCCCTATGACTAGAATATTGCTATTAAAGGATTGCAGGCATCTCAGCAGTATGAAAGGAAAAACAGAGGGAAACTGAAACACTCAGAAAGTATGCAAATGAGTTAATTTGTTGCTTCTCACTAATCAGGAATGTGAATAAGTTTTCACTTTGAACTACGGGTTGGGGAAGATACCCTAAACACAAGCCTCCATAATCTGAGAGAAAAAGTTTAGTCTTCTATATTCAAACCTTAATTCAGCTAAGGGGAATCTGACAATTTCATGAAAAAATGAACACATATGTTGCAATTTACAGGTGAACTGAGCCTATATTATGTCAGATTAAATCCCACTGAGGTAAGTAAAGGACTCGTGCTTGTATCTGACTGAACTGCTAATAATATTCCCCAAAATGCCAGTCTTTGATATATTACTTTTCTTCCCTTTACTGAAATTAATTTTAAAAAGTTCTAAAGTATCTACTAGAAATAATGCTACTAGAAATCAATTATTTTTTGTTGACCTTCCAAGGAAAGACTAAAATTTAGCATCCAGTAAATACCAATCCAGATATAAGCCGAAGGGAGGAAGCCAATAAACAATTCAGAAGTAAAGGCAATATTGTCCACCAGTGGTGGAAATATTTCTTCTATCATTCACACAGCATGAGGCTTCATGATGGATTACAGAAACACCATTGGAGGAAATAAAATGGAGAAACAGAAAGATCAATGGGGGATGTAAATTGTTATATGAAAATTCCAAGAAAAACGTGTTAATCACTGCAGAGGACTTTTTTTAATGTAGTCATTTTAATTTTAGATCATCATAAGAAATTTTTGATCTTACACACGGTAAAGTTACACCAATAAGTTGTATACAACTAAATTACACGTGCATTTACAGGGGCATATCTGAAGACTAAAGTTACCAAAATTACTAAAGACAGAGTGCAGAACTTCACGTAATAAATAGTGGTCATTCAGATTTTTGCAACCCAACTATGGTAACACTACATAGTATACTCAGTTTTACACAAGTAAATTTTATTCAGTTACTCATGAATAGATTCCATGACCTCTGCTCAATGGAGTAACATTTTCTATTCCATATAGTGAAGATCTGGGCAGAGGGGAAGAGAGGCAGGGAGGGAAAGAGAGGGAGAGGGATAATGGGAGAGAGAGGAATCTTCTTTGGAATTGTCTTATTTCAATTAGTGTATAGAGTTGAAGTGGTATGCTGTTACTTATACTTCAAAATCAATGAAAGCACATATCACTTAAATAATGGTTCTATATTTATCTTTGTCTATATATAATTGAAAGAAAAATATGTCAAAGATTAACAGAACATTCAATTATGTGGAAAAGGAGGATGCTCCAATACACCCTGCTAAACAAACCTAACACTTCTACTGTGTTAGCAGCTGAAGATAGCATTTGAAATTCCTAAATGAGATTAGTTTTCTTCAGATAAGTTTAACCAAAATGTTTCTGCAACTTAATATTATGGCCAAGTCTTTAAAACATGATCAAAAATGTCTCTTGTTAAAATAAAGAGAGTGCAGCAATCAACATTCTTTTTTCATCCTGTACAGGTGCATCAACAAAATGTTAATGCTATGTGTAATCCAGGAAGACAAAGAGAGGGTGTTGTTGTTTGTTGTGTACCACCTTACTGTAAAGCTTTTCAATAAAGTTGCTGATACTGCCATTTTCCTAAAATTAGTATAAGGCAATTTCAATAGGCTCTTCTATCATAATACCTAGAGAAGCTTTTTGAAAGTTAAATAGCTTTCTAAGCTGTACTCTGGTTTCAAAACATGAAAAATCAAACAAAGATCAGGCTGTTACCTTTTGGAGTTAAGAGCTGCTGGCTTTTTTATTGACAAAATATCAAGTGCTATAAAGTTTTTTTTTTGTTGATATAAAGAGTATGAAATTGAGGACAATGAAGCAATTATTAAGTATATAACTCCTGCAAAGGGGCAGAGGAGTTAGGTGACAGTCTTGGAGACAGCCTTAGGAAAATGCCATTCCTTTGTAATTTGTGAAACTCTTTATAGAATCAGCATATTAGAAAAAGTCACAGAACATAAAAAATGAAATAAAAACCTATATGAGCTCCCTTCTGTTATATGTCAGTAGTGAGCTCAAATTAATGAAATTATTTTTGAGAATCAGGTTGCACCTGGATACATTTAATATATTATTGGGGTTTGGAATGCTATGCTAGCAAATTTATGCAAGTATGCAAGTCTTACTCAACTCAGTAGGACTTTGTTCTAAAAAAGCATCACTGCCAATATAAAATCACAGTCTAGTACTAACAACAAATACTAGATTTGGGTACTGTACAATAAATTCATTTTTCATATAAAACTGTATTTTACTGTTACAATATAAAATACTGTACAAATAATGTAATTATTTTGCTCAGACCTTTCTTCTTCGCAATATTGTGCTGTTTTCCCACGAACTTCATTACTCAAATAATTCTGATGCTTCACTTAATGAACTATTTGCTATACAATTATATATAATTTCATTAGGATTCAAACAGCAAAACAAATTAATTACATAAAGTTCTATGAAATGTTAAATCCCATTAAGTTCAGTGGGACCAAGCTAATATGAATGCTTGTAAAATCACAGCCCATGCTAAAATTTAAAGTTTATTTTCCTTTAGCTGGCTTGATTGAAATGGATCGAACTTGTAGATAAAGAAATCAGTTGGTCATACTATACAGTAGTATTCACTGAATATGTAAAACATAGTAAGATTCCTTCCAATAACAATAGTTAAATGATTCTTTAGTTAAAAATGTATTGATTTTTAATGAAATTATAAAATGATGTAAGACATTGTATGATTAGACTTGCATAATTTCTCTCATAAATAAATAAATATTCCTTTAATGACAAATTAAGTTACTCTACTTCTACATGAACTATGTCAACTCTCCTTAGAATCAGACTTGATTTTTGGTGAGTCCATGGGCACATCTGGAGAAAAAAACAAACACATACTAGGCAAAAGAAAAATATAGTTCAGAGACTACCATAATAATTCTGTTATATGTTTAATCAAGCAACATACACCAAGATTTCAGAATTCTGTAGCTTCAAATACTTAATCAAGAATAATGTCAGTGGGGGGATTCAGGCGGTTCACACCACTTTGGGAGAACCAGTAGTTAATTTTTTGTTGCCCACACCCAGAATGGACTTCTGGAAGTGGCATCCCACAGAGAATCAGTTGTTCACATATTTGAATCCCACCACTGAATAATGTCATAACTGGTATCAAATCAATGCATATAATAACTATGTACCATGTTTACTTCAATTTAAAACACAGCATTTTTACAATCAAAACTTAAGTATGTTTATGAGATGACTTTCACATGATCACTTAATTGAGACTATAGGCTTAAGGTATTATTCCTCGGCTGCAATGTTTATACTGTCCGATTCTGTTTGAGTTCAGAGCTCAAGTTCTTAGACCATAACAGAAGCTTATGAATCACTCTCCACTTCCGGCATCCCCTGCTGACTGAGTGTTCCAAGTTTTTGTGAGCAAAAACACAAGTCAGAATACCATGCAGAAATGAGGGCTCAAACAATGCCAAACGGAAAAAGAAAGCCCCCACCTTAGCTGGCATTGTATTTTCTTTATATCCCCAACAGACAAAGCAAGCTCTAACTTAAGAAAGTTCTATGAAGAAATAAAACATCCATGATACAAATTGTCCATTAGGAACTTAGTACAACATTCTGAAATAACAACAACAACAACAACAACAACAACAACATCCTTGTAATGTTTTGGTATCCATGTAGTCTGAACTACTCTAATAAAAAAAATCATTCTGATATTCAGCATTTGGCTTCTATAACTCTCACCCTCTCTGTATGTTTTTATAAGCTGAATATTGGCAAGGCTAGAGAAATAGAAACTGGAAAGAATGGTGAAGGGAAACTCATTTGGAAGAACCAGCTAAGTTTTCCTGGGTCTCATCCAACACTGTATTATTGTATAATGATTAGAAAGAAAAAGTCACAGTGTGGTACAGCAAGATAGAAAAAAATCATATATAACAGTTTAAGCTGAATCAAACCTAAAGCAACATTTCTTTCCTCTAATTGCACTTTGTCTACATTTAAAAATGTCAAGTATAAAACAGGTAATGCAAATTGCAGGCCAATAGAGATTGATTTTTTTTAAAAAAACCTTATGCTTATTACAGTCAAATGTAAAAATATCCAAACCCTATACTTTAGTTCAAAACTAGCAAAATATTTGGGGCAAGTACTAATTATGCAGAAAAATCTTTGTTCATATGCAATCACACAAATTACTTCTAAAGTGTGACAATACCTTGTTAATTCTAAAGAAAGTAACACTTGCAAGATTAAAAGTGTTTGTTCAGAAGTCACAATGAATTCAGAGAGAATTGGTACTAATAAATACTGCACACAATGACAGTTTAAGTTGATAAGAAAAAAACAACAACTATCAGTGTTGTATTTTGGAGATTGAAAGCTATATGGCGAGAGAGGACAAGGACAGGAAAGGAAGATAATGAAATAAGCAAAAGCTTTTTACCTCAGCTTTCTGGGTCCGAGGAGAAGCTGCAGATTTTTCAATGGCATAAACATCCACCAGGTACAGGCCTGCTCCTTGCTCCCTGTCCAAAACAGCAGCAGTCTGAATCACCCCAGTGTGCCGGCCAATAGTAAAGAGACGGCCAAACTTTTTGTCTTCACAACGTACTGATACAATGAAATACTCCAGTAGAGTTTCTGGCCCTCGAGGACTAGCTGCTTCAATAGATATCACATTTGTCCCAATAGGTTCGCCTTCTTTTAAAATGGTAATATATTTTGGTTGAGTGAAAATAGGGCCATCAAGTCCTTGTAGAATTACAGTCATCTCAGTGGTTGATTTTCTTCTCTCAGGACCAAGGTCTGTGGCTGAAATGATGAAGCTGTACATAAGCTGGGATGGCATTAAAGCTGATGACACTCTCAGTTCTCCACTGTAGCGATCCAGAATAAATATGTCTGTGACCCCATTAATTATTTCATATTCAACCTCCCCATTTGCTCCTTCATCAGGATCAGCAGCCACAATTGTAGTTAGGACTGTACCTATTAAAACAGAAGGTTCTACAGCCAGAGCATTTGGGGATACAAAAGTTGGAACATTGTCATTTTGGTCAGTTATAAGGACGGTCACATTCTTCAGAGCAAATCTTCTAGATTCGATAGGCACAGCCTGATCCATGGCTTTCACTGTTAATTCAAAGAGATTAGCAAATTCACGGTCTATTTCAGCACTTGTATATATTGTCCCTTTGACTTCATCTATATGGAAATGGTTTCCCCTTGGCATCTGCTGGATGATTGTATATGCCAACTTCCCATTAATATCTGCATCAGGATCATGAGCCACTACGGAAATGACCGAAGTCCCAACAGGAATGTTTTCAACAATAGACTTAAAAATGTCTCCAGCTGGAAACATGGGTGGGTTGTCATTATAATCCCTGACATATATTACAACTGACATGGTAGAAGACCGAGGAGGCCTCCCTTTGTCTTTTGCTGTTATGTTTAGTTTATACAATGACTGTGTTTCAAAATCCAACTTTTTTGAAAGGAAAATACTGCCAGTATTAGGACTGATGCTAAATGTTCCATGATTATTCGTTCCTGTAATACTATAATGAAGGTCTGCATTGTCACCTGAATCTGAGTCTGAAGCAGTGGCTGACATTACAAGTTCACCAATTCTCATGTTCTCCAAGATATCAACAAATAGAATAGTTTTAGGGAATGAAGGACTATTGTCATTTTCATCCAACACATTGATATTCAGCATAGAAAGGGAACTTAGGGGATCTGTCCCAGAATCCACTGCTTGGATAGTAAGTGAGTAAAATGCATTAGCTTCATGGTCCAATTTCCCAATTAAAGTCACCTGACCAGTGCCACTGTCTATTGCAAACTGGTTTTCTTCATTTCCTTCAATTATAGAATAGTGGATTAGTCCATTATTACCTTCATCAACATCGGAAGCAGAAACTCTTAAAACCTGTGTTAGGTTTGGGGCTAATTCTGATATTGTTGCTTGGTAGAGTTCTTTTAAAAATTTTGGCGCATTATCATTTATATCCTTCAAGTACACTTGCACTGTTGCCTGATCTCTTAAAGGCTTTGGCAACCCTTGATCTACTGCGATAACTGTAAGTGTAAATACAGCAGCTCCCTTTTGTCTCATCAGGGATTCTCTGTCCAACTGATGAGTGCTTGTTATTTCCCCACCTAGAGCATTCAATTCAAAATCAGGCTGCATGTGTGCAAACAAATATCTGACTTCCCCATTAGATCCACAATCTTTGTCAACAGCACTTATTTTACCTACGAAGGATCCACCTTTCTGTTCCTCTTCATAATAAAAAACATAATTGGTGCTGTTAAACAGTGGTCTATTGTCATTTACATCTTGCAGAATAACAGTAACATTTACTATGGCACTGAGTGGTTCTACTGCTCTGTCAGAAGCCTCAACCAGTAGCGTATATCTGTCCTGAACTTCACGGTCTAGTTCACTTTTTATGTACAGCTGGCCATCTGGAAATATGCCAAAGGCATCTCCTGTATTTCCTTCAATTATGTTATAAGCTATTTCACCATTTGCACCTGAATCCTTGTCAGAAGCATGTACGCTAAAAAATCGGGAATTCACAGGCTCCAGTTCAGAAATAATGACTTCATAAGAAAGCTGGTCAAATACTGGTGGGTTATCATTTACATCATGAACAGAGACAGTTAAAATGAAACTAGAGGAACGTTCTGGAACTCCCAAATCAGAGGCCATAATCTCCACTTGATAAGACCCATCGTTTACATCAAGAAGCCCTGTCAAACTGATAGCACCATTTTGTTCATCAATACTAAATAGATTTTTAGGATTTTGCTTTAGGCTGTAAGCAACCATGCCATTTGCACCTTCATCAGGATCAACAGCTTTGGCTTGGAAAATGGTATGTCCTGTATTCCAATTTTCAACCACATTCACACTTTCCACTGCATGAAGAAAATGGGGTGAATTGTCATTTAAATCTCTAATTGTTATATTGACCAGAGCATCTCCAGTTATTGTTCCACCACTGGCCACTACTTTCAGCTGGTAAAATGCTTGCTCTTCCCTGTCAATAATACTAGCAGTGGCAATCAAGCCAGTTATTTTGTTAATTTCAAACATACCCTTTTGGTCACCTGAAGTGATAAGATATGTGATGTTGATGTTAAGATCCATAGTGTGGGCAGAAATACTGCCTACATGATAACCTAGGGCAACATTTTCAAACACCACAAAGCTGTAGATTTCCTGGGTGAATACTGGGGGGTTATCCTGAGTGTCCAAAACAGTGACTGTAACTATGGCCTGGTTTTGAGACTGCAAATTGCCACCATCACTGGCTATTACTTGTAACTGGTAAGCAGTCTTTTCTTCTCTGTCTAGGGTGGTTTTCGTTGTGATGACCCCTGTCTGGCTATGAATTTGAAACCTGGAAGTGTCTCCTG
Source organism: Vipera berus (assembly GCF_964194415.1). Lineage (NCBI taxonomy): Eukaryota > Metazoa > Chordata > Lepidosauria > Squamata > Viperidae > Vipera > Vipera berus. The sequence continues at coordinate 38,419,177 of NC_138209.1, forward strand.
CCGAGATACTATACCTAACTCTGCCATTGAGTCCAAGATCTGGATCACTAGCAGACACAGTGACAATGTAGCTATCTGCAGGTTCATTTTCTTGGATGTGAGCAAAATACTGGACCGGGTAGAATAAGGGGCTGTTATCATTCACATCAAGCAAGCTCACATTGACCAGAGCCACCGAAAAGAGGGCAGGATTGCCCTGATCGGTGGCCATGACATGCAGTGAATAGTGTTCCTGTTCTTCCCTGTCTAACTGTGAGGCTGTGCTAAGTCTACCTGAAACAGGATCCAAGCGAAAAGCTCCCCAACTAACTAATGGAAAACCACCTGAATTTCCCCCAATTTCTCCACTTTCTTGCAAGATGAATCTCACAGTCCCATTATCACCCAAGTCACCATCCACAGCAGTGAGGACGAGCAAATCAGTTCCTGGAGGAGCATTCTCTGCTATTGACACATGATACCCATCTGGCTTACTAAATTGGGGCTTTTCATCATTAACATCCAGGATATTCACTACCAGTTTTGCAAAGGAAATTTTAGGTTGCACACCCTGATCACGGGCACTGATGTTCAGCACCACTTGTGAAGCTATTTCCCGGTCCAGCCCACCAGATGCCGCCATGCCTTGACCAGGAATACCTAGGAGAGATGTAGCCATGACAGTATCAGCACTCTTAGTAGTAACTAGGCCACTGTGTTCACTAATACAAAACCAACCCAACTCATTTCCAGAAACTATGCTGTACTTTAGGTTGGCATTAAGACCAGAATCATGATCGGTAGCACTTAAGCCCTGTACATAGCTGCCTGGTGGTACTTCCTCACTAATACTGACTTGATATACTGACTGCCCAAAAACAGGTGGGTGATCATTGATATCATTCACAAAGATGACAAGGCTGGCCACAGAAGAGCGGCTCACTGGAGCAGGAGAGGCTCCATCTGGACTCAGAGAAGAAGGGACTGAATCAGGTGATAGAGGAGAACTTCCAAAGTTGTCAGTCACAGCCACGGTGAGATTATAGGTGGGAATGCGTTCACGGTCAAGAGCAGCTGCCACTTTGATAAGACTGAGGTTGGGTACTTTGCTGCTCTGGACCTCAAAATGGCGCTGTTCATTCCCACCCAAGATGGATACTGAAATATTCCCATTGGCTGCTGGTGAATCAGCATCACTCACAGTCAGCAATGCCACAACTGTGCCAGGTGCTGCATTCTCATCTACAGAGGCGAAACGGGAGGTGGCTGGGAAATAGCGAAATTTGACCCTTGGCTCATTATCGTTCACATCAAGCAGGTGGATTAGAGCCTCAACACGGCCACTCAAAGCTGGTACTCCACGGTCAATAGCCTGAACTGTTAGTGAGTACTGCCGTTGAGATTCATAGTCCAGAACCTCCCGGATACGGATGACCCCACTTTCAGGGTCCACCTCAAAAGGAAGTATCCCGCTTCCATCTCCTCCAGTACTCTCTGCCCTCTCCAGACGATACTGGATGTCAGCATTGGTGCCCTCATCAGCATCTGCAGCCGTCACCTGAAGAACGCTGGCCCCAACTGGTGCATCCTCAGGCACTCGAACTTGGTAGAGAGTCTGGCTAAAAACAGGTGGGTTGTCATTGATATCCTGAACAGTGACATTGACTTGTAGGAATCCATGTCTCTGAGGTTCCCCTTTGTCGTCTACCTGCACCAGCAGCTGATAGGCAGAGGTAGCTTCCCTATCCAGCCCACCATGAGAGACCAAGTGCAGGAAGGCCCCTTCTCCACTAGGATTAAGAGTGATGTTAAGTCGGAATCGGCCCTCTTCATTGCCTCCCACAATGCGGTAAGAGCTGTGGTCCACACCATTGGTCCCACTGTCTGCATCAGTAGCTGTGTCCAAAATAAGTTGTCGGCCGCTACCTGTGTCCTCCTTGAAAGTCACCACAATCGAAGGATCTGGAAAGATAGGTGCATTGTCGTTGAGGTCAAGCACCACGATGCGCACTTCGCTCGGGTATGTCGGCTGGCTGGAAAGCACAACAAGGTCCATCACATCACTGGTCAGGCTCTCACGGTTAATAGTGGCAAGTGTGTGGAGATCTCCGGATGTAGCATTTATGGAGAAAAGAGCATGATGCTCACTTAAACGGTAGGTGAAGCCTGGGCGGGTAGCAATGGTACCTATCCAGGTGCCCGGTGGCTGCTCTTCCAACACCTTGAAAAGCTGTCTGGGCTCAGTGGAGGCAGGAAGCGGCAGCAGCAGGAAGACCACAAGGCAGGCAAGCAAAATGGAAGAGGTGCTGCCCAACCCCCAGCAGCCCATGATGCAGAGGAGGAACAAGGTGGAAAACTGAAGCAAATCCACCTAACAGCCACAATCCAGGTCAGCTCGCAAACCAAGACAAACCAAGCCAGCAAGGCGGAAAGTCCAGCGAGCGACAGGCAAGCAACGTCAATCCACATTACCAGGAGCGCTCAGGTGGAAGAGAAGGGCTGTCAACGCCTTCGCCACCGCGGGCATCTCTCGCCCTTTCGCCGCCGCAAACGAAGGCCAGGACAGTGGGAAGAGGCGGCGAAGGGTCTAAGAGCTGCTGCTGCCGCTGCCTGCCCACGAGAGGCAGGCTGACCCCCCTCCTCAAGCTACTTGTGCGGGCGGGGAGCGTTTGGATGCCCAAGCACACTCCACAGCCCCGAGTGCGGCGCAAAAGGACGGGCAGCCGGTCCCTTCCGCAAAATGCCCGGTGTGTGGGAGTGTATTAGAGCCGAGTTCCCTCCAGACTCCCGGCTTTGCTGGCAGGCAACCGAAACCGCCTTCCAAAGGGGGAAAAAAAGTGCCAGCAGTCCCTCCTTCACTTACGGGCTGCGGCGGCTGCTGCTGCTGCTCCGTAGCTTAGACTTTTGTCTCTTCCCAGTCTGGCCGAAGCTTGAGCTGCCGCCGCCGGTCGAACCCTTTTGGGAGGTACGCGCAGTCCAGGCTGCTGCCGGGCATTGTTAACAAAAGTTCCCCCATCGGCTAAAGCGAGCCGCTCCTCCGTACTTCCTTCGGCGCACCAGCTCCGTTCCAGGCTGGGCTCTGACAGCGAGCCGCTTTTGCAAATTCGCTTAGCTCAGCGTTTTCTCTCGGGGGGGGGGGGGAAGAAGAGAAGAGCATAAGAAAAGAAAGAAAGAAAGAAAGAAAGAAAGAAAGAAAGAAAGAAAGAAAGGAAGGAAGGAAGGAAGGAAGGAAGGAAGGAAGGAAGGAAGGAAGGAAGGAAGGAAGGAAGGAAGGAAGGAAGGAAGGAAGGAAGGAAGGAAGGAAGGAAGGAAGGAAGGAATCCGCCGTGGATGCGCGAGAGCCAGACAGAAAAGAAGCATGAAGCGGGGAAGGAAAGCAGCGGTCCTTTAACTCTGTGGAACTCAGTTGCCCACTTTTGTAATTCCCAAAGGTTGCCGTGGAAGACCTTAAAGGCAGCTTCTCGCCTCGGCGTCGCGAGCCCCCCGTGGACCCTCAGAGGAGCTGCTTGATTCCGCGGAAGGAAAAAGGAAGGCAGGGACGCCGCCTGCCCGCACACCCCGCACAGCAGCGAGCCAGGCAGAAACTTTGTACGGTACTCATTGAGCTCTTCCCTCTTTACTTTCCGAGGCGACTCCCCCCCCCCTCCCCTCCCCTCCCGCTGCGGGTCCGCGCTATCTTCATCTCCGCCTCCAATTGGTCTGTCATCTCTCACCCCGCCCACCTTTCTTTCCATTGAGTCGGAGTAAATCGAGTCTCCGCCTCTTCATCGCCTGCCTTCGAGAAGCTCTCCCTTCTTTTGACCTGAGCCCCAATGGCTCTACAGGGTGTCAATCAAATAAATTGGCAGCGGGGGGGGGGGAGAAGGCACGAGGCGGAGACGAGGAGATCTGTTCTACTAGTAACTAGGCTTTTTTTCCCCTTCTTCTTCTTTTGGCAGAAGCGGGGTCGGGAAGCTGGGGAGTCTGTCCGCGCCCCTGCTTAGATGTCAGCTTTGCGCAGAGAGAGAGAGAGAGAGAGAGAGAGAGAGAGGGAGGGAGGGAGGGAGGGAGAGAGAGAGAGAGAGAGAGAGAGAGAGAGAGAGAGAGAGAGAGAGAGAGAGAGAGAGAGAGAGAGAGAGAGAGAGAGAGAGAGAGAGAGAGAGAGAGAGAGAGAGAGAGAGAGAGAGAGAGAGAGAGAGAAAGGAAAGGAAGGAGGAGGTGTGGGCTAAATCCACATTGAATGGCCACAATCAACAATAAGTCCGAAAGGGATTATTAAGCGAGCATGTCTGGGAAGGCGCGACGCGGATTTAATTTTAACTATTTCATCTCCGTTGGAAGGGGTGGTGGATTGTTTCAAATTATCTCACAGGACCCGCGCGAAAATAATGAAAAAAGTTCGGCCGCAGTTGCGTTCCTGCGCGGCAGTACAAGTTTTACCTAAACTCTTAACTTTCAGATGTTATAGGAAGTTCAAGTTCCCGTTATCCATCCCGCGCAAACTGTACAGGCTTATATTTGTCCAGTTTTCCTCCAGACAAAGATCAGTGCTTAAGGGAGGAAAGGGGGGTGAATCCTGCCTTTGATGGAGGATTCTCCAGTGGTCTTTTTCACAGCTCCCAACCGGTCCAGTAAAATAAATAAATAAATAAATAAATAAATAAATAAATAAATAAATCAGTAGTTACTTCTAAAGCCTGGGCAAGGATTTGTCACTAGTGAAGACTCTTTTTCTTAAGAGGGGCTGTAGTTTGGTTTCTCCAAATAAGGGGGGGGAGGAGAGAAAGACATCGGGCAATCTTCAAAGGCTTGTTCAGTCACTGATATTCTTCATAGTTTATTCTTCCACACCATTCTCTTCCAAAGGTGAAATGAGAGTCGGGAGGCCAAAGCAAGGATTAGGATCTGCAGCAAGTGAAGAGAGAGGATGGATGATGCCTTGGCTGGTGTGCCTTCAAGTGGGTGGCCCAACAGCTGCTGGTGGCATTTGAGCACTCCCTCTTTCCCACAGTGCCACTCAGTGGGAGAGTGGAATAAATAAATGTTTAAAAATGCACCTGCTCTTTTGATTGTCATTTGAGCCCTATGGACAGGGCTAGCTTTAACGAACGGCGGGGAGTTTCCACCAAGGTCGATAGGAAGATAGCAGGTAAAGAGCAGCCTTGATTGCTCCTTTAGTACGGAAGGGAAAGCATGGGGTCAGTATTGTTGTTCCCCCAACCCCCATGTGACTACTATTGCTTCAAATCTGCACATTTACATCCCTTTATTTCAAGGAGAAAGATTTAAGCATATCTTGTTGAACTCTCCCAACCAACTAATCTGACTGAAAATTCTCCTTTGGCTGGTTCATATATTTTCTCTCTCTTATTATTGTGTGATTTATGAAGTTAAGCCCAACAGAAAGCAGATACTGCAAATGAGCTCAAAGACTCAACTTTAACCAAACGTAGATATGGAAGAGAATTAGGAAATCATGTAAAAATTTCCAGATGTGTTGATTATTGTTTATTGAAGTCAGTGGCTAATATTATTGTCAGTGTACATACATCCCCACCATTTTCACAGCTACAAGTATATTTACAATTATAATTAAAATAAGCTTTGTGTGTGTGTGTGTGTGTAAAGGACATATTATATAAAAAACAAAAAATAGAAAATATACTGTACTGTACTTTATATTTACAAGAATAAGAATACTAACCTTATTAAACAGAAACTCCTGTGGTAGAGTAAATTTTCAAAGGATGCCTAACTTGAATTGAAGGAGAGAGAGAATTGGCATCATAGTCTAAAAACTAAATGTTAGGAGTATAATACATCACAGGAGATGATGACAGACAGAACTGGCCCAGTATCTTCTGATAAATGATTCACCTTAGTAATTCTCCACTTGAAAATTGTTGTTTTTTCCCTCCCTGCAGTTTCCTTCTTCTTCCTTCCAGTTTATTGAGACTTTTTTTGGAACAAGTGGGACAACAATAGAATGAGAACAATTATTCTACTTTTGCAAAATTCTCTGGTTGCTTTTGTATGGAATGGGCCTTTTCCTTTACTCAATTCAGCGATTGTAAACTGGAAATAAAGTTTCATTGATTTCATTGGTTTTCAATCTTTGCAGATTTCTATGCACAGGGTCTCATGCTCAGCAACTCAACAGCAGGCAAAGAGCGCCCTCTGGTGTTCTTATACCATTAAAACCTAGGATTTCTTTTTTGTTTGTTTTCAACTGTCCCATCTCTCTCTCTCTCTCTCTCTCTCTCTCTCTCTCTCTCTCTCTCTCTCTCTCTCTCTCATGAAATTTATTTGTAGTTGCCTTGGGACAAAATTAGTTGGAGTGATAGATAATTTAGAGAAGGTATCTCTTCTAGAAAAATTTCAAACTGTATACAGTCAGTGGCATAGGCATCCATGGAATAATTGACCAAATTATAGTAACATCATGACCCAAATCTTGTGACTTACATATTTGGACTGATATCATGGCAAAAGTATGAAAAGCCAAGACATCTATTATAATAGTGTGATACCAGATTCATTGTTTTCTTCTCTGTAGTTGACACCTGTAGCCCCTGGTTCCCGAAGAAAGTTTCAACTTCCGACTCTGAAAGTGCAAGCTAAATAAATAAATAAAATCAGGAAACAGCAGCAAATTAGATATCTAATTAAATGCAAATACTAGTAAAAGAAATATTTGTGCAGCATTTGGCTTTTTCACATGTATAATAATAAAGATGTGGGATCGTAAAGTCTAGATAGATTATTTAGGAACCGAAGGAAAAAAACTTCAGCCAAATTAACTCCAGTTTTATCTTTAACTTTATCAAATCCATATCAATAAAAATAAATAGCATTAACTTCAGTATAATTCTTCATTCACCTTCTCATCATATATTTGGAAGGAGCCATACAAACAGGAATGCACATGAAATTAAATCTTCTATTAGCCATTTAAGTAAATGGCTATGTCTACTTAAATGTATCCAATAACTCTACCACCACATAAGTAGTTAGTTATATTTGTCAAATTCCTCTTTTTATAATAGCAATAATAATAGCACTTAGACTTATATATGGCTTCTGTTTGGGTATTGATGATTCCACCTCTGAAAACTGGATAACAGAGATGAGAACCTGATCCTCTTATTTGTGTCAATCCAATGTATTTGTTGTTTTGTCATTTTGAAATTTTGTTAAATCTCTCCCCTACATTTTCTGTTTCTGTCCTCTAATCTTAGCTATCCTGTTCAGGATTTTGTTATCTACAAATGTGATAAGCATTTCCTGCCTTTCATTGTCCAAAGGAATTTAAAAACATTCCAGTTTGGAGCATAACATTCTTCTTTAGACTCTTGTACAGAATTTGATCTCAGAAAATCCTAAATATAAAGTGATACTTCCATAGTAGTAGGATTTATTTGGATGGGGGAGTGTATGCAGTGATTAAATATTTAAACATTTTAAAAATGGTTTGGTATTCTGAAATTCTATGAGACAGAATTGGCTAAATATTTAATCATTACGTATAACTCCCTCCGTATTTAGGAAACTGTTTGGTTTTATTTCTTTATTTTATTAAAAAGTACAAAAGGGAATTTTGCTCTTTGCTGTTATCTTCCTGCTAGTTTTCCAGTTATTGATATATGTCAAAAGAACATGGACATTTATAAAAAAATAAATTCTGGAACTAAATTAAAATATGGCACACCTGATAAGCACTGTATTTATGGGAGAATGGCCACCCAAGTCAATATCACTATTTTGTTGTCAAAATAGTGGGGAGGTTGACTTCTAATTGACTTCTAATTCATATCTCCTGTTTTGTTTCTTGTAAAATTGTTGAACAAATATGAATCACCAAGTTTGATACAATTTATTATTATTTCTTATATAGATTGTACATCAAAATTAAGTTTATTTCATTGTGGTATAGTACTTTTATAAGCGTATTTGGTGTTCCTTAAGAAGTGATCAGCCTCTATAAGCAAAAAAAAGATAGTACTGTTCTAGGGTAGGAGGGCTCTGATCTAGTTAAGACCCAAACTTTGTTCATGAAAGCAAAAGGTTACAAGTGGTGGATCTCCCAAAAGCGGCAGTTGAAAAGGCCCTTGAAATAAGACTTTCTATCCACAGAGACGTGAATAAAGGAAACTACCATTGAATAAGTAAATCTAGAGCCATAACCCTAACCCTAAACAATCCTCACAATTTAGAGATACCATGTAGAGAAAATAATATCCCACAGTGTTTTTCAATCGATTTGTCTATAATATCTAGAAGATTTTCTTAATATTGTATTTTAAATATTTTCTGCATTGTCATTATTATATTTATATAATATGATTTAGCATACTTACTAACATATACCAGGAATGTTATTGCCTTTCCAGCAGTTGTTAGAAGTCCCTCTTTCCCCCCCCCCTTTGTTTTGTATTTTAATTTTGGAAATAAAAAATAAATAAAAATAAAAAAATTGATGTCTTAAATTGCCTTCATACTACATCCAATTTTATAACTACAGAAAAACAGAATATAATTTTGTGAATTAAAGCTATTCAACAGGCCTTTTCCCCCCTAAGAACAACAGAATTAACCACTAATAAATTCATGTTGCTTCTTCTTCTTTGGCTCCAACATTTTATAATGTGTAGGCAAAACATAAAGGAACATTTCTGAATAATGGCAAGAGAAAAAATATAAAAGCAAATCCAAAAAACCCCACTGACTGGTTCTGCCATATGAGTACAAAATGTCTAATCTCCCCCCTCCCCCAATTTCTTACTTGTGGTGTTTTCCCAAGGCTGCAATGAAAGCAGGAGATCAAATATAAACATTACTAGGAGTCTTGACTGAAAATGTTTTGGATGAGTTTTTTCTGGAAAACAAAGAGATATCACAGGTCATTAATCCTTGCAAGCCTCTTTTCTTTTATTTGGCATCTGGCATAAATATAAGGCAGCAGCAGAACTTTAAAGATTAGACTTTCAGAATCAGAAAGAAAGAAATATTTACTGTAAAAGTGAAAAAAGTCAATTTTATTATGTTGCCACCTCATCTCATAGAACCCGGCTATTATTATTTCTTTAGCTCTCCTTCCTTCATAGAAATAATTCACACTTTTACCATCCTTGTCTTTTCATAAGGAAAACAGTATTTCTTCAGTACAATAAAAAAAGAAAAGAATATATTGAAAGATGATGGTCATGCAAAAAGGGTGTTTTAGACTGTTATCCCCTGCAAACTCAGTTCTATTGAATCCAAAGAGACTTACTTTTATATATCAGATGGCAGTATTTTCAGGACAGACTGAGTGATATCTAACTGTTCTTCAAGAAAATATTCAAGTGCTGCAGACCAGATACGTGGATTTTAATCACCAAGGCACCAGATGCTACTTTCATACTTATTTCTAGGAATGTTTCTGAAAACCTACCAGGAGAAAAAGTGGTTATAAGTGGTCATCTTAGATAACAATAATTAAAAAACATGGCAGAATATTAACTATACTGAATATTTGGTATATTTATCTAGCATATTCATTGGCAGAGATACAAAGAGGTGGTATATTTTACTTTATATGGCAGAATAACTTGATTGCCTTTGAACCCTATTCACCTTGACTTGACATGTAATGTACCATGAGTAGCTTTGTCTCAGGCCCCAAAATGTATCTAGCATTATATCTGAATATATCCATACATAAACCCACTGGCATTCTCAAACAGTAAAAATATTGGGTAGGTGAAACCCAGAGCTTTGGATTGATATCTGTTTACATATTGGAGAAGAGGGCAAAGATAAGATGGACAGACGATGAAAGCCATCCTGAGAAAAGGGCGAGTGGAGAACAGAAATGACTGTTAATCAATAGAAATGTATCTAAATAGTCAAAATATTCTATGCCAGGGCTTTTCAATCAGTGGTATGGGTACCACCTGTGGTACATTGGCACCTAGCAGGTGGTACGTGGCCATCCTAGAAAAGTGGTAGTGGGGGAGGGGAATGAGCTTAACTGGTGGTAACACCGCACAAGCCTGAGCGAGAGATGGCTGGAGTTGCAGGGCTGTCAGGGCTCAGCGGAAGCGCCAGGATCAGCGCCAGGCCCCAGCTGGAGCTCGGCACTGATCCTAGTGCTTCTGCTGAGCCCAGAAGAAGCGCCGATCAGTTGGAATGTTGCAGCATCTCCAGGGTCTTGTGATTTACATTCAGATGCTTGGCAACTGATTCATATTTATGATGGTCACAGTGTCCCAGGGTCATGTGAAGTGATCAAACCTGCTGCAACCGCCCAGCAGACAGGAGGAATAAAAACCAAACACACCCCACCCCACCCCCACTGCCAATCCTCAACAGAAATGCTCACAACAATGAAAACCTCGGACAGGAGGAAGAGCGCCGCCGGGCGGGCAGGCAGGTGTCTTGCTCGGCTGTGGCTTGGCGGGCACTTTTTTCAGTGCCATTCGAACAGTCACTAAGCAAACTGTTGTAAGTCGAGGACTACCTGTACTTCATCATTTTTTTCCTTTTTCTTTGGTCATCAAGTTTTTGACACCTTGCTAGGCGACTGGTGGTACTCGGATGTTGCCATATCCTAAAAATGGTACAATAGGCGAAAAAGTTGAAAAGCCCTGTTCTATGTTTTTGTAGATTACCTTGTTATTATGATTGGTCACAGAATCAGCCAGATGTTTAGATTGGATTTGGCATTTTTGTCCACCTATCAATTTTTAACAAAAGCCTTGGTATAGGCAGATGTTGTTTAATAATATTAAAGGTATCATTGTAAGATGTAAGCTGTTTTATATTCCTGCCTTTTAAAAAAAATATAACTGAAAGTGGTAAACATACCTAATACTCCTAGTCCTATTTTCCCCACAACAACACCTCTGTTAGTGACTCCTCCCAAGATGGCTGCTCTTTTTTCTCTTGCCAATGATCTGCTGATCTTGCTGCCAAAGATGGTTGTCTGGCAGTGCTTCTCCCTGGATTTGAATGGGAGCACTTCAAAAAGATCCAAGATCACTTTTGGATAGCTGTAAACCCATCTGGGAAGGGGAGTTTTGTAGATTCCAGTTCCCTTTGGGAGAAGTTGGAAAGTCACTGGGCAAGTCCATCTTCCTATTAGCAGGCCATTTTCTAAACATACCTTGGTTTTAACTTCACTTTTTAATTTTTCTGTTCCACTTAGCTTTTTATCTTTAAAAGTTGACTGTCTGGTTGAATGCTGATTTATTTTAACTCCCTGCTGGACTCTAGCTGTTTTTCTTTTTTTTCTTTTTCCCTTGGTTTATATTGTTGTTTTGAATAACTTTAATTTTCTCCATAAGGAAACACAGTGTGGTTTTGGATGGTAAAGTACTTTCATCTGATTTACATTAATATTGGACTCTCACCGCAGGATTTTTGCATTTTTTGCATTTGCAAAATATTTAGAGTTTATTTTTTTATTTTTTTTTTATTTTAATCTTGGATTGAAATATCCAGAAAATATCTTTCCTCTTTCTTTTGCTTCAGCATTCTTTGTTTCCTAATTAAGTTACACAGAACTGTCAAGCATGAAACATTGGCAACTACGTACCTCTGAGTTTCAACTTGCCTTTAGATAAAGCGGGGAGGTGTTACTCTCAAGTGGGTAAATGGAGACATGAAACTTCTTCAATTCAGCTACAGACTGTGGAAGCCTGAAGCCTTGTCAAGGAGACCAGAACAGGTGTGGATTTGAAGCAAGTGGTTCCCATAACAAAGTGGACTTGTTGATGTGGATTACTTAGGAAAACTATGGGGAAACTATTGTTTAAGTTTGAATTGGTGTGGAAACCTCATAGTTAGTTTTATTTTGACATAATCAAGCAGTGTATTCAATAAACTGTAAGATTTTCAGAAAATCCAAGTTTTATTTGGATTCTCGAGCTGGGTGTTGACATTAATGATGTATCAGATTACAGACAAGCAACGGTGACTGAAATCTGAGAAAACACATTTTGGTAACATGCAATCTTTAGGTGAATTTTTTTTAAAAAAAAGTTTGATGACATGATAATGGCTATGGAAAATATTCAGAGATATATAACTTCTGACAAGTCACATTCACAAAAGGAATCTGATTTTAAAGTTGCAGACCAAAAAGATATGGACTCTACAGATGGAGAACTAACTGAGCTGATCACATATGTCACTTTGAAGTTCAAGCCTGCATTCTAGAAGCCTGCCTGAATAGAGAAATAACAAATAGTTTTTTCCTAAGAGAACTGAGGGAGATTGGACAATGGCTTTATTATGCTTAATTGGAAACCACTTGTACTGGGACTTTGTTGGAAAGATAGACCAAGTGTGGTAGACAGACTGAATTTATTATATTTAATTAGACAACAATTAATAAGAGATAGCATTAAAAAACAAATGTGGATATTTCATCCAGGATGAATTACTCTTAATTCTTGGGACAATTTGGGATAGATAAGATGCTCTGGTAAATTTTTTATGAGTTGATTATAATAAGAGTTTGTTAACAGAGGGGTTTGAAAATTTAACCTTGTCTTTTTATTATTTTTGTTTTTCTTGTTGACTATTTGACATTGATATAGTATATAGAAGACAGGTCAATAATTTGCAAATAGATTTACTAGTTTAATTTTTTTGGGGGGGCTATTTTGCAAGGGGTGGGAAACAATATTGTTGCAATGTATTAATCAGTATTCAACTAGGTGGGATAATATGTGTATATGTGTTGGTTTTCTTTTCTTTTCAATGCACATTTTTAATGTCTTGATTGCTCTGTGGTTTTTTGTTTATTTTTTGGTGTTTTGTATTTTAACGTTTTTTGAATAAAATAAAAATAGATTTTTTTTAAAAAAAAAACAGCTCTGTGATGTAGGTGTCATGGTTCCGACAGATGAAACCCTTCAAAAGAACTTTGTGGCACTGTTTTCCTTTAAGAATCTTTTATTTGGGAAACAATGTATCAGTACTACATAGTTGAACCCAAAAACTAAATTCCCCTCCCCTGGATACAAAGTAACAAAGTTACAATTCCCACCCCCAATAAACAGTCATAAATCACATTCCCCAATTAGCTTGAAGCACAGGCTTTCTCCCCAGCTCTCCAGCCTGCCAAACATTATCAGCTCTGGACCCAGTTTGTCCTTGGATTCCCACAGCAGAGTTATTATTATTATGGCTAACTGAACTCTCATCCCAATCCCCCCTACCAGCACCAGCTGATTCTAAAAGCATAGAGAAAATGGCTGCATTTTCTTGTCAAAGAAAGAACATCTGATGTTAGCAGCATTGACAGTAGGTTGGGCTGTAGCACATAACTTGAACCTGAATTTCTTAACTCACATCTGGTAATTACCCACAGCAAAACTCATATGCAGTTGTAGGCACAATAGGTATTCTGACAATCCATGGCATGTTTTTCCATTGTTGCAGATCTGTTGTTTTCCTTATATATAGTTGAGTCAATTTAACTAGATATTTTTTCACATTCTTCAGCCAAGTGGAGCTGACTACTACACTTTCGAGTCCACAGGATGTGATTTCCAGAACTATCAATAAGGAAATTGGCATTGTGCCATGTGACTGATATGTCCAAACTACCACATTCAATGCTTCTGAATTTCATTATCTATCATAAATTGGTGGGTGGCAACTAAATAGGATAGATTAGGAAAAAATAGCTTATGTAAGGAAGAAGAGCTTGGGAAGCAAGCAGATCAAAGAAATTATTCAGTCTTATAAAAATAAAATAGTCTAGTGAAATGAGAAGATAGTGTATAAAGTGCTTTATGATTTTTATACTTTTTTAAATCACAGCTGTATGTCTAGCACTTAGTTCTTCAAAGATGTAATACTTGGGGTGGACAAAAAGGCCAAACACTGAGCCAACAAAGATAGCTCATCTTCCCTGAGACGCTGAAAGAATTTGCAGCCTTGGCCTTCTGAAACTTGGCTGCAGGGATGTATATTGCAGAGAGAGAAAATTTAGCCTTTAGTTGACAAATGAAATATTTTGAAAGTTCAGACAACAGGTAGAACAGAAGGAATACTGCCAAAGACATATGGAGCCAATTAGGCTGAAATCACTGTGTTAGACTTGTGTATGCTCACCAAGACTTGTTGGCTCGTTAAGACTGAGGAAGGGCTAATGGCAGACAGGAGACCAGAGAGTGAAGACTCATCCAAATAGGTGTTGGTGAAGTGTTCCTTGTGTGCATGTGGACATTCTCAAGTATGGGAATTTAATTTGAGAATAATGGAAACACACTAACAGACTCACTGTCACGAGGCAGATAATCCCAGCTGTTCTGTTCCTTGCAATATCCCAAGTTATCCTGTCTTTCTATGTTTCTATTGGACTCCCTTTGTGGAGCATAAAAATGATACTTTCTTCTTTGTTTTTATCATGACTCACTAGAGAGAGAATTCTGGTCTTTCTAGTCTTTCTACTGGGTGAAATTTTAGACTTCGTGTTGAATGCTTCCCACTTTCTTTTTGAATATTTCCTTTAGCTGTCTGTGAAACTTGCCCTTTCTCTCTTCTTTAAGGAACCTCTTTGCACCTTCACTTCAAAACCTACAACTCTGTTAGACATTTATGTGCTCTGTGTATGAGTGTTCCTGGGAAAGGAAAGTGGTGATAGCTAAGAATTAATGAAGCAAATTTTATTACTATAACAGAAAAAAGATTTATTTTCATGAAATATAAGGATGGGCAAAGAAAGCATCTCAAGAGGACAGTCAGTGATCATGTGTTGCACGCAAAAGTGTCTGGGAAGAATGGCAGAAGAAAGTGACCTACATTTAGCAACATTGTAAACAAAGAGCAGGCAGAGTATTAGATAGATGCAGGAAGTATAAGCCTTCTAACTCTTGTCTACTTCCCCCTTGTGGTTGGTTGATTATCACATGCTGATGAAAAGATCTATTGATTTGAATTTACATCAGTAGGAATAAACCCAAAGATAGGGAAAAGAGAAAGAGAGGTAGAGAAATAGAAAGGCTATAGGAATATAAAGGGCTAGGAAAAGTAACAGTCAGCAGGGGTTTTACTTTTTTGAATACCCATGGCCTTATTGCAGGAGTTAAAACAGCTATTATCACATAGAAATGTATCCAGATTTTGTTGCACTTAAAGGTACTTTATCACTCACTATTGTTCATGTTGGCTGGGCTTGATAGTGTTCAAATGAAAGAACATATATTGGTGATTGCTACTTTACAGGACTAGCTTGTCTTGGCTTTTCCTTTTCTATAAAATATTATATATCCTGCACCTCTCTCAAGACATGTTCTTTATTTCCCAGAAAAGTGACAGGCATAATTTGTCTTCTGAGACAGGCATTGGCTTGTATTGTAATGAATATGAATTTGCATGTTTGATGGGTTGCAATATGTTTGTGTTCATGAGCTATTTAGTTAAAACCAGTAAAACTTAGTAAAACCACTGTCACACTTTATCTTTTTTATTATAAAAAAGAATTGTACAAAAATTTATGTGAGTTGATTTCAGTAAGTACTTTGGTACCTAAATATTTCTATTTACTACTAATACTAGCATTCATCAATTGCTGATCCCATACTATGGGCACAACAAATTATGTGGGCCAACTCTACTTTATATTTTTACTGCTGCACTTAAATGCATATGACTGTATTTTTTGTTCCATCTATATTATTTCTTTACCAAGTTCACCACCTGTCAATTTAAACTGCAAGTTGCATTCTGGGCAGTTTTAATAACATTGTTCCAGAAGACTTCATTGCTCAAGACTATTTAAATAATAGTGTCAATATATAATCTCCTATACATACATTTTAGTTGTAAACCTCTTTAGGCTTTACCTATACCAGGGTTAGGCCACCTTGGCTCTTTTATGACTCGTGGACTTCAACAGTATTCCTGAGAATTCCAGCATAGCTCAGGAATTCTGGGAGTTGAAGTCCACGAGTCATAAAAGAGCCAAGGTTGCCTACCCCGACCTATACATATGTCCTTATAGAACTGAAATAGAAAGCCACAATTCTATACACATTTGCCTTGATTGAATTCACTGATCATAAATATTTTTCTTTCTAATAAAATACATAATATACTCCATATATACTGTATTTTGGGTTCATAAAAGTACTAATAAATACTGGCTACAGGAAATATATGGCTCTCTACTAAGTTAATTAGGCTTTTATACTTAATTATTAAATGATAAATAGCATTGTTCCAACCCATTTTGCAACATAATGATTATGCCTCTACAAAGATGATGTGCAAATAAGAGTTTACTCTGTACAAGGCTAACTTCCAAGTATAAACTAACACACTGTTTCTTAAATGTCAATTGTTCATTCAATTCTTGAATCATTTTTGTTTTGTTTTGTTTTTAAAAATATGCAATATTGTAGGAGAGACTGGCAGAATCAGGAGAGGGAGTTAAGTGAGGTATCAGTTTAGAATTCTTACATAGCCACAAAAGAATGAAGTCCAACCAATCTTGAATGTCATTGACCATATGGTGACCATTAGTTGAGAAGTTAGTGCATTGGCTGGTTTTTTTAAATGTCTAACATTAATCTTCTCAACTCACCAAATTTTAACCAGAGTTCAATGGAAAGAACTGCCATAGGATCTAACCCACAAGCACAAGCAATGGTTGACCAAACAATAGTGGATGCTGACAGGAAGTACATAATTTCCTATGTGCATTAACTGTATAACAGGTGCAGAATTTGGTGCAGCTAGCAGTCCCCACAGCAGCTTCAGTAGTACAACCCGTGATACAGAGAATTCATGTTTGCCAGAAAGATTTAGAGGAGAATCAGAAAAGATTAGAGCCTTCATAACACAATGTGAGTGGTTTATGACAGGGCTTTTCAACCAGTGGTATGGGTACCACCTGTGGTACATTGGCACCTGGCAGGTGGTATGCTACCATCCTAGAAAAGTGGTAGCGGGGGAGAGGAATGAGATGAACCAGTGGCAGCACTGCACAAGCCTGAGCGAGAGACAGCTGGAGCTGCAGGGCTGTCAGGGCTCAGCAGAAGCACCAGGATCAGCGCCAGGCTCCAGCTGGAGCTCAGCACTGATCCTTGCATTTCTGCTAAGCCCAGAAGAAGCACAGATCAGCTGGAATGTTGCAACATCCCCAGGGTCTTGTGATTTACATTCAGATGCTTGGCAACTGATTCATATTTATGACGGTCACAGTGTCCCAGGGTCATGTGAAGTGACCAAAACCTGCTGCAACCACCCAGCAGATGGAGGGAATAAAAACCAAACACCCCCACCCCACCCCACCCCCGCTGCCAATCCTCAACAGAAATGCTCACAACAATGAAAACCTTGGACAGGAGGAAGAGCGCCACTGGGTGGGCAGGCAGGTGTCTTGCTTAGCTGTGGCTTGGGGGGGCACTTTTTTCAGTGCCATTGTAACTTCAATCAGTCACTAAGCCAACTGTTGTAAGTAGAGGACTACCTGTACTTCATCACTTTTTTCCTTTTTTTGTGTGTGTCATCAAGTTTTTGACACCTTGCTAGGCGACTGGTGGTACTTGGATGTTGCCATATCCTAAAAGTGGTACAATGGGTGAAAAAGTTGAAAAGCCCTGGTTTATGAGAATTCAAGCAGCAGAATTCTCAACCGACTGATCACGGATCTCCTTTCTAATGAAGCTACTTACAGCTGCAGCAGTTCAATGGTCACTTCTGATAATTGAAAACAATAACTGGATTATGGATAACTATCAGAACTTCATGGACAATTTCAGAGGTTTGAACATATTGTGATGCCATTTGGATTTATTAATTGTGGGCAATGTTTTCTAGGTTTATGAACCAGATTTTTCCTGATGTAATTGACAAATTTGTGGTACCTTATCTGATTTACACAGAAGATGAAAAATTGCATGACCATTATGTGTGGAGGTCTTGCATAGACTAAGAGAAAATCACATTTTTGCAAAATTGGAAAAGTGTGCTTTTGACCTGAAGCAGGTAAGATTCTTGGATTACTGGATATCCACAGATGGTGTCCGAATGGATCCCATAAAGTGCAAGCAGAACTTGAATGGCAGAATTCTCACAGAGTAAAATACGTTCTTAAGCTTGCTAACTTTTACAGAACATTTACTCCAAGCTTCATGCATAAGGCTAAACCCTAACAGCCCTAACCCCTTCAAAAAAAAGGAGTAAAATTGGCTTGGGCAGATATGCAACATACAGCATTTGAGAATTTTAAACAATATTTTTCATGGTAACCTCTCTTTCAATATCCAAAAGATTTATTGTCCAGACTGATGCCTGCAATATGGCTATCAGAGCTGTTCTCTTACAAGAAGTGGGGGGAGGGGAGGAGGTTGCTTTTTGCCTTGTGCATTTTTGTCAAGGGATTTGACTGATCTGGAACGAAGCTACATTTTTAACAAGGAATTGTTAGTAATCAAATCAGCTTTTGAACAATGGAGACAATGTTGACAGGATGGAAAATAATGGCTTATATGGACTTTATTGAATATTATTAAAATCTGGATGAGGTCTCAAAATTACAGTGCATATAAGGACATTTAAAAATACTTGTGAGCGAGAAGTGTTCTGAAAAAAAAATAAAAAAACAAGAGCAGAACGACGCTTACCTGGAACCAGGAATCATGTGGAAGCTGTTATTTGTAGAGATGCATTTTTCAACAAAGGTGCTTCAACTTTTGCATACAACTATAAATAGAGCAGCTGACTTACTTATCCTATTTGGGGTTTTTTTTCCTTTCAAGTATTGCAAGTATGTGCAGTTTTCAATTTGATTGATTCTATCATTTGTTGTTTTAATTTTCTTTAAGAATCAAAAGCTAAACAACATATTTCTGAGGGGAAGCACCTACCAACCTAAATGCATATAAGACTAGTGTTCAGATTAAAGTCCATAAAACAGACCCTCTTTTTTTGCAAAAAAAAGTGACTAGATAATAAAACCAGGTGTTGTACATTCAATGTACTGTAATCTAAAGAAAAATTTACCTAATTTACTAATAGTAATTTATTGTATTTATTATTATTGTATTTTAATAATTTTATTTTGTGAACTTTGGTTTTTATGGAAAATGAATAAAATATATGTTAATTGGTTAATGAATTAGAACTCTATATTTTGTTCTAGTTTATATAAAAAAAGGAAATATTGTATGAGTGGCTATACTGTATGGTTTTAATATACATTTTTCCATGCTGTGTGGCTGCTCTCATCCTGGCCTTGAAATGAGATCTTACAGAAAAAAGCTATGTGTGAATGACAACTTAAGTGCATAATTCTGCTAAAATATAATTGCTCTTTTTCTCTTTCTTCTGCTTTTTTACACTTTCTATAAAGATCGCATTGATTCTTTTTAAAGAACCTTTTATTTGTCCATATAAATGTACATGAGTATCTGAAATGAGCACAACACTGTATTCATCAATGTATTTAGAAACACAAAGCCTTTAACTGTTTTTTATTGTTGTCGCTGGCTTTCTTTAACATGTTAAGAAAGCAATGTAACAGTAGAGGGCACTCGTGCCATTTAAGTTTTAAATACCAGCTCCACTGACAAGCATTATATTATCATTTGATCTAAAGATGTAGCTAGGTATCATTGTTATCATTAATCATAATCATTGAGATATGTTTAATAATCATATATTAATCATTATGTTCTGATGCTTTCTGGACAAAGATCTTTAAAACCCTTGATATTTCTGTACTGTTTAAAATTTAAACAGATTTATTTCTAGCTTCATTTACAAGAAATGCAAGGATTTCTTACATCATACCTTTTGATTGAAAGAAAAGCAATAAACTGTTTATTTCAGAAGCAATAACAATAAATTTTATCCCATCTGCATACAAGAATATTTAATGCTTTTTTTTAAAAATACACATATGTATGAAGAGCTAAGAACACTACCAAATTAGTGGGAATGGGAGGGTTTATGATGGGTCTTGTGATGGGTCAGGTGTGAGTCATCAGTGAGTCTTGTGATGGGTTTTGTGATGGGTCGATTACATCAGGTCAAGGTCTTTGGGAGTGAACTGCTGGTGGGAGGGGGTGCTTTCGTGGATTGGTTGAGGGTCGGTGCCATCACAAGACTCACTGCTGACTCACACCTGACCTGTCACAATACCCATCACAGACCCTCACTTGACACACCCACACCTGAAGCCCTTATAAACAGAAGAACATTGACATCCCCTAAACTCTGCTGAAGATGTTACCTAGCCTGGAAAACAACCCACAAGCTTGGAGAACTTTCACCCTCATCCTACACCTGAGCTACAGATATATATATATATATATATATATATATATATATATATATATATATATATATATATATATAGGTGAGTGGTGTATGTGTATATATATAGTCAACTTATGACAGCTCATTATTTGTGTAAATTATATATATACATATATACATATATATATATATATATATATATATATATATGTATATATGTATATATGTATATATGTATATATGTATATATGTATATATGTATATGTATATATGTTAAATGTTTCTTAAGCATTCAGAATACACTTGCTTAGTCCCAGACACGGGACAAATCTTATTTCCTGTTTCAGCCTAGCCCAAGGCCATCCACAGGAAGTAGCCACAGCAGTGGCAGCTCATATTTGTTCTCATCAGTCAGCCATACTTATTTGTTCTCATCAGTCGACCGACCAAACTGCCGACCTTCTGATCAACAAGCTCAGCATCCTAACCCACTGAGCGATAACCATACTTGAAAAAAAACAAACAGAAATCTTTCAGATGGAGTTTAAGCCTATTTTTTTTACTATATGTGCTTCTCCCCCTCCCCTTCGTGATATTATTGCTGGCAAAGTGAGATTCAAGGTGCTGGTGATGACTATAAAGCCCTAAATGGCATGGGCCCAGATTATCTGAGGGAGCACCTGCTGCCAGCATCAATTTCCCATCATCCTGTGCGCTCCCACAGGGAGGGCCTCCTCAGGGTACCACCGGTCAAGGATTGCCGACAGGCAATCCCCAGGGGGAGGGCGTTCTCTGTGGGCGCGCCTGCCCTATGGAATCAACTGCCAACGGAACTCCGGACTGCCCCCGACCTTCGTTCATTTCGCCAGGACCTAAAAACCTGGCTCTTTGAGCTATCTGGTCTGGACTAAGGGGTTTAATGTTTTTAAATTGTGATTTTAATTTTTTGCGGCTAGACTTAATTTAATTTTATTTTAATTTTATATTGTATTGTTTTTAAATTTTGCCTTGTAAACTGCCCTGAGTCCTTTGGGAGTAGGGCAGTATATAAACCGAATTAATAAATAATTAAGAAAGAAAGAAAGAAAGAAAAGAGCACTATTGTTGACCCTCCTCAACATCTCACTGGACTACTAAGAATATGAGAATTTTTCATTGGAATAGTCTGGGACTCTACAAAGATTCTTTATATACAGGTCTTCAAATTCCAGATCTTTGGACTTTGCATGATAGTCCATAACCAAAACTGCCTTAATCTCATATCCAGGCCTGAACCTGATAATAAGCAAACATAATCTGCTCCTTTTAGTGTGCTGCATAGTTAATTTGTAGTAATGGTTAGGATCAAAGAATCTAAAATAGGGTGTCAAACTGCCGGCCCATGGGCCAGATGCATTATGGCAAAACCGCACCCACCCCATTGCCAGCAATGGAAAAAAGTCAAGATATGTAGCAACACGTCACGTGATGTTGCGAGTTTGACAACCCTGATCTAAAAGATTCCTTTCAAAGGAGCACACCACAACCTCCTTTACAGTTTTTGGCACATCTTCTCATGTAGGAGGCATTAACAAATTAGATCCAGGTGGCCACTATTCCACTTGCAACAGCCAGGATGGAAAGGGATCCAAACTACCTATTCCTCAGAATTTACAAATCAAAAGGAGTACAAAATAGCATGGCAAAGAGCACCTAGTCACCATCTACTGATGAGAACTCAAAATTTTAGCAAATTTATTATTTTTCTAGCAAAACCCTGTACAAATTTATCACAACAACCAGACAAATCTCTATGACTCTTCCCCAAATAAGTTTGTTATGCTAAACAAAATTTCACCTTCACTGATCTCATTTTGGTCAGCCCTAAATTCACAAAGGGCTTCCTCACATGGGGTATTTGGGGCAATCAGGTCTTGGAACTATTACCAATGATATCATGGAGTTCTGTTAGTCTCAATAACAGGAAGAAATGTTACAAGAACACTTACAGTAAGCAGCATAAACTCTGAAACAGTGGAGTGAGTTATTGCCACTGGTGGAAACATTCATTTTATCCTTCTTTTTTTCTTCTTTTCCATTCCTGACTAAAGTTGATGCATCATGATGTCTTGTCACCATCAGAGCAAAAGGATGACTTTTTCTCACCATTAAAAAAATATATATGACAAAACCAAGTCAGTTGTTAGGTATATGTCATTGATCAGTTGGAGGGAGTATTGCTCAGGTTATGTAGATCACTGGTAAGATTAAAATAGTGTGACATCATCTAAGGTGACACAAAAATAATGTTTAGAATTTGAGCTTAAACCTATTGGTGACTGAATGCAGCAATGTTATACTGTATAGTCATAAGGTAACAATTTTTGGAATGGGGAATCCTGTTTCCCTCTAAAGCAGAACAAAACTAAGGCTTTTAAGTGTGGGTACATTTATTTAACCTAAAAAGTCACCCAGAATTTTGGTTTTTTTCTAAACACATTAAAGCTTATGCTTTGCCAATGAGTCATTTGGGTAGTGTTGGAGATATATTTCTAGCCATCTCCAAGACAGTTTTTCAATCTGAAGAATATTTGTCTTCAAAAATTTCTGAAGGTGACATTTGTAGATATCAAGTTTTGTTCACACAAACAAAAAAGAGGTTAAGTTTCTTGAACCAACATATGTTTCTTGATGATCTGGTTGATAACAGCATTTTAGCTGGAATTTTGCCGATATAAAAACTGGAAGATTGCCGCTTTTGGAAGAAATGTAAAATATGCTTTAACAAGTATTGCAATGTAAGAAGAAAACTGTCTAATTTGTGACCATACAAGTATGAGACAACTGTCGAATTATTTATATGTACACTCTCTATAAAAGCAGAAATCTCTTTCTTTTTCTTGCTGTATATAATCTTTTTATATGTAGCTTAAAAATACTAGTCTGTTACTGTGTAATTCATTTTCTACAGGAAGTTCAGGCTGTCCACTGATTTCTCAGGGAACAAGTAGACCTGTCCAAGGTTTCCTTGAAATGTTGGAAATTTCTTCTGCCTGCATTTTGCTCTCTGGTGAAGCTTAAATTTTTTCTCTGCACTGGCTCTTTGGCAAAGGAGGGTGGAGTGCATTTTGATTATAATAAATTTCCACAGAAAGTGAGAAGGGACAATAGTAGAGTTTTGTAAGTATGGGGGAGGGCAGAGGAATTATTTTGAAGATTAATAATGAACAAGTTAGTTCTCACACAGTTATTAAAAATCATAATAGCAAATATTATTACTGCTATTTGGATCAAACTGATGTATTGTGATTAATCGCCTTGTTAAGACCTCTGCGCTTGGTCTGTATAAACAAATGCTATAACTGTTAACAGCCCTTTTCCAGATAGCAGAACTCGTGGAAACACCTTTTATCATCTAGAAATACCTTTATTTGCATGCAAAGTAGATTACAGCAGATGAGGTGCATTAAGATGATATTTGGACGGTATTCCCAAGGTCAAAAGACAGTATCGACTCAGTTTCTGCATGTGTGTCGGCTGGTCATGGAGGAGCATGTGTGTCTGCTGGTTATGGAGGAGAGTCCCCAGGGAGAAAGAAGGAGGAAGTCCATCCCAGAAAGGGGAAGGGTGTAAGCCACATGATCAGGAGAAAGAGGAAATATGTCATAGGGTAGGAGGGGTTTGGCTGGCCAAAATTAGCATAATGTATAATTTCCCAAAACAGCCACATGGTGGCAGCACACTCCCCATCTGGTATTTCATAATACCACTATAGAAAATCATATAACGGTCGTTATTCAAATGCAAATACACGTTTGTGAATTGCTTGTTGTCATAAAACACCTGAGACATATAAGAAATAAACATGCATACCTATTGCAATAATAAGAACTGCCATTACAGGCCTAAAATAGTCTAAATTAAAGTTCAAATCCCTTTTCTTCTTGAAGTCAGGATCCAACCAGGAGAAGCGATGAATTCAGTCTTCAAGAGGCGAAAGCAGGACAAGCTCTGTGATGGGTCTGATGAAAGTTTTTGGTGCCTTTCAATTCTTGAGCTCATTGGTATTCTTGAGCTCGTTGGTCCTTGAGCAGAACAAGGTCTCTAAGTTGGGGATTGGGGTGAAGATGAGACATTTGAGACTGGAGCATGTTTTATTTGCTCCCCACCATGCTGCTCCCCGCCATAATTTGAAGCAGGGTTGGATGCAGGTGGTTGCTGTGGATTGCCTTGGTGATGATGATGAAGCAGGCACACTGGGTTCACCATAGTTGAAGCTGGGATCATTTATTCTCCAGGCTTGGTGGCTGATGAACCTGCAAAAATATGAGAATGGGGGAAAGAAACACCATAGCGTTCTTTGTTCTGGCATACTCAGAATGGTCTGATCTCTCACTCCTTTTTTTTAATTAAAAAGTTTTATAAAAAGTTACAATATTATCCCCTTCCCAACCCCCCCCCACTCCTTGATGCCAAAGAAACTTGTGGGACCCCTTGGGCATGAAGGTTCTCTGGTGAATAAGGGTGAGGTATGCCAGGATAGGATGATGTTGCAAGAGCATTCAGCTGCAGTGATCTCTCACTCCTTGATGCCAAAGAAACTTGTGGTACCCCTTGGGCGTGAAAGTTCTCTGGTGAATAAGGGTGAGGTTTACCAGAATAGAATGCTGTTGCAAGAGCGTCTAGCTGTGGTGTAGTCCCTAAGGCTTGTGCTGGCTGTCGATTCAACCGTTATTCATTTCTGGAAGTTACGTTGTCATTGGCAAGAGGTGATGCAGTTTGAAGTGTTGGCGCACCTGTGTTGTGGCATTGAAGAGATGTAGGCTTTTGCAGGCTTGGGGTCTCTGTGTGGTGAGTCAGGACAGCGTTGTTCATGGGAAGTACAGAAGATGGTGCACTAGCGTTGTAGTGTTGAGGAGGTGCAGGCTTTTGCAGTTCTGGGGTCTTTGCTAGAGATTTTTCAAGTTTGCAAAAAAAAAATAGGTACTGTCTCGTTAAGCAGATGAACTGTAGCTTAGAAGATGGTTTAAACAAGGTTCGATGTACAAACAGTTTTTAGCTTTGCGCAGCCACCTGGGTACTGATTGTGTGAGTGGGTACTTCAGCGAAGTTCACCCCTCGACCTCTAGGGGGCACTCTACATGTGCCTGGGAACAAGCCTTTTATTTGCAGAGCAGCCACCGGGGTGCTACTTGCGTAAGTGGGTACATCTGGTGAAGTTTACCCTTTGACCACTAGAGGTCAGTGTTTGGAAGCAAGGCTGTTATTTGCAGGTCAGCCACTGGGGAGTGCGCTGTTCTGCATGAGAAAATACAAGCCTGTTATTTCCCCTAGCCTTCACTTGGACAAGGTCAGCCAAATTGTTTCTTCTTAGGACCACAAGTTGTAAGCCAGTCTGGAACTCTTAAGAAACTGCTTGTCCATGTTAAGAGTGTCAACCATGGCTGTAAACCATTAACAAAGGTTAATTTGCTCCTTGTTCCTTTGTTTAGAGCTAGCGGAACTGGGTAGGATTGCTTTGCTTTAGGCCTTCAGTTGCAGATAACTTAACTGTAGGCTTGCTGAATAACCTCCCTTCTGGAGATTCTAAACATATATTTTAGGATTGTTAGCTAAATCACTTGTTTTTTTCCATATAAAGATGCTTTCGTGGCTTGTCATAAGTGTGAATCAACATCTTTCTCTATCTATACAGGCTTCACATGCAGTTTAAATTTGCACACAGTATAAATGTTTCAGTTTGACCACCAGGGGTCGCTGCTGCTTGGAATTAGGGCTATCTGTGCCTCCACATTCCATTCATTAATTCCAAAGGGAGGGGTAAAGACTAGCAGTGGCTTCCTTCCACCAGATGCCTGGTTTCCATGACAATTTATGCTTTTATTGCTTTTTTATTGCCTACTTTATGGCTGAGCCAAAGAGAAAGGGTTTTGCAAACTAACAAACCTTTCTCCTTTTGAGTAAAATTCAGCTCTAAACAAAAATTGGGTTTGCAACACAGGATATCTGTGATCTTCCCAGTCAAATTTGGGGAAAAGGCAGTTTGGAGAAGACAGACAGGGCCATTTTGATCCTGCATTTGATTTCACAAAAGCTTGGAGATTACAAACAAACAGTCTCTCTTTACAATTAGGAACATTTGTAAACATTCAAAGTAGATCTGAGCAGAAATTCATTTGCATTTCAAAGTCTCTCCACATTACTTTAAGATGCTGGCTATAAATTCAGTGACAAAGAGGCAGTAAGATTTTAACAGGTCTTTTGGCTGGTTTCCTCAGGAAGACAGGAATTGACAACAGTTCACAGAAGCACAGATCCTAGAAGCACGACTCTGTCTCTTGCAGAATCAGCTGGAAAATGGTGAATTAAATCATATCCTTTTCTATTACAGGCAGGCAAGGAGTTCAAACTGTCTTTTGACTAAGCTTGCTTACAGATAACATGCACATATTTGGATTGCCTTTTAACTAAGCTTGCTTGCAGATAACATGCACATATTTGGATTGCCTTTTAACTAAGCTTGCTTGCAGATAATATGCACACATATGATACTGTCTTTTGACTATTCTGGATCAAGCTGCTGTATTGTGATTGATCCCCTTGTTAAGACCCCTGTGCTGGTCTGTATAAGCAGATGTTATCACTGTTAACAGCTTTTTCCTACATAGCAGAACTCATAGAAATATCTTTTATCATCCAGAAATACCTTTATTTGCATGCAGAGTAGATTACAGCAGATGAGGTGGATTAGATGATAACACGATATTTCCAAGGTCAAAAGAGAGTATTGACTCAGTGTCTGCACGTGTGTCTGCTGGTCATGGAGGAGCACGTGTGTCTGCCGGTTATGGAGGAGGAGAGTCCCCAGGGAGAAAGAAGGAGGAAGTCCATCTCAGAAAGGGGAAGGGTGTAAGCCATATGATCAGGAGAAGGAGGAAATATGTCATAGGGTAGGAGGGGTTTGGCTGACCAAAATTAGCATAATGTATAATTTCCCAAAACAGCCATGTGATGGCAGCACAACTGCAAAAACAAAGGGCAAATGGTAACCAGCCAGAACATTTAAATAAAGAGATCAACAATATGTTATGTAGAACTGGAAGAAGAAAGAAATGCAGGAATGGTTGGATATTGCTTCTGTGCATAGGACTTGTTCTTGAATCTGGTGTTTGCTGAAATTCTTAGGTTATAGATTTCTATGTTTGCTTGTACAAGTGATTTCTATCCAGTTGTTGGGTAAAGATTGAGAAAGATTGTTCCTTCTGCACTGGAAGTTCAAATATGTTCCACCTCAATTTCTACATATCTCTCATCTGAGATGGGAGGTAGTGGCAGGACAGGTGTATGAAAACAGATAGATGCATTCCAGGATTAGGAAAGAAAACTGGAAATCAGAGTATGTCTTCAGTCTAGATCAGTAGTCATATGAGAAATAGTAACATCTGAGTGGACAGATGAGTCAAATAATTATATGCAAATAGGTTGATATCAGACAAGTTGTTTTTCTGATAGATAATAAAGCAACAAATCACATTTGTTCTCTATCTTTCACTGTCCAACTATGGAAGATGGACACAGAATAAAATTAATTTTATTAATTTTAGCATTTCAAGAAAGTGCTATAGATGATGGACATTTGTAAGAAATGAAATGATTGGGAAGCCATGGTTCTGGAAAGCTTGTTGAATTCTTGTCAATAACTATGACAGTCAAAGTTAGCTCAACTAACATATTTTTAGACTCTTGGCAACCACTATAAAGCAAGGTTTACCTAAGTTTCTATTAACAAATTTATAGAAAAAAAAGTTACAAAAATAATTGAATCAGTATCATTTAGAAGCCTACATGTTTCAGGTTCCTAAGCAGATTATTTTTCAGACTTTTATTCATGATCTTTGTATGAATTGGTGAAGAGGCTCTTCTCTTCATTGATAAACAAGGCACATCCAGACTGCCAGCATGAAATTACTCTTAGGCTTTGAACATACCATTATAGATTCATAGATAAAACTATTTCTTGTGTTTTATTCTGTGGTTGTCTTTAAAATGAGTATGAACTGCAGTTGCCATAACTCCTGATTACTAATAACCTGCTGGCTTGGAGTCATTGACCTTATGACGTATCACATCTAGCAGATTCCATGTTGATAAATTCTGTTAATCTCATCTCTGAAATGCAGATAATGAAATAGATTTTATTGTTTAATGGTAAGCCAATAATTAAAGGCTAAGATTTGTATATATAAAATTTAATATAACATATGTTATGATAAAAGCATTTGACATACCGTATTTTCTGACGTATAAGACGACTTTTTAACCCATGAAAATCTTCTCAAAAGTTGGGGGTTGTCTTATACGCCCAGTCGTCTTATACGCTGGAAAATACTATTCACCTCTCTGATATTTTCTCTTTTCTGCTGGACGGCGGGATCGCTGGGTGAATGGAGGTAGGCGATGGCGATCCGTGGTTAAGTGGCCGATGGTGAACGGGTGATGTAGGGCAAACTCTCGTCAGCTCCTGGGGCAGCTACTGCAGCCAACGCCGTTGCTTTCTGTAGGACTGGCCATGCTGGTGCTTCCAATGCTGGCTGTCAGGTCCCCGAAAAGAGGAGGGGCAGGCGGTCCCCAGAGGCGCGCTGCTCGACAGTAGGAAGGGAGCACCTTTGCTCCTGCTGAGGCACCGCCTGACCCGCGCCGACCGGAAGAATCGCTTGCCTGGTCATGGAGTGCAGAACAGCGGTACTTTGTGCCCCTCTTGCCCGCAAACCATGCAGCGGCCCTCACCAGCCGGCCTCAGCATGGCCGCCCCAAGCCCGGCTCTCTAGCGCATCTTCCGGGCCCGCCTGGCCAACCGTCTCCTGTGCGGGGCTTGGCTCCAGATGCGGCGGCTGCTCCGTCTGCAAATGCTATCTCAAAGCCGAATCGCGCTTGGCTGTGCAGGCTGCCGAAAGGCGGGGACTCAGAGTTCCCGCGGTGGTTGTGGCTTCTGGCATGCTGTTTGCAGAGTCTGGCCTGGAAGAGCACGTGGCTTTGCACCATTTGCATCAGACGAGGCTGAATCTGAATCGGGCTTGTGTCGGACACTTGGCAACTGGCATGTAAGTATTTTCCGGCGTATAAGATGAAAAATCTTGAAAATCTTCTCAAAAGTCAGGGGTCGTCTTATACGCCCAGTCGTCTTATACGCGGAAAATACGGTATAAACTAAATGCCATAGAGTGTGTAGCCATCTCCCGAGCACATATATACAAACAGGTAGATTGTCAATATTTATTTTTTCTTATTCTCATTCTAGCCCATTACTGGACAGTGAGAGTACATAGTCCTGGAATAACAATGAGAGAGACGTATATGCATATTTTTCAAATTACTTCTTCTAATAAAGAACAACATAGTTCTAAATACCTTGATATTTCATGGATATACATGATAATCACTGATTATTATCTTAACTGATAATTAAATCATAATTAAATTAATTAGGAAAAATCCAGTCTCTAAAAGTTAATTATTACGGTAATAATATAAACTGTTAATCTGAAGAATATCACAGTTTCATCATTAATGAGCTTTAGCACAGAGCCTGATTTAAAATTACATTTTATGGTCACAAGTACAATTTGATGAAGCCAGAAATCCCCACAGTATCTATATAGATTTAATTCAATTTAATTTAATTTCCTGTGCTGACTACTCTCTTGTCAGCTGCAGAACTGTGATTGCTTCATTAATTTCTTTCTCATTGTTTTTCTTATTTTAATAATATAGGCATTTTGTTCAATTCCAAAGTTGAGCTGGCAATAAAGATGTCTAATACATCCTTTCATCCTACAGGTTGCTAGCAGATAACAACCATATCATCTATCCAATCAGGCCTGATTGGAGATTTTTTTTCTTCTTAATGCAAATTTTTCCTATAACCTAGTGATTTGCTGTATTAAACTAAAATGGGAATCTAAGCATAGGAAATATTAAAGTAAAATTATGATGTAACCATATTTGGAATGTCATGCACAATCCTGAGCACCTCGTTTTTTAAAAAAAATTGTAAAATGAGAAAAAATGGTCACCAAAAAATGATCAAGAGGGTGCAGTAACTTCTCTGTAAAGTATTGGAGGTATTTTAATGTAAGAAAACAGTGCAAATAAGAATGATGCAAAAATACAAAATTATGCATAGAGTGTAGAACAGACATGTCAAACTCATGACATCACGTGAGCACAACGTATCAGAGCTTTTTCTCCATTGCCGGCAATGGGGTGGGCACGGTTTTGGGATGACGCATCCGGCCCGCTGGCCGGCAGTTTGACACCCCTGGTGTAGAAAGTGCATAGAAAGTATTATCATCCTCCCATATTGATTGAACCTGCAATGTTCAATGATGCTAAATGGGGAGAAAGTCAGGACAATCCAAAATAAGTACTTTTTCATATGGTGTTTAATTAAAACTGTCTTTCAATTTTCCTACAATTTTTTTCCTTGTAAAATACATGTTAAAAACACAAAAACCATCACCAAATTATGACTTACTTATTTTGGCCATGTCATGCAATTAAACTCACCGGAAAGGCAGTTATGCTTGGAATACTTGATGTTAAAGGAAACGAGGCAGCGAAAATGCATAGTGGCCAGACATCACTAAAGCCGACACCAGCCAGAGCATAAAATTAATGAAACAAGCTATACAAGATTGGAAAATGTGGAGAGAGCATAATTGTCCTAATAATTATTTTTATTATGATTTTTGTTAAGGATTATATTAAACAGAAAAACTGATACAACTATCCTAATACAAAAATATATTGAAAGAATATATGCTGTATAGGGAGAAAAAAAAGAAACTTCATCTAGAGCAACAACTTAACATTAACAACTTAATACCTTTTCTAAACTACCACCAGATACATCTTCATTTCATATCTCACTGCATTTTCTATAAACTCATCTCTTAAGCCTCAGCTTATGTTATAGCAAAGGTCCAGTAAAAGTTAAAAAAAGTCTAACAACATAGATATTCTCACTTGCATTAAAACCTTACCCTCATATTGCTCCTTTATAATAAACAAAATCTAATCTCAAACAACAATTAAACATTGGAAAAATTAAGTATTATTAAACATTATCAGAAATAATAAAGCCTTATATATGTAACAAAATATTGATGCAGATACTACAAACTAATTAAATATTTCCAAAGTGAAAACTATCTGATCAAAATAACCATTAAAGATGATCAGAGATTTAATAATTTTATCATAATAACTCATATTTATACATTAAAAGTAATAATCTAGATATTGCAGACCAAAACCATTGCACCCAGGCAGTAAAATTATCCACTGAATAACACCAGAAATAACAAGTTGGTTGAGACTTCTTATTGGTTGATTGAGGTGTTGATGGCTAGCTATTAAGTCACTGGCTGTCGTTTCCTTGTGCTGCCAGGTCCTTGGCTCCTAAGTACCAGATAAGCTGGTGGTTAATCAGCACTCCTGTTGGCTGACCAGCGGCCCACTTCTCAGTCTTCAATCATTTCACTGGCTATCTTTGTACCTGCTCATCCAACAATCTTAGTAGCTGTGAAATTGAATGTATATTCTTGTTCATTGCGATGTGAGGCTTCAAGTCTGCTTGTCTGACCATTTGCTTGTGTTCTTACAATCTGGTGTTTAGCTTCCTTTCCCCATCTGTCCTACATAGTCACCAACCAATTTTGCATTTTTTCCTCTTTCTCTCAGCAGTCTTTAAATCCCATACATAAAATTCTAACATCTGCTTTTTTCTATCTTTATTTCTTTTCTCCAGGTACTTGTCATCTTTATTAAAAACCACTGTAATTTCAGTAAAGCCTCTCCAGTGAATCTATTGTATTTCAGTTTAACTAAGTAACCTGCAATATTCTTTTGATATCTTATTCATGTATCTCTGTTTTTGTTTTGTTTTTTAAAAAATAGTCTTGCATTTATTGATAAATCCAATATTCTCATCTATTTCTTTTAGATTACAGTTTTAAGATCCTCAATAATTTATTTTTCAATTTTATTCAAAGAGGCTTGATTCTCTTCCACACTTTTTGTTTGTAGTATAGGATTAACTAACTTACTCAGTTTTTGAGTCCACAAATCATAACTTTTCCTTTATGCAGCCATCTGGTGGTTAAATTTCAAAGCCTTCTTATCAGCAATTTATAAACACAGAATTTCTTTCCCACAGGAGAGGATATTTTTAGTTAACTTCCATATCTTTTTAAAAATCAATTTCATTTAAATTCTTCACATTTAAAAAACTTTCCATTTAAAAAACTTTCCAAAAAGCAACATATAGTCATCTTTTGCTGCACATTACAAAAATAAAACCTTACAAACCTAGAAACACATACTTCTTTTTTTGAAAATGGACTAAAGAGACACTCCAGCAAATAAAAAGCTAGGAAATTGTGAAGGCTTTTCAATCTTGAAGAAGTAATAAACAGAAAATTAAATTCCAAGGTAATTTAAAAAGTGAGGTCAGATTGAATTTTGAGTCCTTAAAAAAGGCTACATGAATGGTTCAGAGCGTAGTGAAACTATTGTGTTATGCCATAAAATATATGCTCTTTAAGAATAAAAGGAAAGGTATAACTGGAAAGTTCCCATCCCCTCAAGAAGAAAAAGGGAAAGGATCTTACAAGATTTTCTTTAAGAATCTGTTTCTTTTCTTTTCTTCTCAGGAGTCTTAATCAGGAGAGTTGAAATGTTTGAAGCGTGGGGTTTTCTGCAAGCATGAATGAAAATATAAGAGGCTTCAGTGGCAGTGAGAGAGAAGACTGCTTAGAATTGTTCCATCCTCTTTGTCCCAATGCCCAACTTATCACACCTTTTACAAGGTTTTGTCTGTCATACATGAATATCCAACAAATCACAAGTCTTCATTTTAATGTTTACAATTGTAAACTAAGTAAGTGTGAAGAAGCTTTTTAATAAGCACAAATAAGATTGCTTAATTTCTTTGCTTAGACATTTGATTTCTTTTAAGGCTTTAAGGTTCATTCCCCAAGTATGCAGTCGACGGTCTTTCAAAATAGGGGGAGGAAATTTTCAGAAAAGTCCCACAGGAAGGTAGTTAGGGGAATAAGAAAGGTAAGGTATCACCCAGGTCCTCCAGATTGCTTCATTGTGCTAGATGGTGCTTTGGGCTTTCGGCAGGGAATGGCTTAATGTTCGGCCATCTTGATGGCCAATCTCTTCTTCTTTGGGCCAAAGGAGCTGCTCTGGATTCAAGCAGAGGGCTGCCACCCTTCCACGATCACAAAGAGGGCCTCCTCACAGTGGTTTCCCCTCCAGGGTGACTTTCGACCCTTTTCAGGGTCCTCCAAGGAAGAAAGATCGGCTGGCAGGGAGACAGCTCTTCTTGCACGTCCGCAAGCGCTGCGTGTGAAAACTGGAGACCCCAGAAAATTTCTTGAACGATCAAATTTATGTCTACAAATGGCAAGTTGCTATCTGCTCTTCAGTTGCTTGATATAACAACTGTTCAGGTGGATGCACAGGCATCCCTCTCTTCTGTTAATGGAAAATAATAGGTACCTAAAGACAACGATCAGACAACTTGGAATCTCACCAAACTACAAAGGTTACCCTCAGTCCATTTATTTGGAGATTATTTTTTTGTTGTTCCCTGCATTTGTCTTGGCAAGGTTTTTAAGAAGTAATATACTTAATATAAATACTAATAAACTTAATAGCACAGCTTCTTCACTTTTGATGATGGTAACTCCTGGGCACTTTTGGCTGAAAAAAGGGGCAGTACTGACTATGCACTTTATATATTAAACAAATCACAATAAGGTTTATTTTTATATTTTAAATTATAGTGTATATGGGCTAGTTTTTATCACTTTACATGGAGCATCTGTGGATTAGGATCACACATAAAAGCCATAAAAACAGGCAACAAGTTATTGTTAAAATGTCAATTATGCACACTTTGTCAACTATGCCTTTTTTGAAAGTCCTAAATTAAGATAAGAATTTCCAACCTCAGAAATTGTCTGATGGTCAGCAATTTACAATGAATATATCTTTATTTCAAGTTTATGAACAAATGAGTAAACATTGGTAT
Source organism: Vipera berus (assembly GCF_964194415.1). Classification (NCBI taxonomy): domain Eukaryota; kingdom Metazoa; phylum Chordata; class Lepidosauria; order Squamata; family Viperidae; genus Vipera; species Vipera berus. The sequence goes on from NC_138209.1 coordinate 38,453,480, forward strand.
TCTTTTATATAGATCAGACCTCAGTTCAATATAATGTAGCTATTCACAGTATTGATGGGACCTTGATATACTTGCAGGCCAATAAAGATGATAAAACAAAAAAACTAACAAAGGTTTCCACCAATCTCTATGTGAAAGTTTGTCAAGAAACTGACATAGAGAATAACTACAGAGAAGTGTTACTCTCTCTCTATCTCTCTCTCTCTCTCTTTATGTGTGTGTGTGTGTGTGTATTTGTGTGAGTATATGTATGTATGTAACAGTTGGCTGTCTGCCAAAATTTAGCAGCTGAGTATGAGGAGAATGAAATCCAATGTCATGCAAATTAAGTGCCTGGGAAAGCTACCCTGGTGTTACAAAGATAACAGCTGTTCTGTAAGCCCACAGGGTGGGGATGTGGTGAAAGGATACCCAGTAAATGGCTTTTCCAATCTCCACAGCATTATATCCATATGCCATACATGGAACCCAGACAGAACAAATTATTCTGCATAATATGAACTGCCGTCTGAAAACAGTGGAAAGAATGTGTTATCCCTTCTTGTTAAGTGATGTTAATTGTGGGCGTTACATTATGCTAATATTATAAGAAAACAACAAGAATCCATTTGCAGTCATACAGAATTGATCTGAGAGAAGGCTAAAACATCAGTAGCACAGTGAACTCCCAAATGTAGGCTGAGATATTGTGATGCATTCTCCTAACTCACTCCAGCAGCAGATGGGAGAAAATTAAGATCATCTTGGAGATGATTAAAAAGATTTTCTGATATAGCCATGCTAATAGAAATTTATTTTATTATGACTGTACCCTTCTACATGGTCCTGGATGAAGAGGAATCCTTGGACTACTTAATTCCAAACTTTATTTGGATTTGGATTTTAAAATTCATGGTTACAATCATGTTTAAAGGTAAAGATAAAGGTTCCCCCACATATGCGTGCTAGCCATTTCCGACTCTAGGGCTGGTGCTTATCTCCGTTTCAAAGCCGAAGAGCCAGCGCTTGTCCGAGGACGTCTCCATGGTCAGGTGGCCGGCATGACTAGATGCTAAGGGCGCACAGAACGCTGTTACCTTCCCACCGTAGTGGTCCCTATTTTTCTACTTGCATTTTTACGTGCTTTTGAACTGCTAGGTTGGCAGAAGCTGGGACAAGTAACAGGTGCTCACTCTGTTACGCGGCACTCGGGATTCGACCTGCCAAACTGCTGACCTTCTGATCGACAAGCTCAGTGTCCTAACCCACTGAGCCACCGCGTCCTATACATATATCTCTAATTCAGTATAACATTCCATACAATTGAATTATTTCAATTTAGTGAGGTCATTAATACTATTCCCTGATTTTATGATAGGAAAATACTGGTTGCTTATTTAAACTGAAACTAGGTTATATACAGATAGTCTTTAACTTACGGCAATTGACTCCAGAATTAAAGTTGCTAAGTAAGAAATTTGTTAAGTGAGTTTTGTCCCATTTTACAACTTTTTTTTCTACTTGCATTTTTACGTGCTTTTGAACTGCTAGGTTGGCATATGTATACAAATGAAACAAAACTGAATTTCAGCATAAAAATAATGTGCATTTGTTTCTTAATGTATAGACATTTGTGTATGATGTGCATTTATTTCCTAATGTATAAACACAAATCTTTCTGGGTGTCCATTCAGTGAGAGACATTTTCTATTTTAAAATTCCTAATTACAATCATTTCCCCCCAAAAAACTATTGAAAATAATTAATGAAAAGCAGCAGCAGAGTTTCTGCATTCCTTTTTAACATTCTTTGAAAATACATTTCATTTTAACATTTCTACTTTCTGAGAGAGTGAAAGCAAGCAGAAAGGTAACAAATATACTTACACGTCCAAATGTATTTTTAGAATAATAGCGACTCCTTAACAAGCCCCCTTTTTCAAACCCTCATTTTCCAAACATGCAGTACTTTTTCTTTCTTCAAAATATTTTAGAAAGGAAACATGAAAAAAATATTTCAAATGAATTTCAATAATAGTTGTATTAATTGGAATTTATTTTAAACTTGATTACTATTTTATAAAAAACATAATTTGGTATGCTCTGCTTTTTTAAAAAATGGTCTTGCTGTGATTTTTATTGGTCATTCAAAAGATCTGACACATAACAAACAGGGATAGATTTTTTTGACAGTCATGTCAAAAAATCAGAGAAACAAACAAACAAACAGGTTGTGTAAACATCTGTCATGAATTTCCCCAATTTTCCCCAACATGGGGTTTTGTTCTGACCTGAATAACACTGTTGTCTAACATTGCTATTTTATTCAGATTCTCTGGATTATATACAGACTGAATATTGATTTGGAAAAGGAGCAAGAGGGGCAACTAAAATGATCAAAAGCCTAGAGAGATTTACAACATGCCTATTTAAAATTATGGAAATTGTTAGCTCAGGCTGTAGTGGAATTTATAAATTCTTAGATATGACAGTAGATACGATGTCAAAAGATATAACTCTTTACCTTCAATAGTTCTGTTTATCAATTGTCTCCACTAGTAAAAATTGCTTTCTTCCAAAATAAGAAGAAATAGAGACTAAAACTGAAACCTTCTTGATTGAGAAACAACAAATATTCAAGCTCTTATGATTTCCAATATTATGTCCTTTGCTGAGCATTCCGCTCCTGGTATTTCTTTTCTGAAATTGGTTCATATAATTGATATTTGTGTCTGTGGAGTCTTGCCTACTTTGATCTTTAGTTTCAGTGTCTTCTTGTGTGTGTGTGTGTTGTGGCCCTAGGTTTGCCAGAGAACACTGAGAAGAAAGAAAGAAAGAAAGAAAGAAAGAAAGAAAGAAAGAAAGAAAGAAAGAAAGAAAGAAAGAAAGAAAGAAAGAAAGAAAGAAAGAAAGCACAGTGAGAATGATTAATTTGTGGGACAGCTTGTCTCCCAGAGTGGTAGGTGTTCTATCACTGGAGGTTTGAAGATGCATTCAAGCAAGGTTATTATTGTGCAATAACTCTCCCAATATTGACTGACTATGTAGGTAACATTGTTTTCCACTGGAAACTGTTCCGCATATACAGAAAGCAAAATCTGTTAAGAGAGAAAAAGTAGACTGGTAGCATGAAGAGGCGTCCATCTGGAGGCATCTCAAATCACTGTTCAACCTGGAATTGAACTCCATATATACCAAAATGTGTATCTCATCATAGACAGCCTTGTCTTAATTTCAGAAAAATGCGATCTTAGATGTACAGCCTACTGCTCATTCTGCTAAATGATTGCATGCAGTAAAGTGCACATTTTTATAGGCACATAATCCATATAAATCTACTTTTCTTTCTAAGGCTGTATTTCTTTTCAAGATTCTGCACTATATTCTATTGATGCAGTTGGAAAGTACAATGTGTTATGCTTTATATTACACTGTTGATTTGTTATGACTCCTGATATAGACTATTACCCCAGATGTGGTCAGGCATTGAAGCTGTGAGGTCCATTCTCCATGACAGCTTTCAGAAATAGCTTCTGAACTTAAGAGAGAAACATTCAAGATTTTATCTTGAAATTCTGATGACAAAAATTCAATTTCAATTTATTTTCTCACTGTAGCAAGCTTTACAGTCATAGGCACTTTATATGGTAATACATTAATTAGAAAATTACCCATCTGTGTCAGAAGGTTTTAGCCTACATGTGTTCATTGCCCCTTCTGCTACTCACTTTGGCAGTCAAATTTATGATAAAAAAAATCACTTCTATGGATTTCAACACCTTTTGAATTAAAAGTAGACTTTTAAAACTTGAAAGATACATTTACCTGAGAACTAATAGATTAGACACCTTCCCCCCCTTCCTTATTCTATATTTCTTTGAATTGCAGTTTGAAGGAGATTTAAAGATAAAACCATTCATTGGTTGATTTAAATTAGATGAGATTAAATGTCATATAACAGATGCGTAGCTCAGTTTTCAGCTGCAGAGGCCTTTCTGAAAGTCTTCTGACAGTGAAATGCAGGCCGGAGCTCCATTCTCACCCGCAGAGGCATTTCCTTTGGCCACAGAAGAAGTAGGCCAGCTGGGCGGGGCTGTTGGTGCCACCTCCATAATGAGACTGTGGAAAAGACACCCTCTGAAAATAAGACGTGGTGCCTCTTTTGGAGGCAAAAAAATAAAAATAAGACCGGGTCTTATTTTGGGGAAAACACAGTAGCTGCACTGGATATTTTACTAAAAGCAGCGTTATAGTTTTCTCATACTTTCAGAATATTAGCTGAATCATTCACAATTCTTCCAATGCAATGAAATGACAGCAGGATGGAAACAATTATTTCAATTTAATATATTTTACTCTTGATAGCATGGAATATGCATGTAATAAATTTCTGTGATTAATTACAATGCAATGATTTTCATCACTGCAAAGAAAGCATTTTAAATCCATTAAATCAGAATATATGTAGCACCATATTTCATATGACAGTGGGAATGATTTTCACATGATCTATTCAGGAAAATTACTTTCCATTCCAACCATTAAAAAAAAGACAAAAATGTTGCTGGAAGCAGTTAAACTCTAATTTCTGTGAGATCTTAACTAGATTATTTTTACAGTATGCTCCTTCAAAGCTATACAAAGTTAGCCATAAGGAAACCAATAATCCCAGTATAGTGCAGCATAGCAATCATTAGTGTTCCCAAATATTTGCACATTGAGGTTGAAATGTTTTCTCTCTGCATAAGTGCATTCTTAAGAGAGGGAACCTCACCTGGGCAATAATCAGTAAAACATGTTTTCTAAATATAGGAGAAATGAAATTTATTTTAAGAGATACATTACAGAGATAGACAAAACCTAATACATAGCCAAGATCATGGCATCTGGCCCTCTCAATTCCTGGCAAATAGATGGGGAAGAAATGGAGGTAGTGACAGATTTTATTTTCCTGGGCTCCAAGATCACCGCAGTTGGGGACTGCAGCCAAGAAATTAAAAGATGCTTGCTCCCGGGGAGGAAAACTATGCCAAATCTAGACAGCATACTAAAAAGCAGAGACATCACCCTGACAACAAAAGTGGGTATAGTCAAGGCCATGGTTTTCCCAGTTGCAATGTATGGCTGTGAAAGTTGGACCATAAGAAAGGCTGAGCGCCAAAGAATTGAGGCCTTTGAACTATGGTGCTGGAGAAGACTCCTGCAAGTCCCTTGGACTGCAAGACATTCGAACCGGTTAGTCCTAGAGGAGATCAACCCTGACTGCTCTTTAGAAGGCCAGATCCTAAAGTTGAAACTCAAATACTTTGGCCACCTAATGAGAAGGAAGGACTCACTGGAGAAGAGCCTAATGCTGGGAAAGATTGAGGGCAATAGAAGAAGGGGATGACAGAGAATGAGGTGGCTGGATGGAGTCACTGAAGCAGTAGGCGTGAGCTTAAATGGACTCCAGAAGATGGTAGAGGACAGGAAGGCCTGGAGGAATGTTGTCCATGGGGTTGCGATGGGTCAGATATGACTTCGCAACTAACAACAATACATAGCTTGTTACATGCTACCAGGAGGAGGACAAAGACCATGTGACCTGTGCATGTGCCACAAATGAAAAAAGTCAATTGACTCCAGTTTTATAGCAATTTTATAGTCAAAGACCAGACAAAGTAGTAGAAAAAAACACAGAATAACTCCTTAACTATTATGTGTACCCTACTGCCTCCTTATGTTCAATAATCATAAAGTACTAAAAAAAAATCAGTGGCACTAGAGTTAGATCTTCAGTAAATCTCCTCAGTAAATCCACAATTCTTATAGGCTCTTAAAGGGCTCTGTATTAATGTCCAGGTGAAGGCTCTAATGCAGACATGTCAAACACAAGGCCCAGGGGCCGGATCTGGCCTGCGAAGTGGTTTCATGTGGCCCGCAAAGCCATCCTGGAAACAGTGAGGGAACGGCCCCCACTGCCTTGGCCCTGGCCCAGAGACCCTCCTTCTGCCAGAGACCCTCAGATCTGTCCCAGGCCCCCATAGGCACCCTTAATGCGAACGATGTAGAGCTGGCCATGGCCACCCAGTAGGCCATATGCACTCTAGCCACGCCCACCCAGTAGGCCACGCCCACCCTGGCCATACCCACCCAGCCCCCTGAGGGCAACCGCAATGCTGATGCGGCCCTCAATGAAATTGAGTTTGACACCCCTGCTCTAATGAGTACATTTACCAGCACTTCTTTTTATAGGAGTCTGTGTGTTTTATCTCCTACTGATATATTCTTTATCTGTACTTTTTCTTCATTTTTCTGCACAACTCATTTTGATTTACTTTCTCTTGGCAATATGGAATAGTCTTTATGGTGAAAAAATTGTTTTTACTTCTTCCTCTGAATCTGAGTATGTCCAGAAATACTAGAAATGTCATACTTAATAGTGCACACATAATTCCAAGTGTGATCAAACTAACACAGAGTAGAGGACAACAAGGATTTCATGCATCTTTGATACAACCCAGAACTGTTAGCCCTTTTTACCTTGCTGGCTTAGGCTAAGGTTGTTAATGTTCTTATCCAAGTGTCTTCAAGCTATCCAGTATCTAAACCTTTATTACAACCTTTAGGGCAGAGAACATTTCAAACTATGAATCCTGATGTATGTGTGTCCTATAATTTTTTCTCCTTAAATATATGTATGTACGGCCCCTAGAGTCGGAAACGACTAGAACGCATGTGCGGGGGAAACTTTACCAAGCTGCATTGGCTTCCGGTTGCCCTCCGGGTGAGATTCAAGGTGCTGGTGATGACCTATAAAGCCCTAAATGGCTTGGGTCTGGGATATCTGAGGGAGCACCTGCTGCCGGCATCAAGCGCCCTTCGTCCTGTGCACTCCCACAGGGAGGGTCTTCTCAGGGTACCGCCGGTAAAAGATTGCCGGCGGACAATACCCAGGGGGTGGGCCTTCTCCATGGGTGCGCCGGCCCTTTGGAACCAGCTGCCTGTAGAGCTTAGGACTGCCCCTGACCTTCGCTCATTCCGGCGGGACCTGAAGACCTGGTTCTTTGAGCTCTCTGGCCTGGACTGAGAGTATTAACTGGGGTTTTAATTGTATTTTAATTGTAATTGGGTTTTTATTTCAAGGTTAGTGTAATCATTTTAATTGTTTTTAATTTTTGTAATTTGTTGCATTGTTTTTAAAAACCTTGTGAACCACCCTGAGTCCTATGGGAAAAGGGCGGTATATAAGTCTAATAAAATAAATAAAATAAAATAAATAAATAAAATACCTTTTTATATGTATTTGTGTGTGTGCATCCCTGTTGAAGAACATTTTCTTTCTTCTAGCCCAGTCTTTCAACAGGAATTAGATTTGCAATCTCATTCTATCATCCTGAGTATTAGTCAGTCATCCAATTTAATGTCATCTACAGTTTTGATTATGCTTAAAATTCTACAAGCTAGACTCCAGCAGTATGTGGATCGAGAACTACCAGAAGTACAGGCAGGATTTCGAAGAGGCAGAGGAACTAGAGATCAAATTGCTAACATACGCTGGATCATGGAGAAAGCTAGAGAGTTCCAGAAAAACATCTACTTCTGCTTCATTGACTATGCTAAAGCCTTTGATTTTGTGGATCATAACAAACTCTGGCAAGTCCTTAAAGAGATGGGCATACCAGACAATCTTATTTGTCTCTTGAGAAATCTATATGCGGGCCAAGAAGCAACAGTGAGAACTGGACACGGAACCACTGATTGGTTCAAAATTGGGAAAGGAGTCCGGCAAGGCTGTATACTGTCGCCTTGCCTATTTAACTTATATGCAGAGCACATCATGAGAAAGGCAGAGCTAGATGAATCAAAAGTTGGAATTAAGATTGCCGGAAGAAACATCAACAACCTAAGATATGCAGATGATACCACTCTAATAGCAGAAAGTGAAGAGGAACTAAAGAGCCTCTTGTTGCGGGTGAAGAAGGAGAGTGCAAAACTTGGGTTGAAACTAAACATTAAGAAAACCAAGATCATGGCATCTGGCCCTCTCAATTCCTGGCAAATAGATGGGGAAGAAATGGAGGTAGTGACAGATTTTATTTTCCTGGTCTCCAAGATCACTGCAGATGGGGACTGTAGCCAAGAAATTAAAAGACGCTTGCTCCTCGGGAGGAAAGCCATGACAAATCTAGACAGCACACTAAAAAGCAGAGACATCACCTTGTCAACAAAAGTGCGTATAGTCAAGGCTATGGTCTTCCCAGTTGCAATGTATGGCAGTGAAAGCTGGACCATAAGAAAGGCTGAGCGCCAAAGAATTGAAGCCTTTGAACTATGGTGCTGGAGAAGACTCCTGCAAGTTCCTTGGACTGCAAGGCGATCAAACCGGTCAGTCCTAGAGGAGATCAACCCTGACTGCTCTTTAGAAGGCCAGATCCTGAAGCTAAAACTCAAATACTTTGGCCACCTAATGAGAAGGAAGGACTCACTGGAGAAGAGCCTAATGCTGGGAAAGATCGAGGGCAATAGAAGAAGGGGACGACAGAGAATGAGGTGGCTGGAAGGAGTCACTGAAGCAGTAGGTGTGAGCTTAAATGGACTCCAGAAGATGGTAGAGGACAGGAAGGCCTGGAGGAACGTTGTCCATAGGGTCGCGATGGGTCGGACACGACTTCGCAACTAACAACAACAACAGTTTTGATAAGCAACCCTTCAATCTTTTTATACATATCAATAATAAAAATATTCAGTAATATTTGACCCATGACAGATCTCTACAGTACCCAACTCATTAATGTTCTCCAACCACCAATGGTATTTAATTTCTTTTTACAAGCAGCTACATATATGTTTGGGCTTTTTGGGATTATTTAAAGCTCTTTACAGAATGTGGAATAGTTTCTTTAAATGAATTACTTTGTAAGGAATATTTTAAAGATTTTTCTTGATTCTAAATGGAATTTTGTCTCCCTAATTCATGACAGTGGCTATATAACCAACTAATTATATGGTGTGGTGAGATGGAGGGTTTGTTGTCACTGTGTGTTGGGGGGAGAGAGCACGGGGGGAGGCTCAGCTAATCTCAATGTACATATGTTGTACTTTGACAATAAAGGTTTATTATTATTATTATTATTATTATTATTATTATTATTATTATTATTATTATTATTATTTATTTTAATCCCATTGATATCTCGCCCTTCTCCGAAGACTCAGGGCGGCTTACAATTTAAAGCACAAATCAATGTGCTTAGCAATAGCCTTCATTCTATGTATATGCCTGCTTATTAGGGCTTTTGGCCCCATCTCAAGCGGCATTATTACAAAGTCAGCTTAATTGCCCCCAACAATCTGGGTCCTCATTTTACCTACCTCGGAAGGATGGAAGGCTGAGTCAACCTTGAGCCTGGTGGGATGCGAACCTGCCCTAATTGCAGGCAGCTGGTGTTACTTAAGGAGGCATTAGCCCACTGCTCCACCAATTATTATTATTATTATTAATGCATGTTTCAAAATTTAAAATTCAATATGGACCAAATGCTTTGATTCAACTGAGAAACCTGAGGTGTTGATATATTTAATGGAATCAGTGCTTGAAAATACACACTTCTGTTTTGTATCAAAAAAGTAAATACACTTTTTTTGTTAAAAGTCAACATTGAAGATATTTATATTTCAGGGATTTACTGATTTATGATTTTCAGCAATCAATTGAATTTCACCAATCAAATCTGGGTAGCTCACAATAATATGTAACATAAAAACATCAAAATAAAATATTATTTTTTTAAAATATATTTTATTAATTTTTAACAATAACAAACTTTAGTGCTTTGTGGATAGTGTGTTGATTGGGTTCATACATTTAAAACAATCAATGATAATTTCTACAATTAATTAATATGTTGGTAATATATTTCTTGATCCTCTCTTCTTCCTGTAATATTCTCCTGTCTATATTAAACAAATATAATTCTTAATATTTTTAGTACAAACCAAGTTGAATATAAACATTTTTTAGTATTTATGCATATAATAACATCAACATATAACATGTTTTTAATCAGTTTATTTACACTGTATTTATAAAAGTCATCTTATTAAATCATTATATGTCCAGTTTTGAAAATTCTTATTGAAGTTTAGTTTCCCCTCAGTATTCAAACCACTCTTATCAGTCATAGTTTTCTCAAAATTCATTACCTTTAAATATCCAAACTTTTCATTTAAATAGACCCTCTCATTACACACACACACATATATAGATATAGATATGCTCAAAAAAACTAAAGGGAACAGAAAATAAGACATCCTACTATTAAATACAGTACATCGTGTTGTTTAAGTGTTCCCTTTATTTTTTGAGTAATATATATATATATATATATATATAGTGGGACGCGGTGGCTCAGTGGGTTACGACGCTGAGCTTGTCGATCAGAAGGTCGGCAGTTTGGCGGGTCGAATCCCGAAGGCAGAGTGAGCGCCTGTTACTCGTCCCAGCTTCTGCCAACCTAGCAGTTCGAAAGCACGTAAAAATGCAAGTAGAAAAATAGGGACCACTCCGGTGGGAAGGTAACAGCGTTCCGTGCGCCTTTGGCGTTCAGTCATGACCACGGAGACGTCCTCGGACAAGCGCTGGCTCTTCGGCTTTGAAATGACTCCCCTACAGTCTCCCCTATATATACACACACACACACACACACACACACACACCGTATTCAAACAAATGTTTGTTGTTGTTGTTGTTGTTAGTTGCGAAGTCGTGTCCGACCCATCGCGACCCTATGGACAATGTTCCTCCAGGCTTTCCTGTCCTCTACCATCTTCTGGAGTCCATTTAAGCTCACGCCTACTGCTTCAGTGACTCCATCCAGCCACCTCATTCTCTGTCGTCCCCTTCTTCTATTGCCCTCAATCTTTCCCAGCATGAGGCTCTTCTCCAGTGAGTCCTTCATCCTCATTAGGTGGCCAAAGTATTTGAGTTTTAGCTTCAGGATCTGGCCTTCTAAAGAGCAGTCAGGGTTGATCTCCTCTAGGACTGACCGGTTTGATCGCCTTGCAGTCCAAGGGACTCGCAGGAGTCTTCTCCAGCACCAGAGTTCAAAGGCCTCAATTCTTTTGCGCTCAGCCTTTCTTATGGTCCAACTTTCACTGCCATACATTGCAACTGGGAAGACCATAGCCTTGACTATACGCACTTTTGTTGACAGGGTGATGTCTCTGCTTTTTAGTGTGCTGTCTAGATTTGCCATGGCTTTCCTCCCCAGGAGCAAGCGTCTTTTAATTTCTTGACTACAGTCCCCATCTGCAGTGATCTTGGAGCCCAGGAAAATAAAATCTGTCACTACCTCCATTTCTTCCCCATCTATTTGCCAGGAATTGAGAGGGCCGGATGCCATGATCTTGGTTTTCTTAATGTTTAGTTTCAACCCAAGTTTTGCACTCTCCTTCTTCACTCGCAACAAGAGACTCTTCAGTTCCTCTTCACTTTCTGCCATTAGAGTGGTATCATCTGCATATCTTAGGTTGTTGATATTTCTTCCAGCAATCTTAATTCCAACTTTTGATTCATCTAGCCCTGCCTTTCTCATGATGTGCTCTGCATATAAGTTAAATAGGCAAGGCGACAGTATACAGCCTTGCCGGACTCCTTTCCCAATTTGGAACCAATCAGTGGTTCCATGTCCAGTTCTCACTGTTGCTTCTTGACCCGCATATAGGTTTCTCAAGAGACAAATAAGATGGTCTGGTACTCCCATCTCTTTAAGAACTTGCCACAGTTTGTTATGATCCACACAATCAAAGGCTTTAGCATAGTCAATGAAGCAGAAGTAGATGTTTTTCTGGAACTCCCTAGCTTTCTCCATGATCCAGCGTATGTTGGCAATTTGATCTCTAGTTCCTCTGCCTCTTCGAAATCCTGCCTGTACTTCTGGTAGTTCTCGATCCACATACTGCTGAAGTCTAGCTTGTAGGATTTTAAGCATGACTTTACTAGCATGAGAAATGAGTGCAATGGTGCGATAGTTTGAACATTCTTTGGCACTGCCTTTCTTTGGAATTGGAATGTAAACTGATCTTTTCCAATCCTGTGGCCACTGTTGAGTTTTCCAAATTTGCTGGCAAATTGAGTGTAGCACTTTTACTGCATCGTCTTTTAAGATTTTGAATAGCTCAGCTGGAATACTGTCACCTCCACTAGCTTTGTTGTTGCTCAGCTTTTCTAAGGTCCACTTCACTTCACATTCTAGGATGTCTGGCTCGAGGTCAGTGACCACCTCATTGTGATTATCAGGGACATTAAGCTCATTCTTGTATAGTGCTTCTGTGTAATTTTGCTATCTCTTCTTAATCTCTTCTGCCTCTGTTAGATCCCTGCCATTTTGGTCCTTTATCATGCCCATTTTTGCATTGAACGTTCCCTTCATCTCTCCAATTTTCTTGAAAAGATCTCTGGTCCTCCCTATTCTATTGTTTTCTTCTATTTCTTTGCACTGTTCATTTAAGAAGGCATTCTTATCTCTTCTAGCTATTCTCTGGAATTCTGCATTCAATTGGGCGTATCTTTCTTTTTCTCCCTTGCCTTTTGCTTCCCTCCTTTCCTCAGCTATTTGCAAAGCTTCCTCAGACAGCCATTTTGCTTTCTTGCATTTCTTTTTCTTTGGGATGGTTTTGGTTGCTACCTCTTGTACAATGTTGCGAACCTCTGTCCATAGTTCTTCAGGCACCCTGTCTATCAGATCTAATTCCTTAAATCTATTTGTCACCTCTACTGTATATTCAACGGGGATATGATTTAATTCATACCTGACTGGCCTGGTGCTTTTCCTTACTTTCTTCAGTTTAAGCCTAAACTTTGCAACAAGAAGCTCATGGTCTGAGCCACAGTCAGCTCCTGGTCTTGTTTTTACTGACTGTATAGAGCTTCTCCATCTTTGGCTGCAGAGCATATAGTCAATCTGATTTCTGTGTTGACCGTCTGGTGATGTCCATGTGTAGAGCCGTCTCTTGGGTTGTTGGAAAAGAGTGTTTGCTATGACCATCGTATTCTCTTGACAAAATTCTATCAGCCTGTGCCCTGCTTCATTTTGTACTCCAAGGCCAAACTTGCCTGTTATTCCGGTTATCTTTTGGCTTCCTACTTTAGCATTCCAATCCCCCATGATGATAAGGACATCATTTTTTGGTGTTAGTTCTATAAGGTGCTGTAGGGCTTCATAGAACCGGTCAATTTCATCCTCTTCAGCACCGGTGGTTGGGGCATAGACTTGGACTACTGTGATATTGAATGGTTTGCCTTGGATTCGAACTGAGATCATTCTGTCATTTTGAGGATTGTATCCCAGTATTGCTTTTCCTACTCTTTTATTGACTATGAAGGCTACTCCATATCTTCTGAGGGATTCTTGCCCGCAGTAGTATACCTGATGGTCATCTGAATTAAATTCACCCATTCCTGTCCATTTTAGTTCGCTGATACCTAAGATGTCGATGTTCAGTCTTGTCATCTCTTGTTTGACCACGTCCAGCTTGCCTTGATTCATGGATCTTACATTCCAGGTTCCTATGGAGAAAAAATCTTTACAGCATCGGACTTTCCTTTCACCACCAGACATATCCACAGCTGAGCGTCCTTTCGGCTTTGGCCCAGTCGCTTCATTCTTTCTGGCGCTACTAGTACTAGCCCTCTGCTCTTCCCCAGTAGCATATTGGACGCCTTCCGACCTGAGGGGCTCATCTTCCAGCGTCATATCGTTTTGCCTTTTGGTACTGTCCATAGGGTTTTCATGGCAAAGATACTGGAGTGGGTTGCCATTTCCTTCTCCAGTGGATCACGTTTTGTCAGAACTCTCTGCTATGACCTGTCCGTCTTGGGTGGCCCTGCACGGCATAGCTCATAGCTTCATTGAATTACGCAAGCCCCTTCGCCACGACAAGGCAGTAATCCATGAAGGGGAACAAATGTTTAGTCATATAATATTCCATGTGATAAGTTGAATCATGTCTCTTGACTCCAACTTTGATCTTCTTTTGCCAAGTCACTTTCCAGATCAATAAGTTTGGCTTGCCAGGTTGTATTTGTGTAAGTGTTACTGGGACAAAAAAGACAAAGCAAGTAAGGTATCAGGTTTTTGTCTCCCACATTTTAATGTTTCTTCTGACAATCCATTAATCCATTTTATTTGTTCTTTTTTATCCTCAATTTTGTTTTGAAGTCCTGGAGGATAAGGCATCTTTTTTTCTTCTTTATTATAGTAAGGTTTTGCATATTTTTGTTTGTTTGTATTAAACTCTAGTTTTCTTCATTTGTAGTTTTTCTGTTTAAGTCACTTTCATTCAATTTATATTCTGTTGTCTGATTTGTTTGTTCATTCTTTGTTGTCATTTTTTGAGTGTCATTTCATTGTAGGTTTAAGTCAGACATATGTTAGTTTATATTGTCAAACTGATTTATAATCTCATCATGGTTTGAAACAATTATCATTTGAATCTGTCGCAGTATTGTATATATTTTCTCCTGGAAAGTATTTGTATTGTCTTGAGTCATTGTTCTTGCAGATCTTTGAAGTTCCAAACTGGGTTCTTCAGGAAGAGGTATTAGGTATGGTGTTTATATTACTTTTAGATAGGTATATGATATCCATTTTATCTCTCCTCTCTAGGTAGTTTTCCATCAGTGTCATAATCTTCTTAATTAATTTTATGAGTCCATCTTAAAATCCAAACAGCCAAATCATATGTAGTTTTTGTCTTTATATAATGGTTTTATAATCCAGTACATTTCCAATTGTCAAGGCACCAATGAAAACAATATTTTGTGGCAGTTTTCTTTTCTGGGGTCTTATAATTATCAGACAATCAGGATTCAGTTCAAAGTATTTGACCATCTAAAAGTTTTCCAGTAATTTCTCCTTTAGAAGATTAGCCAAAGGCCAAAATTTTTCTTTGTTTGCAAATAGTTCTTAGGTTAAGATTTAAGAATGCAGTTCAGTGTGTTTATAATCCAAGAAGGTTAGCAGTTTCTAAACATACGTAGTTTCACTCAGTAGTAGATAACTCAATGCTTTGTTCCCAGCTGTTTTTTTACTGTTTCTAGGCATCTCGCCAAATTCTGGGTCAGTGCTGCTCTAGTTTTCTTTAATCCTCCACTAGATATCACTATTCATTTTTCAACTTTTTAAAACAAAAAGTTTTACATATATATATATATATATGTAGATCTTTGGTCATTCGGGTTTTTCCCCACGTAGAATTGGAGGTATCAGGGCAACGTTTCAACAAAATCTCATCCGTCGTTCTTCTCCCAGAAGAACGAAGCTGAAGTCACCAGCCTGAGGATGATGGATGTATATATACTGTATATATATACACATACATACATACATACATACATACATACATACATACATATGTAAAGGTAAAGGTTCCCCTGCACATGTGTGCTAGTCGTTTCCGACTCTAGGGGCCGGTGCTCATCTCCGTTTCAAAGCCGAAGAGCCAGCGCTTGTCCGAGGACGTCTCCGTGGTCATGTGGCTGGCATGAATAGATGCCAAAGGTGCACGGAACGCTGTTACCTTCCCACCGTAGTGGTCCCTATTTTTCTACTTGTATTTTTACGTGCTTTCGAACTGCTAGGTTGGCAGAAGCTGGGACGAGTAACAGGCGCTCACTCTGCTACGCGGCACTCAGGATTCGACCTGCCAAACTGCCGACCTTCTGATCGACAAGCTCAGCGTCCTAACCCACTGAGCCACCGCGTCCCATACATACATACATACATACATACATACATACATACATACAGTGCTTTTTCAGGTATAGAGTTTTAACAATTTTCTTAGCTTTCAAATTTATCCAAACTGTGGTAATGTTTATTCCCCACAAGGGTTTAATTTGCTGCTTCCGTCTATAGAAGGGTGAGGCAATCCCCCCTCCTTTTCACTTTGGGAGGCTTTTTGCTTCTTGGGGATCTTTTCCAGAAAACTAGGTATAAAATAGGAGAGAAAAGATCAAATTCCTCACCCAGTTTCAAGCATGCTGTTCAAACTATGCTAATTAGTGCCTTTGGACTTCGGCTGCAAGTAGCTTGGGCTGGTTAGTAAGGTGTGGCAAGCTTTTCTCCTGTCGGGTCAGAAGTCTTTCCTTGAAATGAACGGAACACCCATCATCATTCCAGAGCTGTTGCAGCACCATTCTTTCTTCGCCACCTCTCTGGGGTGACTTATCCCCATTTAGGGTCCTCTGGTAGGGCGAAACTAGCCACAGGGTGTGGAGGTCTGCAATCCTGTGACTGGGTGCTATGGTGCAAGACCAGAAGTCCAAAATATTAACCGAACCAATATCAAAATAGCTATAAAATCATCATAATGTGCCAATCCAACAATAAAACAAACATTTAAGAATTGTAATACCATAAAATAGAAGATAAATAGTTGCAGGTCTTTAAATTTTTTTGAATTTGATTGATCAATAATTGCAAGTTTACTTCACATCCAATAAAAGTATTCAAAAGGCTGGATGTCAGGTTTTCTCTGCTGGTAATATAAAAAAAAATGAAGGCTTTTTATCAGTTACAATTTGTCATGGCTTCTTTCTTGGAAGAATAATTAAATGTAATGTACTTAGACAGAATTTCTGGCAGTTTTTTTAATGTTTTATGTTTTTTATAGTTTTCATATATATATCTCATCCGTCATCCTCAGGCTGGTGACTTCAGCTTCATTCTTCTGGGAGAAGTGTGTGATAGTGGCTGTTTTTTCTTCTTTTTTAAACTGCCAGAGGGGGTGTGTTCTGTGGGTGGAGGCTTGGCTGTGTTCTGATTGGGTGGGAGTGTGTTTTGAATGGGGGCTGTGTTCTGATTGGGCAGGGATGTGTTTTGAGTGGATGGGCTGGTCTCAGCTGCCAGCCTTAGACCTGAACTGGTGAGTTGTGCTGCTTTTGTTCGGCTCCGTGTTTGAGGTGGTGTCATGTTTTTATAGTGGGTGTCAGTTTGCTTATTGTGTGGTTTGGAGGGGTTTAAAGTAGCTAATGTTGCAGCTGTAGTTAGGTTTCTGTTTTGTGGTTGTGTGTCGTTATCGTTGTGAGTTCGGATTTGCTTTTTGAATGGTTGTGTGGTGGTGATGTCATGTGATGTTATCATGAATTTGGGTCTGGTATCATTCTTGGTGGTTGGGACTCATCTGTCAATCAAGGCGGGTTGACAGACGAGTCCCAACCACCAAGAATGATACCAGATATATATATGTTTTCTGAGGTTTTTGCAGGTGTTTGTATGTAGATCTTTGGTCATTCGGGTTTTTCCCCACGTAGAATTGGCAACGTTTATATTCTTTTTAATTTTGTTTACTTAATACATTAACTTTTCCAAATCTCCAACTGAATGTACAGCCATTAATACTGACTCTCTGAGTGTGGGTTACCCAGCCAGTTCTAGAAATGCCTTCCTTTAAAAGATTTCCCCAGTCCAGTTGTGTCCGACTCTAGGGGGCAATGCTCATTTCTGTTTCACAGTTGTTAGTGAGAATATTCGGAGGTACCATCTCAAAATTCTGCTGAATGCACTGCATTCCTCTGGACCATCAGAGTATTTTACTACTAAAAAGGAGAAAGGAATTGTCCTTCATGATCTATTTTAAACACGATATTCAATTATGTATTTCATGGCCTAGAAACTTGAAGGTATTACCTTAACCTGTACTGTCATCTTGTGTTCATTCCAAATGTATGGTACTCAGATCTTTTCCTTCATATGTAAAGAGAGAGAGAGAGAGAGAGAGAGAGAGAGAGAGAGAGAGAGAGAGAGAGAGAGAGAGAGAGAGAGAGAGAGAGAGAGAGAGAGAAGTGTGTTCCCCTGATTTCTACTGTTTATCTGATTGGATTAATCAATTTGAAATAACGAGTGAGCCCAAGGTTTCCTTTGTTTTCCTTCTGTTCACAAGAAATCGTTCCTGATGGACTTTTGTCTCTGTTTTAACTTTAGTTCTTCTTTCTTCCATTCCTAGATGTCAGAATTGAAACATTGTAGTCTTCTGGAGTCATTAACCTTTCTATTGTCACATCTCTCTTAAGTCTCATTCTTTTGAAGGCTACTTTTCAATCAAACTGATGCCTTAAGATGTATCTTAGTTTTCTTCCTCAATAGGACTCTATTATCCTAATTGTGCTGATTGATTGTACTCCTCACTGAAACTGTATTATCCTTTCACTTTTTAATTTATTCTTTTATTGCTTTTAAAACAGTGATCAAAAACATAAAATACATAAATTATTAAAGGAAAAATACATAGAAAGTGCTTTTAAAAAATAGTGAAAAAATACAACAAAAGCAAAATAATAAAAAGATATCATTTCAGCAGTGAATAGTTACAATTCTGTATATTGCAATTCTTTGAACTATGGTGCTGGAGAAGACTCCTATGAGTTCCTTGGACTGCAAGGCGATCAAACCGGTCAGTCCTAGAGGAGATCAATCCTGACTGCTCTTTAGAAGGCCAGATCCTGAAGCTAAAACTCAAATACTTTGGCCACCTAATGAGAAGGAAGGACTCACTGGAGAAGAGCCTAATGCTGGGAAAGATCGAGGGCAATAGAAGAAGGGGACGACAGAGAATGAGGTGGCTGGATGGAGTCACTGAAGCAGTAGGCGTGAGCTTAAATGGACTCCAGAAGATGGTAGAAGACAGGAAGGCCTGGAGGAATGTTGTCCATAGGGTCGCGATGGGTCGGACACGACTTCGCAGCTAACAACAACAACAATATTGCAATTGCAATTCTGTATATTGTAATTCAGTGCCACATCTATTAAATTAAATTCATTCATAAAAGTTTTGATTATTTCCCTCCCTATTGAAATTTTTAATGCCAGTGTATTGCTATCAATGTTTCATTGAAATCTCCTATTTATCATAAATGCAGTCAGTCATAAATTATGTTGGAAGCATTCATGCTATGTAATAGGAGAATTTAAATTAAGTTTATAAATATTAACTGTAGCTATTGCAGTGTATTATTGTAGCACATAGAATTAAATAAAGCCTATTTGCATCAGTAATAACCTTGCACATCAATTTGGAATCCTTTTTGAACCAAAATAGCTAAAACCTCTAGCTTTTGTTGAAGTATCTATGAGATAAATCCAGTGGTGGGATTCAGATATGTGAATAACCGGTTCTCTGTGTGGATGCCACTTCCAGAAGTCTATTCTGGGCCTGGGCAACAAAAAATTAGCTACCGGTTCTGCCGAAGTGGTGCGAACCAGCTGAATCCCACCACTGATAAATCTGTCACACTGAATTCTTCATTAACAGAGATTTCTTTTGTTCCATTAAAAGAGTATCCTGAAGCTAAGCAATAGCTGCCTTTAAACATGCTAAGACTACATTTTATTTCTTATCTTCTTGCAACCCATTTACATTAAGGCTAGCTAATTTCATCTGTAAATTTTATCACGGTCCACTTATCAATATTCTCCCAATACCAATTCATGTTATGACCTGTACTGTTAAATGAATATTTAATAATTAGCTTTTCTAAGTTTAAATATGTAATGCATTTTCTAGTGTTCCTCACAAAAATCAGTTAAGATTCAATTTAACATTCAAATACCATTCTATTATGTATGTATAAAATCTGTACTTAGAAGAAGAAAAATGTGACTATATGCATAAAATAAAAAATGACATTAGTAAAATGGTTAAAAACACAATATATATATATATATATATATATATATATATATATATATATATATATATATATATATATATATATATATATATATATATATATATATATATATATATATATATATATATATGCAATTACACAACAGTTTCAAACATTATTAGTTGAGAAAATTGTAGTGCTTGTTAATGGTTAAATTGGCAATATGACCATACTCGCTATCTTGGAACTAATCAAAACAGAAACTAAAAAGAGTATGGGGAAAAAATGTGTAGGCACAAAGGCTTTTAAACTGAGGTTTTTACAACACAGTTGTAAGCAAATTCAGACTTCTCTCATAGTGGATTTCATGGAATTAAACACAGTCAGGCTTACCCACCACATAATTTTAAAGATAGGATAAAGGCCTCTGCATTCAAAGGATTATCAGACCTGTGAATCTGATCTCGATTAATGCAGAACGAGGTGGAAAATGCATGAAATGCTGAAATTGTATTAAACTGGTGAAGATTCACGTTTTTCTAAACATCTCTTTTCTGAAACTAAAATCAGGAAAAAATGTTATTTTGTTTTGACTAGAAACCCACTTCATAGGAGACTTTACTGATTCTTGGCTAAATATTTGTAAAATCTCATATCTTGTGGTAACACGAAGGAATTGCACAAAATTAGAATTAGCTCTAATCTTCCTCCTGATTAAAGGAATGTTAATCACATGATCAATTTTGACTGGAAAATCAGTTTCCAAACAAAGCCGCTTTCTGAAAAAAATCCTCCATAAATTCACCCAGGTTTAATTGTTTTAGAGGGCTGTCAGTGCCAATCACATGTAGAGTTTTCCTACGCAATTGTGACTCTAAATAACTAATTCATTTATGCAAAATATTATGATTGGCTTGAGTAAATTGCCTTGTGGGCAGCCAATAAATCCTCATAGTGAGCTATTTTTTCTTGCATCTGTTTTAAATCATGTTTAGGCTCTGCCACATCTTGTTTGATCAGTTTAAACACATGTACCTGAGCCAAGATTTCTTTTAATGAAGCAGTGGAAGAATCTTCCCCAGTCATCTTGCCTGGCTTGGCAAATGGTGGTGCAGTTAAATTAAGTCAACTCTTGAGCACTTAGATTTAGTTGCTATTCCAATAGCTCTTAAAAGCAAATAACATGTGATAAAAAGTGCTATTTATCCAGTGATGAACATTCTTATCCATATAGCCTGATAATTCAGGAATCTGAAAGCATTTTTATCAGGAGAGAGACAAGAAATGTGCACTCATGTCCCAAACAGGAAGCCTTCTTTATTTCCCTTCATGAGATTCCAGCCAACTACAATAACTCTGCCTTCCCTTTGCATCTTTCACACTCCTTCTCTTGCTTAATAAGATCAGCTTTTCTAACACAGTTTGTATTTAATAGTTTTTCATAAATTCTTTTATTGAAAATAAATCTAAAAAGGTTTGAGTGCTAACGCTCAACATTTCCACCACTTTAATATGTTTAGTCAACTTTTTAATATAGACCAAATCAAAAGTATCAGAATCCAAAGTGTCACTTTAATTTTACATAAGAGAAAAGTAAAAATGCATTTTATATATTGTTATGCAGAATTAGTCTTTAAACTGACATCTGGGTAACTGACATTATAACCCCTTCTCTTCTAACTGATTGGTGGTCCTAGCAAAATATTCCTTCTATAAACTTGCTTTGGTATCTTAACATAAAAGCTTTCAACAGTTAGGTTTTCATCAGTTCTGTATATGTAAGTTCATATCTAATATAGAGGTACACACAGTCTTGTCTCTTATGTTGCCTATATCTTTGAAACAAGTTGATTCAACATGATTCATTCCACATGATTTTTTAAAATTCTTATTATATCACATTTGCTTTTGGCTTAAAATTTTAATCTGTAGAACTGCAGATGTTAATGTCTGGTTAGGTATCTCCTCCTCCATAATTCAGCCAATGTTCTTAAGGAAGATAATTGCCCTTGTTGAATTGCTTGAGCTGGTTTTGTTGAACAGCATGCATTATTTATTTTCATCTGAATCATGTATGAACATCTAACTAAAGTATATGACAGGTATTCTTTTATGTCATCAGAAAATTCAGTTGTTAGAATGAGGAAAAGACAACCATTTCACATGGATAATTGCATCTTTCTCCATCCCTCTAAATTCTTTATGATTGGCTCCACAGAAATTTCCTCTGTGGCAACTGGCCTGATAGTAATTTTAAGCACTGTGGACTTAATTTTATTTTAACTAGTGCCCTCTTTGACACGTATTTCTAAAGCAGCATTTAATAATAATATGAATAAGCCAGGGAATTATTAATGAAGATACTTCTGAAATTCATAAAAGACTTACCAATAATTTTCAGACATTTAAAATAATTGCTTGGATTTTAGTTTTTCCACACTTATTGACAGTGCTTTTTTTGTAAAAGAAAAAGGTGCCGGAACTCACACATGTCATACAACCCACCTTGCCTACCCTACAAGGTTCCATCCAAAAAAGGTGCCGGAACTCCGTTCTCAGCATTCTATGACAAAAAAAGCCCTGCTTATTGAAATCCAGAAGACAATTTAAACTTCACAGGATAACACAATATCCAGACATATTATGCCTAATTTTGTAATATCTACAGGCTACAGCCCAGAAATACCTTGAGACTGATGCTGTCTACATTATTGTTCCTGTATATGTAAAGTATGTACTATACACACACACACACACACACACACACACACTAACATTTCTATTTTTCTAAAAATAGAACCCACAGAGAGAATTCCATTCAAACCAGCATTTTAAGAGTATTACTCCTTCTCACTTCAATCCAGGTCTGAATGAAACTCACACTTGTGATTTGTATGAGCAAGAATGGATTTATTCATTTCAATGAAATGAAAAATGAAACAGATAAATCAAGCCAGTGCTTCTGCTTAAATGCCCCTTTCTAGACTTTTTAAATGAAATGGCTGCTTTTTTCATGCCTCCTTTCCCTATAATGGCTTTATTTATAGAGTGCTCTGATTTCCATTTTGGTTTCTCTTGTAGCACCACCAACTTTTATGGTTCGGACACCTCCCCCACTCCTGTTTCGAATGAATTTTAAGTCATATAGTCCCTGAGATGGAAAGCTTTCAGCTGTGCAATTTGCAATAGGATCAAGTGAGAGCAGGACGTGACAACATGCTGTTGCTTAGCAACATGGTTATATTCATCCCATCTGCACCCCCCATTATTTAGGATTAAACTTTCCTCACATAAACATCCAAGCTAAGAAAGGAGCAATTTAATGTAACAATAGCACACAGAAATGAAACCTGGATGCTTTCTTTCAACACTAGTTACTTCCCTGATCCAAGGTGTTTACCCATACTTGCTAAGGAATAGAAACAAACTTTTTAAAAATATCCTGAACATGCTTTGAATATATACTTGCAGTAGAAGAATCAGGAGTTTTTCTTCACTTTGCTAGAATGAAATAAAATGAATAGATAAGTTCGTCTCCGATATGAATTTTTATTTTCTGCTCAACAGATGTAGAATCTGAGCTCTTCAATGAAACGCCTAGCTGAAGAAAAGATGGCTGAGGCTTCATATTGTATATCACTGAAAAACTTGAAGATTTCTCTCAAATATGTAAGATAAAAAAGAGCTTAAAACTTTTATTACTTGAGATCAAAACAAAAATGATTTTGCCACCAAAATATTAAAAGCTATAACTTTGTTTAATATTGCATGTTTTATGCTTCTCAATATGATCTGCAAATGTCCGTTGCAGCCCTTATAATTCTGAAGAATATATTCAAGGAATATACTTCCATGGATATATATATATATAATTTCTCTTATTCTTAATGCTATCTATTTGATCTTCATTGAAAAACTACATTAAAAAAGACAGAATTTAATTATTTATATTAATTGCAGACTTCTTAATATCTCTTCTTTCTGTTGTCCAAATCTTCCACTCTGTGTTTTGTTTTGAATTATAGATTTACAATAGTATGCAATGGGAATGTGTGTATGTGTGCGAATGGTAAACATGTAGAATAGCAGGTCTCAGAAATCAAAGAAAGAGAAAAAGAATTCTGTTATTAGAATATTTAACAAAAGAATGGAAATAAAAGTAGCTTTATGAAACATAATTTTCTTTCCAGGTTCAAAGCCCATCAATATTTTCAACATATTTATATTACCAAAAATATTGTTTTTATTCCAAACAATACCTATAAAACTGGAGAATTTTTTTTGAACACTTAATTTCACTAATTCTGAAATTTATTTGACAAGGAAAGAAACCTAGAATCAAATTGAAAATGTTACAAGAAGCTAAGGAAAATGGAGGTTTTGGCTTGCCAGAGTGGGTTTTATATTACCAAGCATCTGTACTAACATGGGTAAAAGAATAGATAACTCTTAGAAATAAAGGTTGTTGTATTTGGAGGGACATGATTTACAAGTTGGTTGGCACACTTTCTTATGATATGGGAAAAATAAAATTCGTAAGTATTTTCAAAACCACTATATTAGAAATGCATTATTACTAACATGGGAAAAAATAAAATGTAAAAGATGCTTGAAAATTCTAGGATGGCTTTCAACAATGGAAGCATTTGTACATCCAAATTTAGTAAGTTTTGAGAAAATATGGACATATAAAGATATTATAAATTGTGAAGGGATTTTAAAATCTAAACAAGAGATGGAGAATTAGGATATTGATCTATCATGGTGGGCATATTTACAAATGCAAGTTAGATATGATAAAGATCTTAAATTGTACAGATTTTATAAAGAGCAGACCTTGTTTGATCAGACATTATTAATCTCTGATGAGAAATTAATTAAGAAAATGTATAACTTTTTATTGAACTTGAAAATGGAAAATGAACAAGTTAAAGAAAAAATGATAACACAGGGAAAGAATTTTGGATATAATATAGATTTTAAAAAATGGCAAAACCTGTGGGAAAGAAACTACAAATTGACAATGTCAACTTTTTACAAAGAAAATCTATATAAAATGTTTCATAAATGGCACTTCCCACCAGCAAAATTAGCAAAAATGTTTAAAAATATGTCACATAGATGTTGGAAATGTAAACACAAGTTAGGTACTTATTATTATGTATGGTGGACATGTTTTAATGCAGGGGTGTCAAACTGCCAGCCCATGGGCCGGATGCATCACGAGGAAACCACACCCACCCCATTGCCGGCAATGGGGAAAAAAAATTCTGATACATATGTGACGTCATGAGACATTGCAAGTTTGACATGTCTACATTAAAGCAAAGAGATATTGTACAAAAATACATACTTGGCTAGAAAAGATGTTGGGAAAACATATAGATTTTAAACCTGAACTTTTCTTATTAGGTATAATGCCAGAAAAGATTGATAAACAAAGTATACAGTATACTTGATTCTACATGTGATAACAGCAGCAAGAATCATATTTACACAATACTGGAAAAATGAAGAAATACCACCAGAGGAATAATTTAAAAAATACTAGATTGTGTGCAAATGGACAGACTTACTTTGAGGTTGAAAAAAAAGAAGAAACAGAATACAATCAAACATGGGACTTATTTTATCAATGGCTGGAGAAAAGAATAAAGGATTAGGAATTAAATTTGTATTCAACATGTTTGTTGAACAAGTACTACTGAATTGTATGAAAAAAATCAATAAAACCTTTTTAAAAAAAAATCCAACATATTTAATAAATGCAGATCATAACAGATTATTCACATATTTTAACTTAATTATCATATTCCTCACGTTATAATTTTACTTTCTTGTTTTTCATAATTTTGCTAGCACTTTATTACTATAAGTGACTTATTACAGAAATGTGGCTTTAATGTACTATTATAATTATATTTTAAATTTCTGAGCATATTTGAAATCAAAAGCAGGCTTGACTTATCTACACAACTGGATAAATACTTCGCTTGCACACTAAATCTTTGTCTTTTCACCAACAGTTAATTATGACAGAAGTTAATGACTGGGGCAGTAGTACAAAGAATAAATAATTTTTTCCAAACAATAATAAGCATGGTTTAGCTTAAAATATGTTATTTATGGATATTTGTATGTCATACACAAAATACCATTTTATAAATTAAATGTATATATCATTGTTATTCTTGCCTTCAGTTTGCATCCATGGTGAAGATAGTTAAACATTTAAAAAATAGTCTGAAATGAAAATATACAGCTGTTTTAAAATATTAATTAATAATATTAATCAATAACGAATTTTCCTCACAAACATAAAATCTAAGCAGAGATCACCATTTCTCCTCTATCCATTCCTATTTTCTTTACATTATGCAACTTGAAAATATTGTGGGTAAAGGCAGAAACTACCTATATATAACATCTATTTTATTTGCATAAATTTCCCATCTAAAACCCGGAAAATTAGAATTCTGAAATATTGAGGGACCCTATCTGAATAAAACAAAACCTTTCTGTTTCTAATTTTCTGATGTTCAAAACCTTTACATATTTACAACAGTGCTGAGTCCTTTGAACAGTAAAGAATTTTGCCAGCTGCTTCTGAGATTAGCTGATTTTTAATTAAAGACCAGAACAAAAAAAACTGACAGTCTGAAAAGCATACTGTATATATAAATGGAAAAGACCCATTGTAATCCCACTCCTTTATACTGCAGTTATATTTAGAATGTAATTTCTCATATTTCTGCCTAATTTGAAACCAATTTGCTGTTTCATTTAAAGAAAAAAAATGTAAAGTTATTGCTGACAATAGCATTTTTTTCTATAGAAATGAAATATATTACATTCAGTTTATATAATGTCATGTTCCACATTTATTTTCCTTGCTCATATTTAAAAGTATAAATTAATGTCAACTTTTGGAGGGACCACAGGCCCTTGGGTGATCTTGCTTTTATATCTAGATACCTCTTTAGAATAAATATGGATACATATACAAATACATATACATATACACATACACATGCGTATGCACACACACACACACACGCCATCTGAGTGATTGCATTAAAAATAATTCCTCTGTATTTTAAAGAGTTATAAAGACATGAGTTTAATAGATATTATTATGGAACATTCATACATACATATCAGGTCTAGGACCAGTGTACAGGAAATAGGGAAGAGAAGGCTAAAGGTTAATGAGGATAGAGTAAATAGACTTTTTCGTAATGAAAGCATTTATTGTCTGTTAAGTATGCTGGAACTCAAAGGAAGCGATTTGAAATATCTTACAAAAAAGCAGCATTATGATGGCTATAAGACTAGTCATTTATAATGTTCAAAGGAGAACGACTGAAATAATTACATTTTTGTCTCTTTAGTCTCTTCAAGATCTGCATTATTTAGCTTGTATTATAAAGCACATTTAAGGGAAAAATAAAGTTAAAATAGGAACATGTAAAGAGAATATGACATGAACATCCACATGTAAATGAATGTTGGATCATTTGGCCTTGGTTTTTCACTTCTTTTCAGATGTGATTATAATTGTTGTAAATTGGAAATATTAATACTGACTTCAGGAACCTTGAAAGGCAACAAAGTCTATTCCCTCTCCTTTTTTTTGTTCTGTTTCATATGGCATATGACAAAATCTCAGTTTCTGAGGAGGATATTTCTTGGAATGCATTTGGAAGCATTTTTCATAGATTTTCAACTTTTTACAGTCCCTACCAGATGGTGACTTCAGATTTGCATAATGCAGATAGTCCTTGACTTGCAACCACAGCTGGAACCAGAATTTGCATTGCTAAGCAAGCTTGTTATTAAATGAATCATGCCTGATTCTATGACCTTTTTGACATGTTGTTAGGTGATTGACCTTGCCCATCAGAAGCCTGCTGGGAAGATTGCAAATGGTCATCATGTGACCCCAAGATTGCTACCAAGTAGTCAAAGTTTGATCACGTGACCATGAGGATGTTGTAATGGTCATAAGTGAGAGGACTGGTTGCAAATCACTTTTTTCAGTGCTGTTGTAATTTTGAACAGTCACTGAACAAGCGGTTTGAAGTTGAGGACTACTTGTAACAGTTTCTATTTCTATTTCTTAATATTTCTAAAAGTCCACTACAATGCAAAAAGCTTCCTTGTGTTTTCACAAAATCCATAAAGACACAAACAGTTTCCATCCAGCTCTAAAATCATTCATTATTGATCACTGTAAATTCAAAAAATAGACTGAAGAAGAGATTCTACTTCCTTGCATGTTACAAAACTCTTTTTTTGCCACTAGCAAGATAAGATCAAAACTGATGTAATATACTGCTAATAATAGAGGTAATAATCTTTTTAGCTTTTTTATATATATATATCCAGTCTTTCAGATTTATTTTTAAACTTTTTTTATACTAATCTTTGACTAAAATAAATTTTCAACTTTCAATAGAAGGCTGGAGAAAGTTACTGCTCATTATTAAATCTAGAATATTAAGATAAATGTTGTTTTATTCATGAAATTGGCATATATTGTGCAGAGTTTGCCAAACCCTAAAATAGGCACTAATTTAGAAAACCCAAAATAAAATGGTATCTTCTACATATTCAAATATATAACTAGTTATAATTTTAGAATTATATTTCAGTTTAGAACTGAAATATTGAGAAGAATGGGATTTTCCAATAGAACATATTATATGTCTACTATAGTGCCTCTAGAACAGACATGTGAAACCCGTGATGTCATGTGACATCGCGCAACATATCGGAATGGTTTTGCCATTGTCAGCAATGGGGTGGGCATGGCTTCCGGATGCCACGTCCGGCCCGTGGGCCGGCAGTTTGACACCACTGCTCTAGAAGATCAAAGATCTAAAAACCTACTTTCTGTTTTATTATTTAGATCCGGGCCTAGCAGCTTCATATGATTATAAAGTAGTATACTAAGGACTAAGGAGAACTAAGACGAAATTTCCTGACAATTAGAAAAATTAATCATAGAACAACTTGTTTCTAGAAGTTGTGGGTGCTCTAATACTAGAGGTTTCTAAGGAGACATTGAACAAGCATTTGTGTGAAATGGTATCAGGTTTCCTGCTTGAGCTGGAGATTTGTACTAGAAGACCTCCAAGGTTCCTTCCAACTCTGTTATTCTGGGAAGGCAACTGAGGAGTACAGTAAAACACTATTTTCAAATCATGAAATTGATTTTTCACTGCCTATAACAAATTAAGCAACATGGTATGAATCTTGGAGCTTTGTCTTACTAGAAATATGTTTGCATATGTTTGCATTGTATTTCCCTAAAATACTGTAGAATCCCATAATGGAATTAATTTTACTGGCACAATGCTACAATTTTCATTTTCAAATGATATAATTGATTTGGGACATACAGGTAGTTCTTGACTTTCAACCATTCATTTAGTGACTATTTGAAATTATATAACTACCGTATATACTTGAGTATAAGCCGAATTTTTCAGCCCACTTTTTGGGCTGAAAAATTCCACTTCGGCTTATACTCCAGTCAACAAAAAAACTTACCGAGGACTTGTGCGCGGCCGAGGCTTTGGTGCTTCCGGGATCGCCCGCACCTCTCCCAAGCCACCGCCGTCCGAGACCTGCCGAAGTTTGGGGAGGTTTGGGGAGGTGCGCGCGCACCTCCCCAAACCTCCCCAAAGGTCGGCAGGTCTCCGGAGCTCCCCGCCTTGCCTGCCTGCTTCTTTCCGCAGCGGAAAGAAGCAGGCAGGCAGGGCGCGGAGGAACGGAGACTTGCCGACGTTTGGGGAGGTTTGGGCGCCTCCCCAAACCTCGGCAGGTCTCCGTTCCTCCGCGCAGACCTGCCGACGTTTGGGGAGGTTTGGGCGCCTCCCCAAACCTCCCCAAACCTCGGCAGGTCTCCGTTCCTCCTGCCGACCTTTGGGGAGGTTTGGGCGCCTCCCCAAACCTCCCCAAACCTCGGCAGGTCTCCGTTCCTCCTGCCGACCTTTGGGGAGGTTTGGGCGCCTCCCCAAACCTCCCCAAACCTCGGCAGGTCTCCGTTCCTCCTGCCGACCTTTGGGGAGGTTTGGGCGCCTCCCCAAACCTCGGCAGGTCTCCGTTCCTCCGCGCAGACCTGCCGACGTTTGGGGAGGTTTGGGCGCCTCCCCAAACCTCCCCAAACCTCGGCAGGTCTCCGTTCCTCCTGCCGACGTTTGGGGAGGTTTGGGCGCCTCCCCAAACCTCGGCAGGTCTCCGTTCCTCCGCGCAGACCTGCCGACGTTTGGGGAGGTTTGGGCGCCTCCCCAAACCTCCCCAAACCTCGGCAGGTCTCCGTTCCTCCTGCCGACCTTTGGGGAGGTTTGGGCGCCTCCCCAAACCTCCCCAAACCTCGGCAGGTCTCCGTTCCTCCTGCCGACCTTTGGGGAGGTTTGGGCGCCTCCCCAAACCTCCCCAAACCTCGGCAGGTCTCCGTTCCTCCTGCCGACCTTTGGGGAGGTTTGGGCGCCTCCCCAAACCTCGGCAGGTCTCCGTTCCTCCGCGCAGACCTGCCGACGTTTGGGGAGGTTTGGGCGCCTCCCCAAACCTCCCCAAACCTCGGCAGGTCTCCGTTCCTCCTGCCGACGTTTGGGGAGGTTTGGGCGCCTCCCCAAACCTCGGCAGGTCTCCGTTCCTCCGCGCAGACCTGCCGACGTTTGGGGAGGTTTGGGCGCCTCCCCAAACCTCCCCAAACCTCGGCAGGTCTCCGTTCCTGTTTGGGGAGGTTTGGGCGCCTCCCCAAACCTCCCCAAACCTCGGCAGGTCTCCGTTCCTCCGCGCAGACCTGCCGACGTTTGGGGAGGTTTGGGCGCCTCCCCAAACCTCCCCAAACCTCGGCAGGTCTCCGTTCTTCCTGCCGACCTTTGGGGAGGTTTGGGCGCCTCCCCAAACCTCGGCAGGTCTCCGTTCCTCCGCGCAGACCTGCCGACGTTTGGGGAGGTTTGGGCGCCTCCCCAAACCTCCCCAAACCTCGGCAGGTCTCCGTTCCTGTTTGGGGAGGTTTGGGCGCCTCCCCAAACCTCCCCAAACCTCGGCAGGTCTCCGTTCTTCCTGCCGACCTTTGGGGAGGTTTGGGCGCCTCCCCAAACCTCCCCAAACCTCGGCAGGTCTCCGTTCCTGTTTGGGGAGGTTTGGGCGCCTCCCCAAACCTCCCCAAACCTCGGCAGGTCTCCGTTCCTCCGCGCAGACCTGCCGACGTTTGGGGAGGTTTGGGCGCCTCCCCAAACCTCGGCAGGTCTCCGTTCCTGTTTGGGGAGGTTTGGGCGCCTCCCCAAACCTCGGCAGGTCTCCGTTCCTCCGCGCAGACCTGCCGACCTTTGGGGAGGTTTGGGCGCCTCCCCAAACGTCCCCAAACCTCGGCAGGTCTCCGTTCCTGTTTGGGGAGGTTTGGGCGCCTCCCCAAACCTCCCCAAACCTCAGCAGGTCTCCGTTCCTCCGCGCAGACCTGCCGACCTTTGGGGAGGTTTGGGCGCCTCCCCAAACCTCCCCAAACCTCGGCAGGTCTCCGTTCCTGTTTGGGGAGGTTTGGGCGCCTCCCCAAACCTCCCCAAACCTCGGCAGGTCTCCGTTCCTCCGCGCAGACCTGCCGACCTTTGGGGAGGTTTGGGCGCCTCCCCAAACGTCCCCAAACCTCGGCAGGTCTCCGTTCCTGTTTGGGGAGGTTTGGGCGCCTCCCCAAACCTCCCCAAACCTCGGCAGGTCTCCGTTCCTCCGCGCAGACCTGCCGACCTTTGGGGAGGTTTGGGCGCCTCCCCAAACCTCCCCAAACCTCGGCAGGTCTCCGTTCTTCCTGCCGACCTTTGGGGAGGTTTGGGCGCCTCCCCAAACCTCCCCAAACCTCGGCAGGTCTCCGTTCCTGTTTGGGGAGGTTTGGGCGCCTCCCCAAACCTCCCCAAACCTCGGCAGGTCTCCGTTCCTCCGCGCAGACCTGCCGACGTTTGGGGAGGTTTGGGCGCCTCCCCAAACCTCCCCAAACCTCGGCAGGTCTCCGTTCCTGTTTGGGGAGGTTTGGGCGCCTCCCCAAACCTCCCCAAACCTCGGCAGGTCTCCGTTCCTCCGCGCAGACCTGCCGACCTTTGGGGAGGTTTGGGCGCCTCCCCAAACGTCCCCAAACCTCGGCAGGTCTCCGTTCCTGTTTGGGGAGGTTTGGGCGCCTCCCCAAACCTCGGCAGGTCTCCGTTCCTCCGCGCAGACCTTTGGGGAGGTTTGGGCGCCTCCCCAAACCTCCCCAAACCTCGGCAGGTCTCCGTTCCTCCTGCCGACCTTTGGGGAGGTTTGGGTGCCTCCCCAAACCTCGGCAGGTCTCCGTTCCTCCGCGCAGACCTGCCGACCTTTGGGGAGGTTTGGGGAGGCGCCCAAACCTCCCCAAAGGTCGGCAGGAAGAACGGAGACCTGCCGACGTTTGGGGAGGTTTGGGGAGGCGCCCAAACCTCCCCAAAGGTCGGCAGGAAG
Source organism: Vipera berus (assembly GCF_964194415.1). Classification (NCBI taxonomy): domain Eukaryota; kingdom Metazoa; phylum Chordata; class Lepidosauria; order Squamata; family Viperidae; genus Vipera; species Vipera berus. The sequence continues at coordinate 38,485,589 of NC_138209.1, forward strand.
AACGGAGACCTGCCGAGGTTTGGGGAGGTTTGGGGAGGCGCCCAAACCTCCCCAAAGGTCGGCAGGTCTGCGCGGAGGAACGGAGACCTGCCGAGGTTTGGGGAGGTTTGGGGAGGCGCCCAAACCTCCCCAAACAGGAACGAACACCTGCCGAGGTTTGGGGAGGTTTGGGGAGGCGCCCAAACCTCCCCAAAGGTCGGCAGGTCTGCGCGGAGGAACGGAGACCTGCAGAGGTTTGGGGAGGTTTGGGGAGGCGCCCAAACCTCCCCAAAGGTCGGCAGGAGGAACGGAGACCTGCCGAGGTTTGGGGAGGTTTGGGGAGGCGCCCAAACCTCCCCAAAGGTCGGCAGGAGGAACGGAGACCTGCCGAGGTTTGGGGAGGTTTGGGGAGGCGCCCAAACCTCCCCAAAGGTCGGCAGGAGGAACGGAGACCTGCCGAGGTTTGGGGAGGCGCCCAAACCTTCCCAAAGGTTGGCAGGAGGAACGGAGACCTGCCGAGGTTTGGGGAGGTTTGGGGAGGCGCCCAAACCTCCCCAAAGGTCGGCAGGAGGAACGGAGACCTGCCGAGGTTTGGGGAGGTTTGGGGAGGCGCCCAAACCTCCCCAAAGGTCGGCAGGAGGAACGGAGACCTGCCGAGGTTTGGGGAGGTTTGGGGAGGCGCCCAAACCTCCCCAAAGGTCGGCAGGAGGAACGGAGACCTGCCGAGGTTTGGGGAGGTTTGGGGAGGCGCCCAAACCTCCCCAAAGGTCGGCAGGAGGAACGGAGACCTGCCGACGTTTGGGGAGGTTTGGGGAGGTGCGCGCGATCCTGGAAGCACCGAAGCCTCGGCCGCGCGCAAGTCCTCGGTAAGCTCCGGGCGGTCACTTGCTTCGCGTCTCCTGAGGGAAGGGGGGGTGTTTCCTCGCCTGCTGGGCGCCGCGATTTGCCCGGGTAACGCGCGGGCCCCGAATGGCAGCGTGGAGCGAGGAAGCGGACAGCCAGGGCTTCCCCGAGAGCCGCGGCCACACAGGGTATTCCTGTGTATTCAGGCTTGCAAAATGGCGGATCGAGCCTCTGCTGGCGGCAGAGGCTTGCAGAACGGCGGATCGGCTTATACTCGAGTCAATAACTTTTTCCAGTTTTTGGGGGTGAAATTGGGGGTCTCGGCTTATACTCGAGTCGGCTTATACTCAAGTATATACGGTATTTGTAAAAAATGACCAATGACCATTTTTCACACTTATGACCTTTTAAACATTCCCATAGTCACATGATCAACATTCTGATGCTTGGCAATTGGCATTTATTTATGACATTTACAGTGTCCTGGGGTCATGTGATCAATTTTTGCGACCCTCTGATAAGCAAAGTCAATGAGGAAGCTAGATTCACTTAACAACCATGTTACTAACGTAACAACTGCAATGATTCACTTAACAAGTGTGGCAAGAAAAGTTATTAAATGGAGCAAAACTCACTTAAATGTTTTGCTTAGCAACAGAAATTTTGGTCTCAGTTGTGGTCATAAGTCAAGGATTACTCATAATATTTAGAGCGTATATTAGGATCCTGGATCAAAATATATTTCTGCTCAAAAGACATACAAAAAAATTATGCATTTGGAAACATATGTAATAAAATGGACATTTACAAAGGTACATTTACAGGTTAGAATACATTGAATTTGCATGTGTGTCTGTGTGATTGATTGCAAAATGATACGGATATTTAATGGAACAGCTTAAAATGAATTCATAGAAAGCTGATGTGGACCAGATACAGCCTTGTACATTACTCCCTTTCCTAATCAACACAATGTCAAGTTTCTTTGGCCTAGATAGCATAAAATTCCCAAAATACTTCTTATATTTCAATAAATAGAAAAACAAATGAGTATAATGATACATTAGATCTGGGTCCCAAGGCCAGATAAATGGGGAGGGTTAGGGAAAGTAATGGTGAACCATTAAAAAAGTGCCAGAACACTTTATGGCAATAACTCAATATGACTGAGATATGAATACCAACAACGAACACTTCAGGTTGGATGGTAGCCTGCAAGCTACTGAAAAAGACCAAGGGATAGCTTTGTTGGAAGAAGATGCAGAAGGTGGTAGAGGATAGGAAGGCCTGGAGGAACGTTGTCCATAGGGTCGCGATGGGTCGGACACGACTTTGCAGCTAACAACAACAAAAGATGAAAGAGATCACCCATGCTTACACATATAAAATTGGAACATGGAATATTAGAACTATGTCCCTTGGGAAACTTAAAATCGTAAAAAAAGAAATGATTAGAGCAAAACCTTGGCATCAGTGAATGACAGTGGTCAATTCAAACCAGATGAATTTATGGTTTATTTTTCTGGAAATGATATCAGATGTAAAAGAGTTTCATTCTGCGTAAGCAAACAAGTGGCTAAATGTGTTGAGTATCACAGAGCATTTTCTCAAATGATACATTAAGCTGCAAGTAATCATTTTATTTTTTTCAGTCTATCCAAAATTATATGAGATGACCATTTAATTCCAAATAATAATTGGATGACCCTCAATTCTTCTTATGTTTCGGATACTAAAGCTTTTCTGAATTTGTATTTATAAAAATATTAATTGTATTATATAAATAATATTAATACAAATTTAAATTTGCATTAATGTTATTTATAATATACTTTAGTAGTTCAGCATTTAAGAACATACAGTAGTGGTCAAAATTGTGGAAATCTTTCGGGAAAAGTATACAGTAGAAATGCCACCTTTGGTTAAGTTTCCACCAATTTTTCTTCTATTTTTTTTATATCTGTAGCCTTGTTCACTTAATAATACTATTCTACATTGCTTTCTGGGCAACCAGTAAACTCTTTGCACCATTACTTTAATTTTATTATGTTTTACAAGCTCACTAAATGAAGAAAAAAAACACCAACCAACTTGATAGCGATCACATATCACACATATCACACACAAATGTCCTCCTCTCAGCTTCAATACATTACATCAGACATGTCAAACTTGCGACATCACATGACATCACACAACATATCAGGACAGTTTTGCCATTGCCGGCAACGGGGTGGGCACAGCTTTTGCGTGACACATCCTGCCCGCAGGCCAGCAGTTTGACACCCCTGCATTACATCAATAACTGAATCCTACTGTGATCTGATTGGCTCATTGCCAAAACAAGATGACACCTGACTGGCTTTCTAAACACTCATGCTCATTGGCTACAATCAGATGAAGGAAAGCTGCCTGATACCAACCTAAGCAAGTTGTGCTTCCTTTTTCTGGTTATTTGGCTATAACTTTTCATAGAGTACAGTACAGATAACTGAACAAACTATGTTGCATTACATTCTTGATTAAATTATATTTCCATTTGATATATAATTTTATGGTACTACTCCAAAAACAAATTGGTGTTATTAGCCATCAAACCTGTTCTGTCCCAGCCTATGTACATCTTTGTTACTTCACAAAGACAAACCCCTCTTTTAACAAGTAGGCTGGAAATCTAACCCCTTTTATTTGAGTTACAGACCTGATGATTGTCCCAAAAGCAAAAGCAACAGAACACATTCAAAAGCAAAACAGAGCACGAGTCAAACAGGAAATAGTTCACAGGCAAAGCAAACAAAACATGATCCCTTGAAACTGGAGTCCTTTGCAAATGTTTGCCTTCAGCAACCAGCACTGCCCATACCTTCCCTTTTTATTATGCAGCTCCAAGGCGTTGCTTCTCAATACGAGATTGAGATTTATTAAATTTATATGCCGCCCTTCTCCCCAAGGACTCAGGGTGGCTCACAACAATAACAATTAAAAAACATAAAGTACAAAATTTAAAAAAAAAAATGCCATTTCCTCCTCCCCTGGAGCCGCCCCATTGCCTCCCTCTGTCTTGCTCTTGTAACCTGTCAGTGTTTGCGAGTGTCTATAATGTCTTCCAGCTGTCTGTTCTCAAAGTCTGATTCAGCTTCCCAGCACATATGAGTCTCATCCTGAACATGAGTGGAGGGGCCAGGTTCTTCATCAGATTGTAAGTCCTGGATCTCATCAAAGCCTTCCTCCAAATCTGATGACTCCACAGGCCCCTCCTCCTCCTCCTCTGATTCCCCAGACTCAGCTGTCGAGATCACAGGCTGGCATGGAATCACAACAAAACCTCAAAAATACACTTTTCCAAAAAGGTTTCCACAATTTTGGCCACTACTGTATGTGTGCATGTATGTATTTATGTCACATAGCAGGAGTACAGGCAAAACTAATAAGGTTCACACAAAAATTTTTGTTAAATAGATAAAAATATAGTGTTGTCAACAACAACAACAAAACAACAACAAAATATTCTATTATTCTCTCATTAGGATTAGCTATGCTGAAATCAGTATCTATAGCAGTTTCTTTGTTTTGAACATAGATATGCTGGGGTTACCATATGCAAAACTGGGATTATAAAAAGTCCAGATGCCCACCAGATCATAGCAATAAAAGCAATGTTAAAGAATTACCAAGCTTCTGTAATTTACTAGTAAGGCAATCTTCAAGATGTTACAATTTAGATTTCAACAATACTCAAATTAGAATTACCAGATGTACAATCTCATATCAAAAGAGGCAGGGCATCAAAACAAAATAGCTGGTATCTGAAAAATTATGGAAAAAGTAGAATAATTTCAAAAGAATGTTTATTTTTGTCAGGCGCAATCAATCAGAATCACACATGGATGCTTTTAGGCTGAACTTTATTATCACTTATGTTCCAAGAATCTCACCAAACTGCTTGCCTTCTTGGCAAATGACCAGATAAGGCTTCATGGATTCTGTGGGAGGTCATGCTCATGCCATTTACAACTGCGTAATGACACCAAACTCAGCCCTCACTTGACTGTTCCTTCCAGCCTATCTGGCAATTCTCCCACGATTATTCTTTTATTTATTATGCAAGGACTTTGAACTGTGTAGATCACAAATTGCAGCTAGCCCTTAGAAACACAGAGATATTAAGTCTCGTCATCTGTCTATTGAATAATTTGCATGACCAGGAAAGTTGGATTATGAAATAAGTAACACTCAAAAATTATAAAACGAGTATGCCAAGATTGTTCACAGTCACTGTCTTTATTTAATTTATCTGTAGAATTTATTTATTTATTTATTTATTAAATTTTCAATAACATATACTCTGTGATTATAAAATAAAACTATCAAGTTCAAACCTTTTGCTATGAAGGTAATTTCAGACACAATTATAAGATATTCCATTAAATGATACATTGGTTGCTGTCTATTAGCTTAAGCCATTCATTATAGATAAAGAAAGAAAACATCACATGTTCTTGACACTGGGAAAAGATGGAATAAAATATGTCATATAGAAATAATACTAAAAATAACTGTAGTGCAGTAAAGTAGCATAGCTTTAAAATGTCATGTCAGGCGTATATGGCACACATTTATTTTAGAAACTACTTTAAAAAATTAAGCACCAGATGTATTTGATGTACAGTTTTAGAAAATAATGTCAAATATGCTAACATGATACAGAGATAAAAGGTTAGGAAAAATCAGAGAATTTTTGTATCTCTAACTCTACAGTACTTACTTTCTAAGTAGTTTCTTACTTAGACCCTCAGTTGAGATTCTATTCAGCTATTATTTTGTTATATGTGCTCTGTCTGCTATGGAAAAGTGAACAGAGAGCAGCAAATGAGTCCCTTCATTGCCACAAGGTCTGGGATAATACTGAAGACAAATACTGTATACAATATTTACTAAAGCTGAAAGGAAGCAACTGTAGATCTTTACTAAATGGATGTTCCAGTTCCTGTTTACTGACTGAGAAAGAGTAGGAGTGAGAAAGGGCAATTTGCATTTGACTTCACATTCATTGATTGAATAATCTGATTGGATTCATGTTCCTTCCTATCATCCAAAATATCACAATTTGATGCTAGGGTTGGGTCTAATCCAGAGGACTGCCTGATACCTGAAGAATAGACCCAGAGAGTACAAGACCCAGGAAAATGAGATATTTCTTTGGTTTTCAACCACATTTCTTTAGAACCTACCCATGATTGAAATCATTTGGTACCACAGTCCTTCCAGACATGTCAAACATAAGGCCTGCGGGCCAGATCCAGCCTGCCATGTGGTTCTGTCTGGCCCAGGGACCTGCTCTGGAAACAGCGAAGGACTGGCCCGCAGCAAGTCAGCTGGGTGCAGGCCAATTGGGCAATGATCTACAACCTGCTGCCAGCTATCAAAGCCAGAATGTGCTCAGCCTTAGACAGTGCTTTTTTTGTAAAAGAAAAAGATGCCGGAACTCACACATGTCATACAACCCGCCTTGCCTACCCTACAAGGTTCCATCCAAAAAAGGTTCCGGAACTCCGTTCTGAGCATTCTATGAGAAAAAAAGCCCTGGCCTTAGATACATGGGGCAGCCCTGGGACCAGTGACCGGAGCCCCCACCCCATCCCCTGAGGGCATGTGCAAGAAGCGGTGAGTAGGCGGAGTCATCTCCTGTGCGCACACCCAGGAGGCAGGGCAGAGGCGATGGCAGCTCCTAGCTGGTTCTGGGGCTGCCCCATGGATCTAAGAGTGAGTGCATTCTGGCTTTGATGGATGCAACCAGATTGTAGATCAGCACCACACACCCCCTCCCACCAGCATCTCCATGGCCCATGCACTGACCTAGCCTTACAGTCACGAGGCTTCCCTTTCACCAGGACCAGCCCTGCACACTTGGGATAGCAACTGCCGATGGCAACACAGACACTGGCAGCGCTGGCAATCTCTCTCCCTCCCAGCACCCCTTCCTGAGTGCAAAGGAAGGAAGGAAGGAAGGAAGGGAGGGAGGGAGGGAGGGAGGGAGGAAGGAAGGAAGGAAGGAAGGAAGGAAGGAAGGAAGGAAGGAAGGAAGGAAGGAAGGAAGGAAGCAAGGAAGCAAGGAAGCAAGGAAGCAAGGAAGCAAGGAAGGAAGCAGAGGCAACTTGGTTAGAGATGCCCCAGTTCATGCAGTTCTGCTTCAATCCTGAATCCATTGAGACTATTGGCCACAGACTATTAGCAAAAGTGGCATTTGATCACAAGGCAAGGAAGCATTGAAAAATGTTTCCCCTTTCGCATTTGAGCATTCAAGAAGGGACAGGAAAGGAGAAAGGGAAAGAGGAAAGACAAACAAAAAGAAGGAAAGAGGGGAAAGGAAGGAAGGAAGGAAGGAAGGAAGGAAGGAAGGAAGGAAGGAAGGAAGGAAGGAAGGAAGGTTATAATGAGAGGGATGAAGGATCCTGCCTTAGCACTTGTCCATGAGCAGCCCTGCTGCCCTTTCGCCATCCCCTTGTCCCCTCCTCTTGACTTCTTCTGGTGATCTCCCATCCTATCTCTGAGGACGTTTTGGTTACAAAGCTAGGTCTCTTCACAGGGAGAGGGAGTGAGCTTCCCTCTGACCCACACATTTTGCCCTCCTGTACACACCATGAGCAACTTGGCCAAGGAGAGTAAGCCAATCAGCAGCAGCATTGAGGAGGAGGTAAGTGCAGCCAAGTGTCCCCTTGGGAAAGGCTGGACTGGGTGCTTGCCCTCCACTGTCCAGGGCTCCTGGCAGCCTGAATCACTGGAGGTCTTCTGCATGGCCTGAGAGGGATAGCAAGGCTCCTCTGGTGGACAAGGGTATAGTGCTCACCCTGGTCTCACTTTCCTTGGCTGGAGCCAATGGATCCCCCCACCCCCACCTGGGCCACCACAGGTGCCCCCTGACATAAACAAATGCCCACTCTGGCCATGTCCACCCACACTATGCCCACCATGGCCATGCTCACCATGGCCCCCGAAGGTCAACCACAACCCTGATGCAGCCCTCAATGAAATTGAGTTTGACACCCCTCCTTTAGAATAATACTATGGAGCTTTAGACTTTTAGTCAAGCTTGGAGGGTATCATGATGGCTGAAACTAACAAGCAAAAGTGACAACAATCTCACATTGTTATAGACTAAATAATGTTACAGACCCAGTAATGCTACTTCCCAAGAGAATAATTAAGATAGCAAATAAATAAGTTTATTTTTGCAATCACAGGTCATATCATAGGAATGCCATAAAATACATGCAATAACAACAATAAAACAGGGAAATTATGCAATAGGTGCATTAGAAGTAAAAAGGTTAGAAGAAAATAAAGCCAAAGTTGCAACTAAGAATGGAAGTACTTTTTCCTCTAAAGTTTAAATGACAGTAGAACAAAAGTACCAATTTGGTTGCTGACAGTTGGAAACAGAACTGCAAGAAGATAATTCAAGATCAGGGACCTTGAGTTCATCTGCCATTAATATTTTGGTTCTGATGTCACTGTAAATGGAGGAGTAGGGGACAGGGAGAAGGGCGGTATATAAATATTATTAAATTAAATTAAATTAAATTAAATTAATTTCCTCTATTTGACCAACACCATAAGGACAGATGTGTTGTTCAGCAGGGAGCTTACAAAATCTCCCTTTGAGAAATGGAGGGTGGGGGGTGGAAAGGGAAATTACAGACCATCTCAGTGAAGCTCTGGTTATGTTAACAAGGTTTTGGCAGAGGCTTCTATTTTGTTTATAATGCTAATAACGATGAAAATGTGAATCATTGTATTATAGTGGCATCTTTATTAGCATCGCTTAAAAAAGCCAAGGTAATATTTTCTCTACTCCAAGATCTAAATTCCCACAAATATAGTAAGGAATACATTCTACATTTGTAGAATGGGTGACAAAGGTTTAGTTCATTTCCAGCTGCATAATGGAGAAAGCAGAGTCTGGGAAAATGGGAATCTTGACGGCTTTCTAGTTTCTTATAACACACCAACAATGCAACATTAAAGGTATGATAAAACTTCAGTTTTTTTAGATGACATTCACTAAAACTTTAAAGATAGCAGAAATATTGGAAAAAGTAATTGCAGAATGCCTGACTGCTTGTTTTTAAAGAAAGCTAAAGTAGGATCTCATTTATATTTTCATTTTTTTTTATTTCTATGGCTGCCCACTCATGAAACATTATTGGCGCTTAAGAATAATTTTAAATGCCACAATACAAAATATATTAATAATGACACACTGCAACAGAGCCACCAACACCCATAGCATACAACTAAAATGAGTTCACACAATTTCCAGATTTAGTGAGTGATGGAGAAACCAGATCTTTAAGATTTTCCTAAAATCCGGAGGATCAAGACTATTTACATCTTCTGGGAATCCTGTTCTGGAGAAGAGAGACAGTACCTGCTTACCTAGCACTTCACAAAGCTGATTTTAATAAATTCAGATCAATGATAAGATTTCATGACAGAAAAGCTAATGGAGAATAATATGAAGATGCTAGTAAGACCTTAAGAATTCCTAGAGGACAAAATGGAGGACTGAAAATGGGAGGACAACTCCAGCAAATAATGAACACTGGTGAATAAAATGGGTCTTTGGAACCTTTCCAGATAAGAAGAGAATAGGAACTTGGTCACATGAACTCTGAGCAACTGTTCCTTGAGAAAAGACTGCAAGATAGTGGTCTCTAGCCATTTTGAGCCCTTAGAGTTGACACAAATAGCCATATTACTCGGAACTGTGGTTGTCACCTTTTAAAGCTGTGCAAACGTCTTTTCTAATCGCATTTGGAAGTTGCTTGTTAACTATTTTTAATCTATTAGGAACCTTTGGATTGACAAGTCTGAAAATGTTGGGTGAGTTTGCTTTCAATCCTTGGTGAAAGAAAATTTTAATTATAAGCTTAAGAATGTTTTAAAAAATGAAATAAACACTAAAAAAGTTAAATAAGACTTTGATCCTAGAAAGTTGTAAGTGGATTAAGGGCACAGATAAATTTGGAACAAGATTATGGAATTAATTATAAAGAATCCTTGCCTTGGGAAATAGATTTGCTTGGACTTTTTCCAAGACACAATAAAGATAAGTAATTTTAAAACATTAGATATTAGAGGGAACTAAATATTTTATTTAAAGGAGAAAAGTACACAAATGACAGCTAATTAACTGGGAGTTATAAAATGATACAAAATTTGTAACATTGAAAGGCACTTTTGAAAAATGGAACCAGAAATTAATATAAACAATGTCAATAATGACATTTGTTTCTATGGATAGATTGTGTCCAAAAAATTGTTATGGAAGCAGTGGCAGATGAGCAGGTTTTATTTGACAAGATAGAGATGACATTGAAAGTGGATCTACTAATGACATGAAAAGGAATATCTTACTGGACATACAGAAACAAAACAACACAGCTTGATATGTCTAAAAGTTGAATCATGGCAAATGGGCCAAACTTTGTTAATCTGAGATGTTTTGTTGTTCATCCCAAGCAATTTCATCAGTCAGAAAAAAATTAGTTAGCCAGAGTCAGAGAATTGCTGGAATGTACCAACTCTTGCCAAACCAACTTTAGGGGTTTCTCCCCCAAATGGCTTGCAATATGTAAATGAAGATTCAACCATCAAGGCCAAAAGTGTCTAAAAGTCGAACCATGATGAGCAATCTCAGATTGACAAAGTTTGGTCCAGTTGCCATGATTCAACCTTTAGATACTTTTGGCCTGGATGATTTAGTCTTCATTAATATAAACCAGGCTGATGTTTCAAAAATCAACAGAGAGATATAAATAATAAATCAAACCTGAATATTTTGTATATTGGATTTACAAAAGAGACTTGTTAAAGCATTGAAGAATCTTGTGAGAAGGCAAAAAGAAAAAAATGAAAAGAAATTAAATTAAATTCTATAAGATTATGGATTAAGGCTGTTAGAAGTAAAATGAAGCAATATGAAGTTGATTTATGTGGTTAAGGTTAAAATATGTTACTATTTCTGGTAAATCTCAAAGGACTTTCTGCTGACACCAGGACTAAAAGTATGATGCTTAGGGATTTGTCACAGTCTATAGATAAGAAATGGAATACAGATTGAAGATAATCATTGGTTGTACAACAAAGAAACTGTGTAGAATTACTAAAATGGTTTATACATGTGATAAAGGTTGGATGTCACGTCTCTATATATTTCTTTTCTTTTCTTTTCTTTTCTTTTCTTTTCTTTTCTTTTCTTTTCTTTTCTTTTCTTTTCTTTTCTTTTCTTTTCTTTTCTTTTCTTTTCTTTTCTTTTCTTTTCTTTTCTTTTCTTTTCTTTTCTTTTCTTTTCTTTTCTTTTCTTTTCTTTTTACTAAAAGAGCCATGCTGGTGCAATGGTTAGAATGCAGTGTTGCAGGCTAACTCTGCCTACACTCCAGAGTTCAATCCTGATGGGTTTAAGATTGACTCAGACTTCCATCCTTCCGTGGTTGGTAAATGAGTACCCAAATTGTTGGGGACAATATGCTGACATTGTACACTGCTCAGAGAATGCTGTAAAGTGCATACATAAGTCTAAGTGCTGTTGCTGTTGCTATTGCTATTTGTACAGTAGAATTGTACAAATGCTGTAAAGAAGCTGGACTCTCCTAATAACATAAGTTGTTAAAAGATCATTACAAGAAAATTGTTGAGATATATTCAAGATAAAGGAAAAGAATCAGTATACCAATTCTTCAGGGAAGATGGCAGAATGCTAATTAAAAAAAACATACAATACTTATATACTATGGTACAGTGTTCGTAACAAAAGGCTTTGTCCTCTACTGGACAATTGTGAAAACCAGACAAAAAGACAAAACTGAAGTTAGAAAAAGACAGAAGCAAAACTGATTCATAGTCAGTTTACTATGAATGAATTTAAATCTCCAAACCAGACAACTCACATCCTAAAATGTAAAAGGAAACTCCCAATAGTCTTGGCAAACTTTTATTGTTAGGCTTCATACCAGATCTTAGCTGTAAATAGTAAATTGCAGCTTCCCAGACACTAAACTCCTTATTAAATCCTCCAGTTGATTTAGAAAACTTTTAAGTAATGTTTTAGCTAGATTAGAATCTTTATTACAACTGTTTATATAACGGTTGATTGCCTATTGCAATGTGAAGAATTCAGAGCTTTTACACATAACCTTTAAGAATCTTCCAAACTTTAAACTCTAGGCTTTTTCTCCTGTCTGCCTGAAATAATACAAACTCAGCTGACCTTCTTTTGGGAGACAGCTAAGATGTTTTCAAAATGGTTCTAAGCTCACCAATCGCAGCCCTTAAACCATAAGTATTATGCACATTATGAAATCTTAGAAAATGAGTGAACTGTCAGTTGATTAGACTATGTTTTTCTAAACAAGAAGAGAGTGTAGTTTTTTTTAAAAAAACAACAACATTTGTAATGGAAGAAATGTAAACTTTGTAAACTGCGTGTAATACAGTATGCATTAAATTAATATGTCCCACTGTTCCATCTTCAGGTGGTAAAAGGAGCTGAAACCAAGGTGTGCTACTTCACAGAAGCAGTGCTAGTTCTATGGAAATCAGGCTGGTCCTCTCCCCGATTGCATTCAGAATTCATCTGAAGGATGTTCTTATTAGATTGGGCCACTTACCGTATACCTTATTTTTTTACTTGTATTTGTTGTTCTTGAGTTGTTATTTTTATTATTCTAGTATTTGATTTAATTTCATATGTCCTATGGATGTTTTAATTTGTTTTTTCTCTCATACCATATATTAACCAGCAAGAGTCCTTAGATTACAGTAGTATAGAAACATAATAAACAAATATGTACATGCAAATTTATATTTACAATATGATTTGTCCAAGATTAATTTTAAAAATGTTTATTTGGAAATTAGTCAGAGCAGAAAAGTACATTAATCCATGGGCTGGGTTTTGATTGATCTAGTTAGACTTACTATTACAGCTTTCTTCAACTAATTTTGTGGACTGTAGTTCTGCAAAAATACTAAAAATCCTACCTTCCACCAAATCCTTCAAAAATCAACCCAACAGAATAATTATTTTTATTTTTTAGGAAAATTGAATATTTGTGCATGCAGAGATAGGCTTTCAAGCATAAATTACTGTTAAACCAAAGCAGTGTAAATATTCTTCATTGATATCTCACCTATTTCTACCCAGATTATATCTCAAGTTTTGTTTAGTCTGTTTTACCAAGTTTTCCTTAGAAAGGGTTGACAGGATAAGAAAGAATCCAGTAAGTAATAGTAGCAGTGGAAAGAGAAAGAGAAGAAAAGATTCAGCCCTAGCAAACACCCAAGACACAGTGTTGGCAGTAAGAATATAACTTTTTAGTCTTGTCAGGTTAACTTCATTGTATTGGGTTCCTTTGCTCTATTTTTGTTTTTATTTCTGCATTTTTCATCCATTTTTATAGATAGAAATGACCTCAAAGCAAACATTTTAAAAAAGAAACATAAGAATAGATTGTTTAAGATATTTGGCCAACCTAGGTTTCATTTTATATGTTTCCCTCTGCCTTGACTCAGGATCCTTTCTGCAAGAGCCCTGCCTCCTCCTTAACTATTGTGCCCTCTACTTCATTTTTCCAGAATTTGTTGGACATTCCATCCCACAAGTTATAAGACAAATCTATGCTACAGCACATTTACCATTTCAAGGATAGCTCACTGATGTCAGATTCGGGGGGGGGGGAGAAGGTGTCCTTCATTAGTCAGTTTTGCATACAGAATAATAGGATGCCATTGTGTCTTTTGCTTCAGGCAGCCAAATGTCTTCGATGTGTCCTGCAGGGATAGCTAGTAATATAATAATTTTACTGAAGGTGAGCCAGCCCTCTTGATGACTTCTCTTCATAAAAAGGGGACGGAGTGACAGAGAATATTCAGTCTGTTGCTTAGCAACCAGATTACAGTCTTATTCAGATCTTCTCATAAGTACAAGAAATTCAATTGTACTGACAGAGATTCTGTTCTGAGTAAATATTCAATGGATTGGCCTACAAGAATCCTTAATATCAATAGTATACTATGGCTGAACTGACTATTGAAAACATGATATATATTTAAAACATAAAGAAACCCATTTTTCTGAAACCTTCAGAAAAAAGGACAGTGTTACAGTATTAACAGTTAAGACCAGAGCTGTGGTGGCTCAGTGGTTAGAATGCAGTATTGCAGGCTAATTCTGCCAACTGCCAGCAGTTCAACTCTCAATAGCTTAAGATTGACTCAGCCTTCCATCCTTCTGAGGTCGGCAAAATGAGGACCCAGATTGTTAGGGTCAATATGCTGATTCTGTAAACCACTTTGAGAAGGCTATAAAGCACTATGAGGCGATATATAAGTCTAAGTGCTAGTAGTATTGCTATTACTTGTGAAATAAGGCCAGTGGTTTAAAAGTTGTTCAGAGAAACTGATTAAAATTCTTTATCCAATACCTGCCATTCCACGGATATAATGTATATCTTCTATATCATCATTAGAGGAAGACATTAAAAGATGCAAAACTGACATGCCTTTTTATATTGTTCTATATATTTTGTGGTAGAATTTCTTATGAGAAAATGATGACAACACCATTCTGCCAAGCATCCTTTTTGAAAAGCTGACTGACTTGAATTTTTCCCCCTCCATCTGCGATTGGATTAAAGACTTTCTAAGGGACCAGCTACAAACATTGAGGGTTGCATGCTTAGCCCCTACCTGTACTCATTGAGGAAACACGAGGCTGGTTCCATGCAGTAATAACTGCTTCTTTGAAGGAGGGTGTCTTCCCTGCCGCCTTGAAGGAGGCGGTGGTGAGACCCCTTCTCAAGAAGCCTGCTTTGGACCCGGCTGCTTTAAACAACTATCGTCCAGTCTCCAACCTTCGCTTTTTGGCGAAGGTTGTTGAGAGTGTGGTGGCGCATCAGCTCCCTCTGTTCCTGGAGGAAACTGATTATCTAAACCCGTACCAATCGGGTTTCAGGCCCGGACACAGCACGGAGACGGCATTGGTCGCGCTGGTGAATGATCTCTGGAGGGCAAGGGACAGGGGTTGTTCCTCTGTCCTGGTCCTATTAGATCTCTCAGCGGCTTTCGATACCATCGACCATGGTATCCTGCTGCGGCGTCTCAGGTGGTTGGGAGTGGGAGGCACCATTTTACGGTGGTTCTCCTCCTACCTCTAGGGCCGCTCGCAGTCGGTGTTGACGGGAGGGCAGAGATCCGCCCCGAGGCCTCTCATTTGTGGAGTCCCTCAGGGGTCAGTTCTCTCGCCTCTCCTGTTCAACATCTATATGAAGCCGCTGGGCGAGATCATTCGTGGTTTCGGGGTGGGGTATCATCAGTACGCTGATGATACCCAACTTTTTCTTTCCACCCCGAACCAACCCAGTGATGCCCTCGCCGTGATGTCCCGGTGCCTGGAGGCGGTTCAGGTCTGGATGGGGAGAAACAGGCTTCGTCTCAATCCCGCCAAGACTGAGTGGCTGTGCATATCGGCATCTCGGGCTAACCAGGTTATTCCACCTCTAACGATGGGGGGTGAGGTGTTACCCCCCGTTGATAGGGCTCGCAACTTGGACGTCCTCCTGGATTCACGACTCAATTTTGAAGATCACATAGGAGCCGTGACCAGGGGGGCTTTTGCACAGGTTCGCCTGGTGCGCCAGTTGCGTCCCTATCTGGACCAAGACGCCCTATGCACAGTTACTCATGCGCTTGTGACCTCCCGTTTGGACTACTGTAACGCTCTCTACATGGGGCTGCCCTTGAAGACCACTCGGAGGCTTCAACTGGTGCAGAATGCGGCCGCGCGAGTTGTAATGGGGGTCTCCCGATACTCCCATGTAACACCTCTACTCCGTGAGCTGCATTGGCTTCCGGTTGCCCTCCGGGTGAAATTCAAGGTGCTGGTTATCACCTATAAAGCCCTACATGGCCTGGGTCTGGGGTATTTGAGGGAACACCTGCTGCCGGCTTCAAACGCCCTTTGCCCAGTGCGCTCCCACAGGGAGGGTCTGCTCAGGGTCCCACCGGTAAGAGATTGCCGGCGGGTGACACCCAGGGATAGGGCCTTCTCAGTGGGGGCGCCTGCCCTCTGGAACCAGCTGCCAGTGGAGCTGAGGACTGCCCCCGACCTCCGATCATTCCGCCGGGGCCTGAAGACCTGGCTCTTTGAGCTCTCGGGCCCAGGCTGAGGAGAAATTTATTTTAATTGGGGTTTTTAATTGTACAGGGTTGGTTTAATCTTTTTTAAATTGGTTTTTTAACTTTTGTATGGTTGATTTTTAACTCCCTGTAAACCGCCCTGAGTCCTCAGGGAAAGGGCGGTATATAAATGCAATAATAATAATAATAATAATAATAATAATAATAATAATAATAATAATAATAATAATAATAATAATAATAATAATAATAATAATAATAATAATATGATTGTGTATTGTCCAACCCATCTACTGCAATAATTAAGTTTGCAGATGATACCACCATAGTGGGTCTTATTACAGGTGGAGATGAAACAGCATATAGGGGGGAGGTACAAAAACTATCCTATGGTGTTTAGAGAACAACTTGCACCTGAACATTGGCAAGACAAAGGAGATGGTGCTAGACTTCTGGAGGAAAAGAGAGGAACCTGCCCCACTTTACATCGGCTGGGGGGCTGTGTGGAGAGAGTTTCCTTCTTTAAATTCCTGGGAGTCTACCTCTGTGAAGATCTTACCTGGAAAGTCAATACAACCCAGGTGGCTGAAAGGCCCAACAGAGACTCCACTTCCTCAGGGTCTTGTGGAAGAACAGGGTAGAACAACCGCTTATGACTTTCTTCTACCAGTCTACTATAGAGTGTGTCCTCTTGCGCAGTATTGTGGTTTGGTATGCTGGCCTGACAACTGCAGATAGGAAATAATTACAGAGGGTGGTGAGCACAGCACAAAATATCGTGGGCTGTCCCCTGACACCACTGGATGACATTGGAAGAGCCTTGGAAGAGTGAGAAAAATTCTCAGGGACAACTAACACCCTGGTCGGTACCTCTTTACTCTCTTTACTCTTTACCATTGGGTAGGAGATACAGAAGTATAGCCAGCTGTACCAACAGGCTGAAGAACAGCTTCCATCCATGGGCTGTCAGGCTCTTGAATGGGAAATAACTTTATGTATGATTGACTTGCGAGGCCGGTGTATTGTGCAATTAGCTCACATGGCAACAAGATGGTGGGTTTGTTGTCACTGTGAGTTGTGGGGGGGCACAAAGGGAGGCTCAGCCAATCTCAATGTATACATGGTTGTACTTTGACAATAATGGTTCATTCATTCATGTTTGTTAGTGGCACCATCCTGTTGCTTTGGGGGTAGCTGGAAAAATCCTTTGAGTATACATCCAAGTACCAGTGGATTTATATTCTGAACATGCATTTTTCTTACTCTAAGTCTCTGAAGCAACTTTATAACTTTATATTTATTTAATATCATATTTAAGGGGCTCCTACAAAGACGGATCAAAATATTTTCCAATGCATCCAAAGACTAACCAAGGAGAGAAGCAACCTCGAACTAAGGAGATTTTTTCTAACCATGAGAGCAATGAACTAATGAAGTAGCTTCCCTTCAGAAGTTGTGGCTGCTCTATCACTGGAGGCTTTAAAAAAGAGACTGGACAACCATTTGTCTGAAATGGTATAGGGTCTAATGCTTGAACAAGGGGTTGGACCAGAAGATCTCCAAGGTCCCTTCCAATTCTATTGTTCTATGAAGGTGAATTAGTCTTTTCAGAAAGCCTTTTAAAAATATTTTAGTAATAGGCATATTAACTGCAACAGGCCTAGAGAAATTGGGCCCAGGCTAACACTTTCAGCCATTTTTCTGAAAAAAAAAATCAGATTACAGTTTTCATGTGCCTGTCAGTAATGCAGCTGTGAAGACACTTTCAGGAAAAGACAAGCATCAGAAACAGTAGAGTTATACCTAAGTAAGTTATATCACTTACAAGTCTATATTGGAAGACATTGAAAGTCTTTTTCATTCTCTCCCTCTCTCCTACTCAAAGGATCTTTTAGGGAGGAAAAGAGAAAGCTAATTATCCAGGCTATCTCAGTGGTTCAGACCATGCCTTGGGCATCCTAACTAAGGGGGCATCTGATTGGCTTTCTTTGCCTTCAGATAACTACTGGCTTCCCCACTGGGGAAATCCCTGCTCCTTTAAGAGGGGCTTTGAAGGGAAGTGGCCATATACTTTGCCTAAAGCAAAAAGAGCTTGGGGAATTGATTTAAAGTCATGTTATTGTCACTGATTACTTTCGGATGAATAATAGCCAGACACTTTTTTTCCAAGCACAGAGCTCTTCCTGAGGAAGAAATAGGTTCATTATGACAAGTTTAGTAAATTTTGATGATTACTAAGATACTGCACTGGTTAGTACTATAAAATTTCTTCAGGTTGGTTAGAAGGGCCTGGGGTTTAAATTTGTGCTTATATATGAAGCTCACTGGGTAGCCAATTTAAGCACTAGATTTGTTAACATAGCAAATCATTACCATCACATCATCTTGTTGTTTTTGAAAGAGGATTGGGAAACAAATATAATAACACCATTGACAGTAGCAGTAGTACTTATTCACCTTAACTTTTTGTATTATATTTTGAAAAATTGTAGCAAAACCAATAGAATATACTTAAAATAAGTGTAACCTCTGGATTCATTTCTATAAAAACTAAGTTTCAATATTATACAAAACCTAAGAATAGTTCAAAGAGGAAGTTTATTAATTGCTTATTTTCCATTATGATATATGATACCATCTATCAATAGTTTAGTGCCCTTTTTGCTATATCCTATAGCATGGGTGTTAAACTCGATCACGTCATGTTACGTAACGTGACCTATTGTGACATTTTTTGCCTTTGCGGAGCCAGGGTGGGCATGGCCTACACATGGCCTACACAGGCTGCCAGTTTTTTTGTGGTTTTTTTCTTGAAATTTTTATAGATCATATTAAGTAAATATGTTGGTGCTATTTGTTCACATTCATGCTTCATGAATGAAAATGCTGGTGATTAATTCTGCTTTTTACATTTGAAAAGAATCCACAATGTCTGTGTCATTCTTTATCAATGGGTTTAATCAACTGCTGCTTTTCACATAATACAAATCACAAAGCTAAAGGACTTAATTCTAAATTGTTCATGGGTTCACTTGCTCAAGTCATAATTTAACAGCCACTTTTATTTCCCCAATTACATGTCAAATGGTTATAGTGATGCAGTGGCAGCAGGAATAACTTGCTATTTTAATGGATAGTTGATGAACTTTCATGAAACAGTCTGCTTCTTAAAACACTTCTGAGACTTCTCCTTTAATCAGAAATAATGGGACAGCAAGCAAAACAGATTTATTTCAATATTTTTTTTAAAAAAAAATCTTACAAACCTTTTGATGTCTTTATTTTAAAAGGCAGCATATGCATTTTGAAATAATAATTTATATTTTATTTATTTACATATTATGTACTTAGAATGTTTTTCATTCTCATCAGTGATAGCTGTTTTAGCTGCAAGTATTGCTATGCTACTTGTTCTGGCAACACCGATCAATGATATACTTTAGAGGAGAGTTGAAAGATAAACTTACCTAGAATCCTGAGAAATATATGCTAAGAGAAGTTCTTGACAAGAAACTGTTAAGTTATAGTAGAGAGTTAGTTAAAGCAATTTATGGCTCAGATAGGTGGCAAGTGATCTATATATGGTACTCAATTGGGGGGGGGAATCACACTGAAGGGCAGTATTTAAGCAAACATGAAAAGTGAGCCACTGGGGAATGGAGATTAGAATTAAATCATGGTCTGGTGATTTATTTGCAAAGGCCAAAAGGCTCATACATCAGGCAATGTGAGTGCTTCTGATTTAATTAGGCAGTGAATATTGGCTGCTGAAAGAGGAGCATAGCTGTTTATTTAAGATGGATTTTGATGCAATCGAAAAAGAGTGTCATGTATTCTTCTTTAATTCTACCCCAAACAGAAAAAAAAATGTTGGGGTAGTATCATCTGAAGTTGGGATGCAAGGAGCTATTCACATTATTTCATTCCTCTGGCTAAAGTTTGCAGCTGGTCTAACAGCATTTTACTATGGTGTGAAAATACCAAGTATCTGCAGAATTCCTCACAGAGGAAATTCTTTTAAGTGGTGCTTCTTATTCTACCTTATTACAGGGCAGTATAATAACATTTATTATGCCTTTAAGCGAGCATCTGTTCACTATACCTGCATATATGTTATTTTATTTTACATAACCAAAGGGAAAATTTTGCTATTTTCTATTTAGGAATGAGTTTATACATATAGTGACCAAAGGATCTGAGCACCAACATTTGCAAGCAGAATGTTTTTAAAGTAGCATTACTATTGTCTGAAAACTTGATGTAGAGCACTATTGGGGTTTTGTTCAAGAATTAATAGCTACGACTTTCAAATTAAGCATGCATTTCCAACAAAGGACAAAAATCCATTATGAGTTGGCATCAGTCACTATAATTCCTTAAGAGAAGATAAAATAATTTAAAATAGTTTATTAGAAAATTACCAAGTACTATGGTTTAAATATACAGAGTGGGAAATAAGTATGGACAGACACATCAAATTGCTTTAGGAAAGAGGCCCCCTAAAGAGAACTTTGTTCAAGATCCATTCAAATCTGGCACTGAGTTGTATGATATCTCATTTTATTTACATTTGCAGCACATTTATGATTTGAATATTCTATTCTCAATTAATGAGAGAAATTAAGTGGGAAATTAGGCAGCTAAGAGGAAGGAAGAAAGGAAGGGTGAGCAACTTTAAAAAGTATAACCACTATAGGGAAAGATGATACGATAATAACAATAACAACAATAACAGTAACAACAACAACAGCAACATCAAGTACACACAGTGCTTTATTTTTACTTTTAACTCATTAAAATAATAATTAAATATTTATCCTTTGGATTGATAATAAATAATATGCTGGATTGTTGCACTTTTCTCCACAAGGATCTGAAGATTTAAATTGAAACCATCCAGAAGCTTCACTTACATCCAATGCAGCTGTATGAATGCTCATCAGCTCTTATCACTGGAAGCCTGTGACACCTGCATTGCAAATCCTGGGTGTAATTTAAAGAGCTGATGTTGACCTATAAAATGCTTTGTGCCTTGTTCCCAAGCAAATTACAGGACTGTTAGCCCCAACAAAGTAGATGTGATTGTTATGATTGTGTCAGGAGAAGCAACTGATACCTCCCTCCTTTCAGAATTTTGAGCAGTCAGAAAGTTGACACCAGTACTTTGGAATGGCCTCCCACTTGAAATAAGCTCTGTTCCTACTATGGGTCACCTTCCTGAAGAATTGTGATGCCTTTAATATTGCTAAATATCAAAGAATAAAAATATCAATATGAAAGCAATGTTTGTTCCATAATTCTGATAGTATCCAAGACAGAGCTTGTATATAAAATTAGTTATATTTTGCTATCAAATGACTGAAGGAAATTGGGGAATTGGAGCTGACTGGGAACAAAGACCATATGCAGACAACATAGGGATCAACAATGGATATAATAAATTCCATTCTGCTACAATTTGCTAAATCAAGAAGAGATGGATGGAAATTCAATTCAGCAATGTGGAAAGGCTGTTTGATTGCCATTACTGATTACTTTCTTGATATATTTCTGTTGATAGTAACTTTCTTACCAATTTAATAGTCTTTGTGTACAGATTTGTAAGTAGCTGACTTTATGCAGTTGGAAATAGTATTTGAATGGATGTGGCCTTCAAACTCAGCCAGAAGCTTTTAGAAAGGAGTTTTATATATTTAGATAAGGCAATTCAAAATAGCAAATACTCTTTGTGTATTTTTTAATTTGTTTGTTTTTGTAGACATTTGTCATTTACTTAATGCCAGATTCATGTACCTTTATAGAATGTTTATTTAATATTAGCAAGCCTCATGGTTACTTTTATAAATATAAACCAATTTTCTAAGCATAAGAATGAAAAGGAAATAGTTTTCAGCATTCTGACAATTGGCTTATCCAAACTATGTTTGAATATTGTTGTAAAAAAACCCCATAAGAAATACTTTTATAAAAAGACTAGACAACCTGTGACCCATTGGGTCATCATTTCAGAGATATTTCCTTACCTAAACAGAAATGTAGAATGGCTATGGGCAGGCATAAAGCAATGGAAGCGAGAGCAAATTCTGACTTTCTGCTGGCTTCCCCATTGACTTTCCCTGTAGGAAGCTGGCAGGGAACGCTAGAAATAACAATCGCGTGCCTGTGGCTCACTGCAGCAGCACTGAGGTAGCCACAACCTTGCCAAATTTCAACCCAGATTTTTGACATGTTCTGTAAATTAGCCCTTTTGAGATATTTATTCAAAAATAGTTGCCCTATGATCCACTGTTTTACCCAGTTGAAGGTTACAATCAGACATGAGAGTTTTAGAAGTATATAGATACTTCTAAAAAGGGACGTGGTGGCTTAGTGGGTTGAGACGCTGAGCTTGTTGATCAGAAGGTCAGCAGTTTGGCGGGTCGAATCCCGAGTGCCGCGTAACAGAGTGAGTGCCTGTTACTTGTCCCAGCTTCTGCCAACCTAGCAGTTTGAAAGCACGTAAAAATACAAGTAGAAAAATAGGGACCACTGCAGTGGGAAGGTAACAGTGTTCCATGCGCCTTTGGGGTCTAGTCATGCCGGCCACATGACCACGGAGACATCTTCGGACAAGCACTGGCTCTTCGGCTTTGAAACGGAGATGAGCACCGGCCCCTAGAGTCGGAATCGACTAGCATGCATGTGCGGGGGAACCTTTACCTTAGATACTTCTACTTTAAAATGAAAAAGAGTGCAGTCTAAATTAGAGCTAATAATGCTTTGTTAATAGTCTGGAAAAAGTTCTTCAGCATTGTGTAGCTGTAATCACAGGACCACTCTGCTAATTCATAATGTAAGGCTACTGTTTCTGGCTTGAATAATCTGGATCAGGGGTGTCAAACTGCCAGCCCACGGGCTGGATGCATCATGTGGAAGCCGCGTCCACCCCATTGCCAGCAATGGCAAAACCATCCCGATACATTGCATGATGTCACGTGACATCACGAGTTTGACATGTCTGATCTGGATGATCAGTAAGTGGCAACCATGACTCTTGTTGCCAACTAGTGCAAAACAATTTAAGAAGGAGTGACTGGATTGAAAAAAAAATCACAGTTGGGTGAGCTGAGAGAGAAAGTGACTGGTTGAAAGTTACCATATCTTTAATTTCTTTGGCATACAGTGCTGCAAGCTCTTTTTCTAACTTTCATATATTGTAAAATTCTTGGTCAGTGTAATAACAGCATGTATGTGTATTTATAATTGAGAGGCCCAGTTGGTAATGAAAATATTTGCAAATTTGGGGAATATATTTCAGTCTAACTCTCCACTGGAATTAAGGTCAGTTTCCTCCATTAATATTGAAGAGAATAGAAAGATTGTTGGTCTTTTATGGCTCCTTCTTAGTGTGGGTGCAACTGCCATCTGTGTTTGCTGGTATGAGCTGGTGTTTTTTGTTTGCAGGTATAACATACTGATTGAGTTTGGCATCAGTGAGCAAAGATATCAAAATATTGACTTACCTCTGGCACAACATAGTTACTCAACAGAACAGCAAGTAAAGAAGAATTCAGAAACCAAGAGTAATTATTCAAAGCTATTTTTTTGTGGCCTCTAAGGAGTCTGGAGAATTCCCTTAAGTGTATGTTTAGATCAATTTTTCAACAATTGCCCTGGCTTATACATGAGGGGGGCAACATTCAAAGGAATACATGCTTTGAAATGATTACATGGCTTCTTAAAATTCAGCTGTTTTAATTTCTTCAAACACTCTTGTCTACTCTCCCATTGAAAAATAATGGGCATAGGATGAAGTAATAAAATGTGGAAAGGTTCTGCCCAGAAGCTCCAGTTTAATTGATGACAATGTCTTTGTAAGAACTGCTGTGATAAACTCAAACAATAATTAAAAGACAGTTGGGAGTGTTATTTTTCAGCCATGAACTCAAGTTGTTAGAGTGATTTTAACTCATGTAAGTGCATACTTGGGAAGCTTTTGGTTTTTACAATACAGTAACATGTTTAAATAAAGGCATTGGAGCATATAAAAGTACATTCTTTCCCCCCCTAATTCTTAGAAAAATAAGCCACTGTCTTCTAACAGGGAAATTATCCTGATTTTTTTTTTGTTTCCTTTTAAAACAACCCAACAATCAGAATATAATTGCAGGATGTAAGGGAAAAGAAAATATACCCTTCTTTGCTTTAAGGGTCCAAGATCTCAACCAGGATAGGTTAAAATAAGTGCAATAAGCATTACATTTATACAGATAAAAACTAATACAAACTGCAAGAAATAGAAAATACATAAAGGGCAGAAAAAATAAAAAATGAAAATATATGAAGAAAAAACAAGAATATAGCAAAGAGAAAAAATATAAAAAGAAGTCAGCTTTAACAGGTTTCTTTTATAAATGCAGTATAATAAAGTTGTTCTTTTGTTTGCCATTTGTATATCACTTTTAGATTAAAACATTAACTGATTTAATCTGTTTTAAGTTTCAAAAAGGAAAAAAAAACTTAAAATGCAAAATTAGAATGAAAAGAGAAAATATCACAGTTTCTTAGTCTTTTTAACAGAACAGAATAATAGAATTGGAAGCAACCTTTGAGGTCTTCTAGCCCAACCCCCTGATCAAGCAGGAAACCCTATTACATTTCAGACAAAGGAAACCCTTTCTATAAATAAAACATATAGTCCATAAAAGCATCATAATATCAAATAGTAACATCAAACCTTGCTTATGTGATTATGATTTGGCTGCTTGACAACTGTCACACATTTATGAAGATTGCAGTGAAGGGTTCTTGAACAAAGGGAATTTGTTTAGTCTAACTGTTGCTTTCTTGCTTTTTGTAAGCAGCTTTTTGCACCAGAGAAATTTCATGCAAGTGTGGGAAATGGATGGGATAAAAGAGCCTTGGTGGAGCAGTGGGCTAATGCCTCCTTAAGTAACACCAGCTGCCTGCAATTAGTGCAGGTTCGCATCCCACCAGGCTCAAGGTTGACTCAGCCTTCCATCCTTCCGAGGTAGGTAAAATGAGGACCCAGATTGTTGGGGGCAATTAAGCTGACTTTGTAATAATGCCACTTGGGGTGTGTGTGAAAGCCCTAATAAGCAGGCATATACATAGAATGAAGGCTACTGCTAAGCTTGTAAGCCGCCCTGAGTCTTCGGAGAAGGGCGGGATATAAATGGAATTAAAATAAATAAATAAAATAAATAAATATACTGAAAGAGGGAATAAGGGAGTGTACAGGAATGATTGATGTCTTTCTTATGATGTAATGGCTCTGTTGTCTGATTTTCATTGGCTAACAAAGTTTATAAAGCAATGCTACCAATTTTATAATGCGTGGCACTTCTGGATGTAACTCTGCCAGCGTTCCAGATTGTTGGCCAACCCAGCTGCTTAATTTGATCAAATAAAGTGCTGGTTGATCAAGAAGTCTCCGTTTGAGTTATCTGATTAGATTGATATGGTATCTCAAGTTTAAGTAAGGGACTGGGACCTTACAGAAGCATTCTGTGGTCACATGGTCTCCATTTGCAACCTCCCCAGCTGGCCTCTTGCCAAGCAAAGTCAATAGGGAAACCAGCAGAGAAGGTCAAACAGCACAGTCATGTGATGCTTTGCTTAACAACTATAGCAAAAAAAGCTTGTAAAATTAGGTGTGGTCATATGATATCTCACTTAATAATCACTTCACAATGATGAATTTTATGGTCCCTATTGTGTTTTTAAGTTGATGACTATATCAGACATGTCAAACTCGCGACATCATGTGACATCATGCAACGTATCGGGATGGTTTTGCCATTGCTAGCAATGGGGTGGGAGTGGTTTCCACATGACGCATCCAGCCCGCGGGCTGGCAGTTTCACACCCCTGATCTATATGTTCTTCATTAGATGCCTATTCATTGCCACTCCTAATTCAAGCTGCTAGTTTTAACTTATAAAACTCTTCGTCATTTCTAACTTCAGCAGACTATGTATGACATATTACTACAAGCTTAAGAGCTCAGAAGTTGCAAGAAAAGAGACATAAGTATCAGAATAATATATACCACCCAATTTATTTATTTATTTATTTATTAATGGGATTTATATCCCGCCCTATCTCCCGAAGGACTCAGGGCGGCTAACAACAAAACATATAATAAGTACAGAAATTAAGATAAAAATAAAAATAAAATCATCTGTGCAATAAATTAAAATTAAAAATTAAAAATAAATTAAAAATTGTAAATGTAATTAAAATGCCTGTCAGTCCAGGTCAGCCAGGTGGAAAAGGAGTGTTTTGAGGCCGCGGCGAAAGGACTGGAGATTTTGGGCCATCCGAAGCTCAGGGGGGAGCTGATTCCATAGGACTGGCGCTCCCACAGAGAAGGCCCTCCCCCTGGGGGTCGCCAGCCGACATTGCCTAGCTGACGGTACCCTGAGGAGGCCTTCTCTGTGTGAGCGTACTGGGCAATGGGAATTCGTTCCCGGCAACAGATGGTCCTGCAAGTATCCCGGGCCTAAGCCATGTAGGGCTTTAAAGGTAAGTACCAGCACCTTAAATCTCACCTGGAGGGCAACCGGTAGCCAATGCAGCTCACGCAGGAGCTCTCAGAGCTGTCACACATTATATTATGTCATGTCCCTGTGTATAAGCTTTTACATGACTTGAACCCCATATACTTAAGTATGTTGTGTTGAAAGATAAAAATAGTTCCTCCCTCCCTCTTTTTAAAAGAATCTGATAAGAGATTGATCTGTAGTGAGAAACTGGTTAATTCATGGTATTTAAGATTGGATACTAAGATCCCTCCTGAGTAAAGTAAGTTATAATTATTGCCTATATTGCATATCTTAAAACACACTTAGCTAAAACCACTGCTATTATTATTTAATGCTGATTGTAACCTTTATCCAGTAACATGATTCAATGGTATTAACCTATAAATAATTTGTAACAAGTGATACCATATTAATAAGACACGAAGAAGTAGGAATTCTTTAGCATTGAAATGAGAGCTAATTTATTGTCAAACTTTGATTCAACTTTAGATAAAATAACTAGGCCTCCTCTCTCCAGATCATAGAATATCAAGCACAAGACTTTAAACAATGTCATGCTACCATGTAGGATAGAAAATCCCTAATTTTATGTGCCTCTTCTCAGTGATTGTTCACTTCCTTAAATAAGGAAATGAAGCTAATGCTCTTAACTGCAGTTTGACAAAGATAAATTATTACAAAATGACTTGATCTAAATAAAGATTAAAATGACTCTAAAGTACATCCTGTTTGCTTTATGAAAGAGAACAATTGATTTGTAATCAGATGTAGTATAGGAATTAGTCAAGCCTCTTTTGAAAATGTTTTCCTAGAAAAAAAATTGAACCAAAAAACATAATAGCTATTTCCTTTTGCTTTCATTTCCTCTCTCATGTGACCCAGGTATTATTATTTTTTATTTCTCCATTCAAACCTTTGTGGTATAATGTTGCTAAGTAATCCACCAGACAGCTCCTTCACTAGTCTCTCTTTATTGTGGTATACATGATCTAATAATGCTCTAAATTACACACTGATTTTCTGTTACTCTTTTCCTATGGCTATTCCTTCCTCTGTCAAAGACTATGGCAATTTTTCTGGACAAGGTTCAGGATTTTTAATATTTATTTTAAAAAGTACAACCTGGTTTCTCCAT
Source organism: Vipera berus (assembly GCF_964194415.1). Taxonomy (NCBI): domain Eukaryota; kingdom Metazoa; phylum Chordata; class Lepidosauria; order Squamata; family Viperidae; genus Vipera; species Vipera berus. The sequence goes on from NC_138209.1 coordinate 38,513,291, forward strand.
TATTAAAAATAATCCTACAGAAAGACTATAAATCTTGAATGTGTGTAATCTCTCTGGGATGGTGTAATACTAAATCCTAAACCCTGTTGGAATTTGAGCCCTGTTGGATTTCTTTCTAGGAAAAAATTCACTGAAATTAATAGCATTAAGAGCATGAGAACACAAGTCATGATGGATCATATCATTGTCCTATTTAATTCAAGATTCTGGATTAAGAATGGCCAGGCAGGTAGACACATCAATAAAAGACCTGAATGCATTATGACTGACTTGTATATATTTCCCAGCACATGATACAGGGATAATCTAGTGATCAATATGGCAAGCAAAATATAACGAGTTGCCATTGATAGTTATATCTTACAATAATTTCTCCCATTTTTAAAAAGTTATTCTACTTTGTGCACTTTTCCATTATAATCATGGCTCCAATCTCCAGCCTTATGGCTCCATTTGGACCCTTCAAAGTTGTGGCAATAGTCCCCAGAATTATAACTTTGTTTTTGCTAAATTTTAATCTTACATAATTGCAAAAAGGGGGAAATATTAAATACATGGGGATACTTATGCCAATTGTGATTATTGAATAATGATGCTGATGGTGTCAATGCAATGACAGTAATGGTGATTCCTGGCCTTGTCCACATTGTGTTCTTAATTTACCTTAATCACCAGCTGAAGGAGAAGGGGACCCTCTAAGGCAGAGGTCCCCAACCTTTTGGGCACCAGGGACCAGTGCTATGGAGAAAGGTTTTTCCGCAGACCAGAGGGAATGTGGTTTTGTATACTGCCTGCATCCCGAAGATGGAGCTTTCCTTGGTTGCATGGCTGTGGATTGCATGCTTGCTGGCATGCTGTGGATTGGTGCTGGTCCATGGACCGGGGGTTGGGGACCATTGCTCTAAGGCAGACATGTCAAACACAAGGCCCGGGGGCTGGATTCAGCCCGCGAAATGATTTCATGTGGCCTGCGAAGCCATCCTGGAAACAGTGAGGGAACGGCCCCCACTGCCTTGGCCCTGGCCCAGAGACCCTCCTTCTGCCAGAGACCCTCAGATCTGTCCCACTCCTGCCCAGGCCCCCATAGGCACCCTTGATGCAAACGATGTAGAGCTGGCCATGCCCACCCAGTAGGCCATACACACTCTAGCCACGCCCACCCAGTAGGCCACGCCCACCCTGGCCATACCCACCCGGCCCCCTGAGGGCAACCGCAATGCTGATGCAGCCCTCAATGAAATTGAGTTTGACACCCCTGTTCTAAGGGGAATAAAGAGACATTCCAACGTGGAGTTGATTCAGGGGAGGAATACTTAAGATATATCCTTAAGACTATATCTGCTATTTCACAAGGGAAGGTAGTCAGTCTGATGAGATTCTTATAAACAGGTGTTTGACAATAAAGTAATTGCTTGGCCTATTCACCGAGTTTTTCTGTTGCTTGCATCTGATAGCTCTTCTCTATTCAGAACCTCAAAGCCTCAGCTCAGCGACCAGTGTTCATCAACCTTGGCAGCTTTAAGATGTGTGGAATATAGAGATGGCTGGGGAAGTATGAATGGAAAAGTCTGACAGTTGATGTCCACTTATCTTAAAGTTGTCAAGGTTGAGAAACAATGCTCCAGGCACTGCAACAAAACACTATAGCAAGAAAAAAGTCAAATACATTGTGGAGAAGAAGTGAATGTGGAAACTTCAGTGTTTCAGCATGTACATAATATTTTCTACTTGATCTTGGTTTGATAAAATTCATGTGAATGGTGAAAAATATAAATATGAAATATTCTACTCTAGAATAGAGGGGAAATGAAACATTGAATAAACTTAAAACATTACAGCAATGCTTACTTGTCTCTGAGAAGAAACCTTGAAAATTAACCTTAATTGCTATATTTTTTTATTAATGGGTAGGTATAGAAGACAAAGGGACGCGGTGGCTCAGTGGGTTAAGACGCTGAGCTTGTCGATCAGAAGGTTGGCAGTTTGGCGGGTCGAATCCCGAGTGCCGCGTAACAGAGTGAGCGCCTGTTACTCGTCCCAGCTTCTGCCAACCTAGCAGTTTGAAAGCACGTAAAAATGCAAGTAGAAAAATAGGGACCACTACGGTGGGAAGGTAACAGTGTTCCATGCGCCTTTGGCATCTAGTCATGCCGGCCACATGACCCTGGAGACGTCCTCGGACAAGCGCTGGCTCTTCGGCTTTGAAACGGAGATGAGCACCGGCCCCTAGAGTCGGAAACGACTAGCACGCATGTGCGGGGGAACCTTTACCTTTACCTTTATAGAAGACAGTTTCAATTCTCATAGGAAATAAAGTACATGGTGCATACTCCTTTGAGGAGCCTATATTTTTCTATTAGCTGACTAAATTAAGCTATTTGGTGTTATTGTATTTACTGTGTCACTTACAAACATTTATACATTGAGCTGGTACATATTGTTTCTGCTGATTTTCAATATGCAAAGCTGGATAACATGAAGAATTTCCAAGTTTCTGCTGCATGACTCTTCCACATATTCTTCGAATGCACAAAAATATTTGTAAAGGGGATTACAGAATAAATGAGAAATTCTAAAGTGATAGCTGAATGTAAGCACATGTTGTTATAATGTTTCAGTTATCTACATAAAGATAGTTTCAGGGTTGTCATCTGAAGTCAGTATAAAACAGAACAATTTGGAGCATTTATTAACGCAATCAAAATATATATGAAACTATAATCCTCTATTATAGTTTCATATATATTTTGAAAGCACGCCCCGCTGGAAAGAGCAAGGTATCATAGCACATTCCAGAAAAGGCAAATTTATTTTAGAATAGTGCATTTGACATTTACTGTTTTAATAATTTGGTGAGGACTGGGAGTATTTGATTCAGGGATTTACAAGACTGTTTTTAAATGAGAGACACCCAATCATTACCCTTTGGGAGGTTGTCAACTTCATAGGCAGAATGCTCCAAAATTGGGACACCAGGACCAATGAATTAATCTTATTTATTTATTTATTTATTTTATTAAATTTATATACCGCCCTATTCCCGTAGGACTCAGGGCGGTTTACAGGGAGAGTTAAAAACAAACATACAAAAGTTAAAATCAGATTAAAATTAATTAAATCAAGTCCCCAATTTAAACTAAAACCCAATAAAATTAAAACCCCTCAGCCTGGGCCAGACAGCTCAAAGAGCCAAGTTTTCAGGTCCCGGCGAAATGAGCGAAGGTCGGAGGCAGTCCTAAGTTCCATTGGGAGTTGGTTCCATAGGGCCGGCGCGCCCACAGAGAACGCTCTTCCTCTGGGAATAACCCGCCGGCATTCCTTAACCTTCCAAGCTTTCTGGTTATAAAGAAAGCTGGCTGCTTCCTATACAGCCCTGACTAGAACACAGATCTTTTCAGGCCAGGTTTCTATACTTTTTATAATACTAAAATAAAATCCACTAGAAATGACTCCTTTCCTATCTTTTCCCTTTAGACCACTATTCATATAGCTTGTTGGGATTAAATGATATGGGGGGAAAAATACATATGCCATATATTTGGACTATGATGTCAGATAAAATCAGTATGTCACTTTCTGAAAATTCTTAATTTTCAAGAGAAAAGTTCCTGTTTTGCTTACTTCAGTTTTCAGATTTCAGCACAGTGCTGGGCTGGAATGCATTACCTTTCCAGATAGTCCTGGCCATTGGCCCCTGTGCCTCTTGGATTTCCTTGCAATTACTTTTCTACTGCTCTGGAATTCCTTTGATAAACCCTTCTCCTCTTTTAGCTTTTTAAGATAGTGATCGTCAGAAAGAATTATGTGTACACACTCTGATAAACTGACAATGCCATAGTCATTCAAGTTATTTATTAGCAGTATGATTAAAACTTTTGTTTTAACGTGGTAGCTGTGAAAAACATTATAGTTGTGAAAAGCACATTTTGTGAGCTGCTAGTTACCAACTTACCACCCTTATGTACAGTAATTGCAGCAAAATGATTTAATATTCCAAAGAGCTTCAATTGATTTTAATTGCTGTTCATAGTAATTGTACTAATAACTGATGTCATGATTAACTTCTAATTTGTTAGCATGGCTGCTTTATAATGGACCTTTTCACCTTTTACCTTTTTTATGGAAATTCAGTGAAGGAAAACAGGAATGACTTAATGTCTATTGAACTATTTAAAACCTAATGTGATATAGTAGTTAATCCCTTGGATCAAGACCTGGGAGACCTTAATGCAGGATCAACATTAGACACAGTCAGGGACAACAAAGGCATAATAGGGTGATAGTCTAGATTGGTCACCTCATAAGGTTGTGGTTGTGTGGATAAATAGGAGGAGAGAGAGTGAGTGGTCTCTCTGTTACCTTGTATTCTTAGATGAAAACTAGCATATAAATCTAAAAAAAGTTCTCAGTCGTTTGCTGCATTGTTTACTCTTTGACTTAAAGGGGTGAACAACTGGAGGAGGGGAGGACCATTTATAATTTGTTTGACATCTACAGTAAAAACTACAGAAGGATTTACCATTATGTTATCTATAGTCAATAGCCAGTTGTAATCTTTTGTTCTTTTTAAAGAATTTAAGTAATTTAAAGAGGTAAATGGCCATATTAATAAAAAAAAGCTTTAGATATCACTTTGGTTCCTTAAAATACCCCCAAACCTTTGGACAAACTACTGTTTAGAGCTTACAGTGATCTAAAATGACAATTGAAAAATTGAAATCAAGTTCAAAATATATTCACATGGGTCCTAGAGAAACATCTGAATGATTATTTAATCTCATGTAACCTTCTAGAAAAAACACTTCAATATTTGCATGTTCAGGGAACATCTGTATTAACAACCACATGCATATACAACAAGATAGTTGATTTAGGAACTCAGAGGTCCTATATAATAGAAGTTCTGTGGCAGATGTAAACAACTTGTGGCCAAGGGGCATCAATATCCCTGTCAAGTTTTGGACATGGCCCAGTGAATGTGTTAATTTTTTGCCTCTGAACAGTAATATCTATTGTGTAGACAGGGAAGACTATTAATTATATGAAGATGTGAACTGTGGTCAAATAATTTATTTGCTTTTTAATTAAATTTTATTTAAATCAAACTGCATTTTCTTCTTGCCTTTGTTGTCCTGATTACATGGCTTATATGTGTAAAATTGTATGTGTAATTACCGGTATTCTTTTTATATTTAGCATATATATCAACAGCTTAAGGTATAGGTATCCAGGAGACCATTTAAGACATGTGGGTTCCGCATAATTAGTCCTGCATTCTATTTAGTGAATCTAGGAAATAGACTGTTACCCCAATATTTGTACCACGAATAGTTGATGGAAGCAATAATTTTCCATAAAGGTTTTCTTTTAATTTTTCCAGTAGGTTGGTTACATCTCATACATTTCACTTAGACATTTTGCTGCATCATTGTTCTAATCTCAATGAGATTCTACAATATGAATTATGCTAATTTATAATGGATTTAGAAGAAAATGTTTGGATGCTCTAAATGTTACATTTCATTCAGTAATATAATGTACTGTATATAATTGTAATTCCATAGAAAGGATAGAAAAACTGGCACTATGTACAACAGAAAAAAAGGAAGTATTTATGAACTGGAGTAAATTCAGAATGATTCCCTACAAGCTACAATTTTATTAGTACAAACATTGTTTCTTGATATTTGCAGAATATTTCTTTTTTCTTTGTGCATATATGCATGTGGTATGTGTAAACATATCAATTTTAATTCTATTCATGCATTTTGAATAAATATATTATTTACTGTGATATTCCTTGGGGAAGCAAACTGTAAAGCATGTAAAGCAATAGCTAAGTCTGTTTCTCCCTCACCCCCTCGCCCCATGCTTTAAATGCAGAAGGAAACAAAGATGCAGAATGAACATGTGAAAATAGGAACAGGTGGGAAACAACTGTAGGGAATAGAAGATAAATAAACACAGAAGGACAATGGAAGAAAGCAGATTTGCAGAGAAGAGGTATAGACTAACCATCAAGAAGAAAATTTGGACAAAATCTCTATAACTTAAATCAGGTCCTATTTCAAAAATGAATTGTGAAGCAAATCTAGCTAGTTAAAAAAGAGTTAAATATGAACACTGCTACCTCCAGATGTGCTGGATTTCAGTTCTCATAATTTGTAGCCAGCTGGCATCCTGTGAGAAAAGAGTCAGAGCATGTTGAAAATGCCTTTAATTTTCTTTTTTCTTAGTTTGTTTGACAGTGAGCCATCATAAGATTCCTAGAAGTAGAAAAATGTAATTTAAATGAAAACAGTAAAGAAAGAAATAGTCTAAATGATCCCAAGTATCAGTGGAGCTCAATCTTAGACAATCTTGTATGATTCCCCAACAGGTTGTCATAGCTTGTTAATAATTGAAAGCCATCAGGAAATCTCATTATATAGGCTGGATTGAATAACTGAAAAATATTGGAGAAGGAAAAAAAAAACCTGACTGATGTGCCCAGTACTGAGCTGACCTGTTTTTTTACCCACACAGTGTTATAAAATATGCAAGTGCATTCTGAAAAGGGAGGTTCAACTTTGTTTGAGTACCTCCTTTACCCAAGAATAATAAAATAACACTCCATACCTCTTTTAGAGCCTTGCCCCTTGCTTTGGCTAAGATAAATAGTTACAGTAGGAAAGGTTTTGTTAGACCACCTGGATGGTGTATGAAGTGAATATCTCAAATCAGGGGTGTCAAACTGCCGGCCCGTGGGCCGGACACGTCATCCGGAAGCTGCGCCCACCCCATTGCTGGCAATGGCAAAAAATGTCCCAATACGTTGTGCGACGATGTGAGTTTGACATGTCTGTCTTAGATAATTAGTATTATAGGGCTATTTTGGTTATTTGAAGATTATTAAATTAGCAATTAGTTAATTATTTCAATTCTTACTTAGTGATTTACAGAACTGGCAAATTTATTTCTGTATAGTAGGGTACTAATTAATTAAGTTTCAAGTCTGTTTTGGATTTTTCATGGGCATGCCAAGGCAACACTCTGGAAAGTAAAATGGGCCAGGATAAAATCTAAATTTATCTTGCATTTAGTTATAATTAAATCAAATTAAATTACTGCATCTAAAGATTATTTTCTGAGGGCTTGTTGGAGCTGTTCAGTGGACCCTGAGGCTTATGTCCAAGATTTCACTAAATGGCATCTATATCTTGCCATTGTTCACCTATCTTCAGTAAGGTTGCTTGAGCTGCTAAGTTATTTGTAACGTGCATGACTTTGATGAAAACCACATAAACTTGGGGCATTTATCTTATCTTTCCATTGGAGGAAGAATGGCTGAAGAATTTTAAAAGCCAATATAACCCAAAACAGATTTATAAATGGGATGCTTTCTAGATATGATTGGGAAGTTATGGTTTCCAAATATCCAAAGATCATAAAGTTGAAGAAGGGTCCAGAAAATAAAACAAAAGAAAATGAAACAAATATCTTTAAAACACCATCTCTAACATGCACAAATAAGACTGAACAAACATTGCCTAACTCAGTGAAACATTTACAAATCATCATCTATTTAAACTTGGACTTATCTCTCAGCCTCTTTTGTTGTAACACAGCATTTTTCAAAGCCAAAAAATGTATTTCTATCAGATGTTGAATAGCCTGATAAATATCAAAAGAATATGAGGTAAATATTCATTTTAGGGATTTCCTCTAAGTGATAGCTAGAGTATAATCTTAATTTCAGTAGGGTTTATGGACATAAATGCATAATTAATGTACAAATGAGAGCTATATATTGTTTTTCAATTAGTGTGAGAAATAATAAACTTTTAGAGCTATTATAGATAATTTTATGACTGATATAAAGCAGTAAAATAGGATTACCCAGAGGCAAAAGAAAGTTATTTTACTACATTGCAGTATTTACAAATACTAGCTTGTACACTTTAAAACTGAAAACAAAAATTTTAAAAATGACAAGCACAGAACATTACAAAGTGTTATCTTTTCCTCCAGATCCCTGAGGGTAATGGGGGAAATGAAGCAGCAGCAAATGTGTTTCAGAAGAATCTGGCTAGACAGTATGTCAGGTAAAGTGAGAAAAATGATGTCACAGTAAGTCAAATCACATCAACTAAAGTTACGTTCAGGAAATGGTAACATGATTTGTAGATTTAACTGGACAGTATTAGGACACTAGCAAACCCTCTGAATTTATACTAGGTAAAGCTTTTCCATTATGGTAGCTAATGGAAGGAAATTGTTTCAGTCATCCAAATAACTAGATAATTATTATGCATTGTCCAGATTCCTTGAAGGAACTATCTGCATTTTTAACCAGTCCTTCACAATCCTGTATCCAGTAGCTTCTATAAGATGAATGATGCTGGAAATGTCAATTTTTAAAGTGGTAGTGGGGCAATAGATATAGTTTCCTTCTTTCCATAAGTTATTCTTTCTAATCTTCAACCCCCAAATCAAAAGATGATTTTTGTCTTTTTTTTTCCTGACTAGGTTTTCAGTCATTGATAAGTGTAGCTGTTGATCTTTTTCTAATCAAACAGATCAGTTTTGCCCTCTTTGCTATTCTGTCATCTTCAACTGTTCCTCTGATGTGTATATTTTAGAATCTTTCCATGTTTGCACATATAAAGTCTTGCAGCAGTAATCATATATATATAAATAATCTGCTACAAGTCTTTTCTAATTGATTTTCCATTAATGCCAACAAGAAAAGGTCTGGTTTCTTTATAATTTAATATAATTTCTTTCTTTCTAGGATCATGTAGTCACATTTTTTGACATTCTGATGGCAAAGTCAATGCGGAAGCCAGATTCACTTAACAACCACGTTACTATCTTAACAATCTGTACTGTGTAGGACCTCTACTAGCTATTTGAACTATCAATCAAAATGACATGAAGCACCTCTTTGAAGCACAGCATATTATACCTTTTCAATTCAATGACAAGAATAACACCACCTCACCAATGCAATTCCAAGTCACCTTGACATATGCACATATTACTTTTTTAAACTCTGTTTTACTATATCTTTTAAAATTTCTGGCAAAATAAAATTCTATACCACTCCCTCATTCACTTCACACATAGGGCATTTTTTTTTCTTTTATTGTTTTTATACTTCTATTGCTACATGAAAATGTATGCATTCCTTTCCAGGTTTCCATGAAGTCATCTATTATTTGTGTCCATATGTGGACTATACCAACAGAACTCTAATGTTTAAAATGCCATAAATATTCTCAGTGTAAACAGGAACCTGGAAAGAAGTAAACAGAATCCCCAACCATAATACAGAGGGGGAAAAAAATCTCATAGCCCAACCAAGACAAAGACTAAATAGAAAGGAAATACTCTTATTGAACTTTGACTGAGTGATCTCACTAGTCCTGGAATTTGTAACTGCTTAGAGACTTGGGAAATGGTTTCTTGATTATTCTCTACCAGAGGACAGGAAGTCAACAGTGTCAACTAGCCTGCAGTAAAAGCCCCAGCTGGAAGAAGAGAAACTGTTTTACTCACACCTCATTCCTTCCAAGATTTTCCTTATCCTATGATTTTTCCCCCTGCAAGGCCAGAGAGTCTCTTGTTCTCCAACTGTTGCTTAAATATAACTTCAAGCAACCCAAGCCACTAAAGTGAATTATGAAAAATCCCAAGAGTGATAGTTTAACATCCCTTAAAGACACACAGTATTAATTTAAGCTATATCTTTCATTTTTAAAATATTTTTACAAACACATGTTTGTAAATTCATTATAGTGAATTAGCAATCATTCCCCCCCACACACACACATAAAGAGCAGAACTGTTGTTAATTAAATCAAAGTAATTTATGTTTGTGGCTTAATATCTTGAAAAACATTCTTTCAAAAGAAATTCCATATACCGTATTCTACCTAACAACTACACAGTGATAGGGAGCCACTGAAAATCTCCAAAAGGTTAGTACCAAATTGTAATGTTTAATAAATTGGAAGAAGAGAATGATTAAATGCATGAATTTAATGAAATGGAAATGAAACTTACTAAGAGTTCTGATCCAGTCCTGACATAAGATTCAAAATGCAAACTGATCCCTGATCCAGAAAACAAACTACTGTCCTGTTTTATATATTCCACTATGTATTATTTTGTATGTCTGCATGAGCTGGCAATAAATGACATAAAATTACAATATCCTATGCTAATCATTGTCTCACAAAATTAAAAATATGAATGTTAAAGGAGAATTTTGCCTTGGCAGTATCAAAACTGAGATGGACTGAGGTTGCAACAGGTCATCAATCAAGTAGGCAAGCCTTTGGATAAACAATTTTGTCTTCTTTTAGGTTATTCTAGTTGTCGAATTTCATGGGTAGAAAAAAAGAAACTAATTTAAAAGTGTTTTTCCTTAACTTCCACTGCATTAACTGTTACTGTTGTTCCTATTGTTAGAGTTATTATTTCTGCTATACTGTTGTAATTCTGTGTATTACTTCCTGGTGGTTTCTATGTTACAGGAAATAAGTAATATGGTCTTCAGTCTAGTTGCACAAGATGGCATATAGATTTAATGCAGGGAATTCAATACAGGTTTTGTTTTCAGAAAATTCTGAAAATTATAGTTGGACTACAGATGCTGTGTTATGCTATTCTTCTTCCTATGAAGAAATAGTCATCTAGATTTGGCTGAACAGATTAACGTAAACTCAACTCATTATACTACTTCCACAACCAATTTCTGCCTCAGTGGTTTTTTAATTCAGACATCTGCTGTCTATTGAACAGCTGAATGAGTTGTGCTTACTAGTAAAATGTTGTTTAAAGCATTACATGATTCTATGATCAGTCCAGGAAGTACACAAGGAAAATTCAACTTCTGAAGAAAGCATAATTATTTGAAGTCAGGTAACTATAGTAAGATAATAAAACCTCTGCAAGAAAACAATCAAGCTCAGAGAACACAAAGGATTCTGAAGAAGTCTCAGGTGTTCATATGTGAGGCATTTTTTTCCAAGAAATATGAAAAGGAGCCAAGAATCTGGTCATTTCAAATATTTACAAAAGTAAGTCAGAGTTTTGTGTGGGTGAGGAAGAAAGATAGTAGCTAGATTTTGGATTTTCTAATGTTTGTCTATATGTTGTTTTAGGAGTGAAAAACAACTCAAATTTACTCCCACAATTAGCTAAGGGTAAAAATCTTATAGGCTTCTAGAAGAAGAAGCCTATAGAAGAAGTGGAACAATCAAATACTATGATAGAAGATTCAAGTGATCAACAAACACAGTTAACAGAAAACCCAGAAAAGGGACTGACAACATTGAAAATGGAAGACTTTCTATATAAACCAGAAGAAACCTGAGGATCAAGAAGAAGAACAGACTGAAGGGAAGATAAACATTTCAGGACAACTACATCAAGATGGAAAAATAGAGAGATGATTTGTTAGCCCTTCCAAAAAAATGGTGAGTGGATGGCCTCTTTTATCTCAAACAATATATATAAGAACAGAGGGAGATCTATTTGATGATTTAAAAGCACAGATTTGGAAAGCAAGTTGGCAAAGAAAGAAAGCTAAAATAAGGCTGAAGAAAATTGGGGTTTTGACTTATTAGTGAAGATTAAAACAGAATATACTCAAATAGACAAGATGTGTACTTTGAATATTAGATTTTGTTATGAACTGAGATAAAGAAAAAATTGGTCATTTAAAACTTGGAAGTATAAATATTAAAAGTTAAATTTGAATATTGATTTGTTTATAAAGGTTGAATGTAAAAGTAATATATATATATATATATATATATATATATATATATATATATATATATATATATATATATATATATATATGCTAAAAATCTATTGATAAATGAAATAAACATGTTTTTACTTAGCTGATATAATAATAACTGTACTAGCTGAAATATGAGATAGTAGACATTAAAAGAAGAGGAAGTATTTGATTTTGAAATGAGAAATTTTGGTTACAAATTTAAGACATTTGGAAATTAATAGAAAATAAGAATATTACACTGTATTATCAATTAGATGATGTAAGATGGTGAGAAATAGAATATATTCAAATAGATAAGACGTGTATCCTGAATATTAGACTTTGTGATGAATTGTAATAAAGGGAACTTTGGTTACTTAAAACTTGGAAATTATAAATATTAAATGCTAAATTTAAGTATTAATGGGAAATTAAAAATTGGGAAAAACTAATTAGGACATTGTCTATAAAGACTGAACGTTAAAATAACCAGGAAATGTATAAGCTAAAATTATTGATAAATGTAAGAATGTTATTGTTATTTAATTGATATAATAAGAATTGTATTCATTTAAACATAAGACAGAAAATACTAAGGGGAAAAGAGAAGAAATATTTAATGTGGCAGTTTGAGTCTTGTACTAAAGATACTTGCATGTCATTGAATTATCGATTAACTCAGCTGCCACATTGCTTTTTAAATACTTAAATGTAAAATTAGAAAATCAATAAAACATTATATAAAAAAAAGAAATCCCAATTTCTAGAGTCCTTTGTAAAACCAGTGAATGATACAAAACCTTTTTTTTCCAGAAAATGACATTGAATTCAGTGTTGAAAGTTTGCATCTTGCTATACATTAAAAGTATCCCCTTCATGGATTACTGCCTTGTCGTGGTGAAGGGGCTTGCGTAATTCAATGAAGCTATGAGCTATGCCGTGCAGGGCCACCCAAGACGGACAGGTCATAGCCGAGAGTTCTGACAAAATGTGATCCACTGGAGAAGGAAATGGCAACCCACTCCAGTATCTTTGCCATGAAAACCCTATGGACAGTACCAAAAGGCAAAACGATATGACGCTGGAAGATGAGCCCCTCAGGTCGGAAGGCGTCCAATATGCTACTGGGGAAGAGCAGAGGGCTAGTACTAGTAGCGCCAGAAAGAATGAAGCGACTGGGCCAAAGCCGAAAGGACGCTCAGCTGTGGATGTGTCTGGTGGTAAAAGGAAAGTCCGATGCTGTAAAGATTTTTTCTCCATAGGAACCTGGAATGTAAGATCCATGAATCAAGGAAAGCTGGACGTGGTCAAACAAGAGATGACAAGACTGAACATCGACATCTTAGGTATCAGCGAACTAAAATGGACAGGAATGGGTGAATTTAATTCAGATGACCACCAGGTATACTACTGCGGGCAAGAATCCCTCAGAAGAAATGGAGTAGCCTTCATAGTCAATAAAAGAGTAGGAAAAGCAATACTGGGATACAATCCTCAAAATGACAGAATGATCTCAGTTCGAATCCAAGGCAAACCATTCAATATCACAGTAGTCCAAGTCTATGCCCCAACCACCAGTGCTGAAGAGGATGAAATTGACCGGTTCTATGAAGCCCTACAGCACCTTATAGAACTAACACCAAAAAATGATGTCCTTATCATCATGGGGGATTGGAATGCTAAAGTAGGAAGCCAAAAGATAACCGGAATAACAGGCAAGTTTGGCCTTGGAGTACAAAATGAAGCAGGGCACAGGCTGATAGAATTTTGTCAAGAGAATACGATGGTCATAGCAAACACTCTTTTCCAACAACCCAAGAGACGGCTCTACACATGGACATCACCAGACGGTCATCACAGAAATCTGATTGACTATATGCTCTGCAGCCAAAGATGGAGAAGCTCTATACAGTCAGTAAAAACAAGACCAGGAGCTGACTGTGGCTCAGACCATGAGCTTCTCCTTGCAAAGTTTAAGCTTAAACTGAAGAAAGTAGGGAAAAGCACTAGGCCACTCAGGTATGAATTAAATCATATCCCTGTTGAATATACAGTAGAGGTGACAAATAGATTTAAGGAATTAGATCTGATAGACAGAGTGCCTGAAGCACTATGGACAGAGGTTCGCGACATTGTACAACAGGCAGCAACCAAAACCATCCCAAAGAAAAAGAAATGCAAGAAAGCAAAATGGCTGTCTGAGGAAGCTTTGCAAATAGCTAAGGAAAGGAGGGAAGCGAAAGGCAAGGGAGAAAAACATAGATATGCCCAATTGAATGCAGAATTCCAGAGAATAGCTAGAAGAGATAAGAATGCCTTCTTAAATGAACAGTGCAAAGAAATAGAAGAAAACAATAGAATAGGGAGGACCAGAGATCTTTTCAAGAAAATTGGAGAGATGAAGGGAACGTTTAATGCAAAAATGGGCATGATAAAGGACCAAAATGGCAGGGACCTAACAGAGGCAGAAGAGATTAAGAAGAGGTGGCAAAATTACACAGAAGAACTATACAAGAATGAGCTTAATGTCCCTGATAATCACAATGAGGTGGTCACTGACCTCGAGCCAGACATCCTAGAATGTGAAGTGAAGTGGGCCTTAGAAAAGCTGAGCAACAACAAAGCTAGTGGAGGTGACAGTATTCCAGCTGAGCTATTCAAAATCTTAAAAGACAGTGCAGTAAAAGTGCTACACTCAATTTGCCAGCAAATTTGGAAAACTCAACAGTGGCCACAGGATTGGAAAAGATCAGTTTACATTCCAATTCCAAAGAAAGGCAGTGCCAAAGAATGTTCAAACTATCGCACCATTGCACTCATTTCTCATGCTAGTAAAGTCATGCTTAAAATCCTACAAGCTAGACTTCAGCAGTATGTGGATCGAGAACTACCAGAAGTACAGGCAGGATTTCGAAGAGGCAGAGGAACTAGAGATCAAATTGCCAACATACGCTGGATCATGGAGAAAGCTAGGGAGTTCCAGAAAAACATCTACTTCTGCTTCATTGACTATGCTAAAGCCTTTGATTGTGTGGATCATAACAAACTGTGGCAAGTTCTTAAAGAGATGGGAGTACCAGACCATCTTATTTGTCTCTTGAGAAACCTATATGCGGGCCAAGAAGCAACAGTGAGAACTGGACACGGAACCACTGATTGGTTCAAAATTGGGAAAGGAGTCCGGCAAGGCTGTATACTGTCGCCCTGCCTATTTAACTTATATGCAGAGCACATCATGAGAAAGGCAGGGCTAGATGAATCAAAAGTTGGAATTAAGATTGCCGGAAGAAATATCAACAACCTAAGATACGCAGATGATACCACTCTAATGGCAGAAAGTGAAGAAGAACTAAAGAGCCTCTTGTTGCAGGTGAAGAAGGAGAGTGCAAAACTTGGGTTGAAACTTAACATTAAGAAAACCAAGATCATGGCATCTGGCCCTCTCAATTCCTGGCAAATAGATGGGGAAGAAATGGAGGTAGTGACAGATTTTATTTTCCTGGGCTCCAAGATCACTGCAGATGGGGACTGTAGCCAAGAAATTAAAAGACGCTTGCTCCTGGGGAGGAAAGCCATGACAAATCTAGACAGCACACTAAAAAGCAGAGACATCACCCTGTCAACAAAAGTGCGTATAGTCAAGGCTATGGTCTTCCCAGTTGCAATGTGTGGCAGTGAAAGTTGGACCATAAGAAAGGCTGAGCGCCAAAGAATTGAGGCCTTTGAACTATGGTGCTGGAGAAGACTCCTGCGAGTCCCTTGGACTGCAAGGCGATCAAACCGGTCAGTCCTAGAGGAGATCAATCCTGACTGCTCTTTAGAAGGCCAGATCCTGAAGCTAAAACTCAAATACTTTGGCCACCTAATGAGAAGGAAGGACTCACTGGAGAAAAGCCTAATGCTGGGAAAGATCGAGGGCAATAGAAGAAGGGGACGACAGAGAATGAGGTGGCTGGATGGAGTCACTGAAGCAGTAGGCGTGAGCTTAAATGGACTCCAGAAGATGGTAGAGGACAGAAAGGCCTGGAGGAATGTTGTCCATAGGGTCGCGATGGGTCGGACACGACTTCGCAGCTAACAACAACAAATACATTAAAAGTATACTACAAAGTTGCTTCTGTTGATGACAAATCAAAAATATGAGGTTCACTTATAAAAAAGGAAACCGGATATATGGAGAAGCTGAATATTATGCATTAATTCTCAAAAGCCACATAGTTTTCTTATAGTTAACAGTTTGCAGTACAGTGTTTCATTGATTTGTGGTAGCTGAACTGCCAATCATTTGATTAAGTGTATTTATTTTCCATTATTTAAGCTAGGGCTCTGTGCCCTTCACATCTGCTGCTGATTTGCTCCCATGCAAGCATACAGTATGTTTTGAATCTCTCAGAAATTGAGCAACAAAAGGACTCTGCAGACTCTGCATTTAACTATTGATAAATTTGGCTCACCTTTTCTCCCAATGTTTCAATATGCAGAATAGCCATTCCACTGAAAACTTGGTAAGCTGCCAAAATTTCTTGGGCCAACATGTTGATGCCGTGTAAAAGGAGCTACAGCTGAGATTTAGTGCATAAAAAATACAGAAACAAAATCCCTTAAAAAAAGCAATCCAGATATACAAGAGATTTTTTAAAATAATTTTTAAATTCTTGGTCATTTCTTATCTAGGTATAATTTAAATCCAGCTCTATCTAGTTAACAAGTCCATTGTTGAGGTAGCACATTAATACTCATTGGAAACCATTTATTTTTAGCTTATCGATTTCTCTTTAGGAATGTGATTTTCCTGTGTATAGATTTTCAACAGTTTCCAACAGTTGCTTTATATTTAGCTTATAAATAGCCTTGGTGGAGCAGTGGGCTAATGCCTCCTTAAGTAACACCAGCTGCCTGCAATTAGTGCAGGTTCGCATCCCACCAGGCTCAAGGTTGACTCAGCCTTCCATCCTTCCGAGGTAGGTAAAATGAGGACCCAGATTGTTGGGGGCAATTAAGCTGACTTTGTAATAATGCTGCTTGAGGTGTGTGTGAAAGCCCTAATAAGCAGGCATATACATAGAATGAAGGCTACTGCTAAGCTTGTAAGCCGCCCTGAGTCTTCGGAGAAGGGCAGGATATAAATGGAATTAAAATAAAAAAAATAAAAAATAATTTAGTTTATAAATATTTATATTTAGTTTTATATTTAGTTTTATGTACTACTTTCTTCAGTCAGAGGATGACTGAAGTGATAATTATTTCTAAAGAAGGCTCTTAAGCAGACACTTTAGGTTGAATGTTCCAGGTTCACTTGATTGTACTCAGAAACACAATTAGTGTTGATATTCTGAACAACAGAAAGGAAAGAAAGCTACATACTTTCACATACATACTTTCTGTTACTTTCTATGGAAAAAAGGTTCCATTCCTTCAAAGAAAATGAGTTTACAGAAGACAAAATGGAAAGTAGATAAGAGAGATAATCCACAGTGAATGGCCTATTGTTGTAACTAAATCTTCATTCTCTTTTTAATAGGTCATTATTTACAAGCTTATTTTCAAAGTAGCAAAATAATACATTTAAATTTAATAATATGACATTAGTGAAGTCATAAAATAATGGCAATGTTATAAAAGGTGAAAATATTAAAGGTGAGTGTGTTTCTCCTTTTTTAAAAAAAATACATTTACTGCATAGGTATGATTTGGTTATACAGACATTGTAAACTATTTATGTTTGCTGTATACTGTATATAGTTTTTAAAAAGAATGGTTTTGTGGAAAGAATTTTACAGAATGGCTTATATGGTAGTTTTTTACATAAGGTTCTTTATTGAAAAAACATGTTTCCTCATACTTTGAAGTCTTTTTATAAACATATTTATCACACTGTTTTTTTCAGGCTAAGTAATATTAAGCAAAGCAGTAGAATGGAATGGAATAAGAACTAGTAGGCCAAAATAAAACAAAAAATTAAAATCATTCTATTAATAGCAATAGCAATAGCACTTGGACACTCCATAGTACTTTACAGCTGTCTCTAAGCGGTTTACAGTCAGCATATTGCCCCCAACAATCGGGGTCCTCATTTTACTGACCTTGGAAGGATAAAAGGCTGAGTCAACCTTGAGCCCATTATGATTGAATTCCAGACTGTGGGCAGAGTTGGCTACAATGCTACATTCTAACCATTGCACCACCAGGACTCAAGGTAATTAAAGACAAATTAGTGTCTCTAATAGATTACTTTGCAAAACAATATAATTTTTCCATATCAACCAATCAAGAAAAATATGCAATAGCCTGACTCAAACAAAATGTGATTAGATGCTTTTATATATAAATCAGATAAAATAATAGGGAATGATGTATGAGTACACACACACATACATTTTCTTAATTATTGTAAATGATATTCTCACATATAGTTCTATAAAAGATAATGTTCCCATTGTCAAATGTTGAACAAATATAAATGAAATGTATCCTTGTCTATTACCAGAATTATAAAAATGCATTCATATATCAGAACCGTATTGATAATAATAATTTTGGATCAATTAGTATAACATTGATATTTTAAAGTATGTAAGATTTCCATATGGAAATTTATTACTGTTGAAACTATTTTTTTAAAAGAACTTTGTATCAGAATGAAGGGGAGAATTATAAACTATATGGCACAAAGGTTAAAGAAATTAGAAGATGCATGCTTTCTTTCTTCATTCCCAAAAGTAGATTCCACCAACCTCAGTAAAAATTAGAGCCTGGAAATGAGTGATCATTAACACTATTACTTAAATAATGCCTTTTAAAATAATGTTCCTTTTCTAGATTTCAAAGTGCCAAAGAAGCTATCCATCCCTCTGGCACAGAGATGTTCCTATGTTAAGTTGCTATGCATGAAAAAGGAAGAGAAGGGTTTGGAGTAAATTCAGTGTTGCCTCTGTTAAAATACTTGGTGCAGTCAGAACTAGCATTGTTTAGCCATAAGACAGATAAAATGCAAGTAGGCAGGTCTTAGACTGCCAGTGGTTCCAAATAAATATGCTTTGAAAAGAGGCTAGGAAAATAAAAGCTGTCATGTATGTCCAGAGCGATGTCTTCTTATAAAATACATCAGCTAACAAGGCTCAGCAGTTGAAGGGTGGCTCGGGGATTTGTTACAGAGGATTGTTTTTCTTTTTGATTCAGCAGTGCTCAACAAACT
>NC_138209.1:38537261-38578356 GCF_964194415.1 Vipera berus
TGAACACGAGCTTGCAGTTAAAAGACATGAACAGCATTCATAGGTGTGTGTTCTGAACCAGCCTGCTACCGGCCTTGCAATAAGGCAAACCCCTGTTCAAACAGTAGAGACTGGAGAGCGTCTAAGGCTGGAAAGCGTCTGCCAAGATTTATTACTCAAATAACAGAACAAGAAACAAAAACACTGGAACTTGAATCCTCAAACGGAAGGGTTGCTTTCAGCAACCAGCCCTTCCCCAAACACTCCTTTTATTTAGAGTTCAGGGCGTGGCCTCCCTGTGCCTCCTCCTGAGGAGTCCCACAGCCTTTCTCTGTTTGGTCCTGCTCGACTGCCTCCTGCGTCGGGCGTCCTTGAACAGGGCCAGCTGTGGGTCATCATCCTCCGCACTATCGGGCTCACGCAGCTGAGAAGAGGGCCCCGGCTGGGGGCTCTGCGAAGCCTCCAAGCCATCATCAGCTGGTTCGTCTTCCACACACTCCTCCTCCCCCTCATCTGAGTCATCCGAGACATCTGAGCCGGCTGCCGGACCCACAGGCTGGCCCTGAGTCACAACAGTGTGGGTGCACATGGCTACACACAACCATACCTTTGATTTGGCGGGGGCTGAGGCGATTGCCCTGGACAACACCAAGGGCAGCCGATTATTTAAAAAGGCCTGGTTTTCAGACCGTTCCTTAATTAATTGTCATATAGCTCTCCCTGCATACCAAGTCCTTAGGAGTTGGGAAGAAGGATGGCACAGACAATGCAAAAACTCATGGAGTATACCGTTGAGCCAAGATCAAGATCGCACAGCCACACAGCAACCCCGCACTACAAATAGTAGAAAGAGGGAAGATCAATCCCCAAGGACTCTTGGCATGAGGACACGCTCAATGACAAAAGCATCGATAGTTACCGGAAGAACAGATAGCGATCCCCCATTGACAGCAAGCACTCAGAGGCAATTGCACTCCACAAGAACGAGTGCAAAGCAGCTTGAGAGAATACGGCCAATGGAAACAAACAGACCAGTGACGCACTCCATGAGTGGAGTGTAAAAGCGCCAATGATATAAATGTAGTTTCATCCCTCCAGCAATTTTATCCTGATGACGTTGGAGGTCAATTTTATTAAACCTGCTTTAGTGTTCGTACTTTTGTGTGTTAGCTGGAAAGCTGGCAGCCCAAGTTTGAGACCTGTGCAATAGGGTGTGCTCCCATTAGTGCCCCTGATTCCTGCCCACTTAGCAGTTTGAAAGCCTGCAAATGTGAGTAGATAAATAGGTACTACTTCAGTGGGAAGGTAACAGAGTTCTGTGTGTCTTGTTGTATAGTCATGCTGGCCACATGACCACTGAAGCGTCTTCAAGCAATGCTGGCTCCCTCGGCTAAGAAACAAAAATGAATACCACCCCCTAGAGTTGGACATGATTGGGCAGGGGAAACCTTCATCTTCACACACACGCACACGCACACACACACACACACACACACACACGGAGAGAGAGAGAGAGAGAGAGAGAGAGAGAGAGAGAGAGAGAGAGAGAGAGAGAGAGAGAGAGAGAGAGAGAGAGAGAGAGAGAGAGAGAGAGAGAGAGAAATAACCAGTATATCTGGGACTTTCAACAGAAAGATAGTAAAGTATTATATATTTGATGGAGAATAAGTTTTAAAAATCCATGGGTAATAAGCCATTTGAGTCCATCTTTTAGTCCCAACATATGAACTAAATCTCATTTCCTATAAAGGCATTTAGAGGAAATCTAGGACCAGTTTGGAGCAGTTCCATATGGCCCAAATAATAAAATAAGGTTTATTTTAAACTAGAATATTTTCATACACAAGGAATGTTATGAACCAGACAGACAACAAGAAGAAAAAAATAAGTCTAGGATCACTACATTGTCATTGCAGAAATGTTTGTGTTTCTGGTACATTATTGGAAATGTAAAAACAAAATTGGTTTGTCTTTGAAATATTTTAGAGGGCAGAAAGAGAATCATCAGATCAAAATTAAGTCCCCAATTCATATTTAATCATACTTTCATAAAATCCTGAAGCCTTTATGCTTAATTATTGTCAGTTGATGAAAATTGGTCAATGGACAATAAGCCAGTTGTGCTTAGAAAATGGTGGTTTCTCTACTCTGAGTAGCCTTGAATATTAGACACCAGCTACACATAATATATTCAGATAAAACAGCCACCTAGGTGATTCTTCTTTCAACCTCCCTTTTTTTCTTTTAATATATTTTTGTTTCCCATAAGAGTTTAATTCACGCTCTATGGGAGCGTGGGGTGTAGTCCTCTCCCTTCTCACTTTGGAAGGATATTTGCTTCTTGGGGATCTTTTCTAGGAAATCAGATATAAAATAGGAGAGAGAAGATCAAATTCCTCACACGCTTTCAAGTACGCTGTTCACCGTTGTTCTGGTTAGTGCCTTTGGACTTCAGCTGCAAGTAGCTTGGGCTGGTCAGCAAGGTGTGGCCAGCCTTTCTCCTGTCAGTTTGGAGGGTTTCCCCCGGATCGAGCAGAATGACCACTGTTGTTTTGTGATCATCAGAGCACCCGTCTTTCTTTGTTGCCTCTCTGGGGCATCTTTAGATGCATTTAGGATCCCCTGGCAGAGTGAAACTAGCCGTGGGGTATGGAGCTCTGCAATCCTGCAGTCATGCGCTATACGAAAGTCTGAAACTTTTTTCTATTGACTAATATATTCCAGCACTGAAGTACTTGAAGATCTGCCTTTATTTTATTTTCACAACAGTTACACAATTTAATGTGTATATGAAAGAGGGAAAGAGAAGGAGAAGGACAGAGATAGTGGGACTGATACCAAGTCACCCAGTGAATTTCCTTTGTTGAGGATTGGATTGAAGGGGAAATCTGTTGATGAAATAGCGAACTGATGTCTATGGAGAGCAGAAGACATTATGACTGAAAACAGCAGTTGGATGCCAGATCCAGAATGCCTTAATGCCTCCAGAGAAAGGAGAGATCTTGAGACTGGCCATACATACTCTGAACAGCTGTTTTTATGACTGGACAGCAGGAAATGAAATTTAGGCAGTCAGCTTTCAAACAAATTCATCAAACTCATAGTCAGAGCAGCCTTTACAGATTTGAGGTTCAACTGCACCTCTCTTCTTAATTTTAGTTTTATTTTTTTTAAACTGTTTTTTAAAGATTGAGAACCTTCAGAACAGGTTTTATCATATTCACTGGATTTTGTTCAATACTTTAAGAAAAAAGTTTTAATTATGAGTTTAAGATGTTATTAAACTTTTTTTGAAATATAAAATACAGCAAAAGGATCATTAGAGTGTTGATCTTCAAAATATACAAATGGATTAAGGACTCAGATGGTCTTGAATTAAGACTTTGAAATTAATAAGAATCCTTCCCATGACACATTTTGTATGTTTACATTGTTACTTTGGATAAACCTTGATAAACTTTGGCTCATTAAGTTGAAGTGATGAGCCTTTAAAGATTTGTTTATAGAGAATAGAGTGGGTATGGGATGAAGAGATGGTTGCTTGTGTTTTAAGAGAGAGTGATAATTTGTTAATGTTAACTATACTTTCCTTTTTTTCTGCAATTTTTCCCCCTTTTATCTTTTATATTTAATCTGTATAATGTATTCCTTAATAAAAAATATTATTAAAAAAGATTAGATTGAATAGTATTTTAACCACTTTATCACACTGATTCTCATTATCTCTACAAGATAAGACTCTGACATTAGAGTTAGGCTTGTAAAATTCAGAAATCAAGCCTCGACATGTGATTAAATAAGCAGATTTGTTATAGGAAAAATCTCAGAAAACTTGTATTTAAATGTTAATCTCATTATAATTGCTATTGGCTATTGGTTGGGCCATCTAAAATACGAAAAAAATGGTTTCTGTTGTGTGGAAGTATCTTTCTCTAAATGCTTTCAAGAACCTCCCTCTCCCAGTGGAATAATTAAATAGAAATGCTGTCCACTGCATAAATTGCATAATTAGTGTCCAGGATTGCTTGAAATAATAATAATAACTAGAAATTTCAGCACAACCTAAAAGTAGTTATTTAAGAATACAATCTGGACTAAGAGTATCTACAGTGGAATTGTTATTTTCTAACCTTTGCCAAGCTTATAGCAGAGGTAAGTGTTGACTTGTGGTAGGGTTACTTATATCATAGGTTATTTTGGGAGAAATATGCAAAAAGTCTTACCTAAACAAAGACTGAAACATTATTTAAGTCTTGGGAAGTAAGATAATATTTAGAATTCAGACAATGCTTGCTTGACTTTTGGGGTATAAAAAGGAGAAAAAGCAAAATATAAAAAGAACCTGTTATTATTGTCTACATCTAAATCTGCTTGTTGCTCCTAAGAAAGGATTTTGATTTTATTTGATCTATTGTAGCCAATATCACTAAAGCATAGTTCCTGTCTTTCTATGGAGTTGACTTTTTCTTCTGTTCTATTTAGTGGGTCAGGTGGAGAAAGCTGCTGTCTTGCCTTTCATGCTTAAGTCAGCAATATATATAGAAGTTCCACAAGCGGGAAACTATTCTTTAAAACGTATAGTCTTTTTTAAAAATAGAATAATTAAGTGCTTAAGCATCTGCAATTGTTAATGCTTTCAAACTGCATTTAGAACTCTCAAATCTTCCATAACATGGAGGAACAATATGAAAGGCCCCCTAAGGGATACTACAAGCTAATTCAGACTTGGATAAATTTTTGTACCTCAGTTTAAACTATGAGTTATTTATGCAATTGTTTGTATTTTTTAAAAAAATCTTCTACACTTGGTAAATAGCTATAGGCAAGCTTTTACTTTTACTTTGTAATTATAAAAGCAAAAAAACCCAATATGTGGACTCCACAAGTATACACAGATATTGTACTAAATAGGATCTATTTACAGATTTAGATGAACAGAAAGCTAGTAGGCATGATCTTATTCTTCATGTATATTTTGTTCATATCACCAAGTAGATTTATAGAATTCTGTTCAAGTAAATTAAAATGTTCCTTTAGCACTGCCCAAATAAAGAATAATGGTGGAGCAAAACCATATGTATCCATTTCCAACCATAATTATGCCAAAATATTGTTATTTGGCAACATTGTAATAAGTTTCATCATTTCTCTCTGTGCCCCTTCTTCCATTACAAGTATCTATGGAGAAAACAAAATATTTTCTCCATCATTTCTTTTAAATAGTAGAACAAGAAAAGAGTGTATCCCCAAATTCATCCTAATTTTCCAGAATGGATCTGGCCCCTGTTTGATTCTACAGGCCTTCAAAATAAAAATAAGCAGCTAATTGGTTACAGTTCTTTTTTTCCAAATATATCTATCTTCTCAGCAAAAAAACCCAACAACAGATAAACTTAGGAAAGACAGAGAATTGCTTGAAAATTAGAAAAAATCCCATAATAGCTGATTTGTCAACACTCTTAAATATTTTCAAAGATCTATATCAGGGGTGTCAAACTCAATTTCATTGAGGGCCGCATCAGCATTGCGGTTGCACTCAGGGGGATGGGTGGGTGTGGCCAGGGTGGGTGTGGCCTACTGGGTGGGCATGGCTAGAGTGCGTATGGCCTACTGGGTGGGCGTGGCCAGCTCTACATCGTTCGCATCAAGGGTGCCTATGGGGGCCTGGGCAGGAGTGGGACAGATCTGAGGGTCTCTGGCAGGAGGAGGGTCTCTGGGCCAGGGCCAAGGTAGTGGGGGCCGTTCCCTCACTGTTTCCAGGATGGCTTCGCGGGCCACATGAAACCACTTCACGGGCCGCATCCGGACCCCGGGCCTTGTGTTTGACATGTCTGATCTATATGGTCCTTATTTTCAGTCACATAAGCACTGAAAATAAGAAAATGAAGATTGCCAGCTTATAAAGAAGTGGGATATTTTGAAATGTTAAATAAATGCTTTTTCAATTATTAACTGAAATGAACTCTGTAAAAAGTCTACTAGATATTAAATTTATCATACTTTTCATTTGGAAGAAATCATATATGCAGCCATATTGCCTTTAAAATCTTTTGAACAAAACACCCACCAGCCACCATTGTAAATTTACTGCAAATCATTCTCCTCTGTAGGACCATAATTCAAATCCTGTCTGCAAATACAATTCTGTTTTAGACAGTCAACAGGGAAAAAAGCACAAAAATGCTGGGTATAAATATAAAATAAGATTAAAAGTTATGGATTTGCTTCAGGTTATTTTCCACTTTTCCATCACTATCCAGATCCTAAATATGACAGAACAAAATATGATCTTATTTAATTTTACTTTCTTTTTGATGTATGCATTACAGCATTACTCTACTTTATGATTCTTACTGCAGATTCTGACAGCTTAATAGAAATACAAGATTTCATGGAACAATTTAAAGTATTTTATTTTGCCTACTGCAGGTACCTTCAGCATGGTTAAAACTCTTAAATAAAAACATATCCACTTACTGTAGGTATTGCAGTTGGATATTAGCTAATCATAGTCAAGGAGTTTCATAAATGTACAATAAAAATGTTTTTTTTAAATGATGGGAAATGCTAGCTTTTCATCCCCAAGAACTTAGATTAATAAATTATGGCTAAATTTATACTATTGTTTACGTTTTAGTTCAGTTTATTGTATGAAAGGTTGTATATTTGCAAGAGGAAAAATGAACTAAAAATTGGACTTGGTCACTTACATATTTAAACACATAAAAAAAAATCCTTCTCCCCATATTTGGGTCGACAGGGTGCATCAAAAAAAACACTCAAGAAATATAGAATGAATACACACACACACACACATATACATATAAATGTATATGTGTATAAATAAATAAATCTTGGCAGAACAATTGATAATGTGCATGAGAAACAAAAACCCCATTAGCTTTCTGTTTTTGCTATATACATTGATCCCAGGATGATTTTGCAACACCCATAAGAAGTGTGAAGTGCTTTCTGCATGGACAACAATAAGTGTATGTGTACCATATGGAGCATATGTAACAGTATAATTCTAACAGTGCTGGATTCTGTGGATGGGTCTGGACAGAGGTGTAATGTAGTGGGTCCGACGCAAGGAAGAGACGCCAGCTGGAGTAAGTGTTCAGTTCTTTATTGCGGGGGGGTCCATACTGGAGAAAAAGGGCTACCTGGCCTCCTTATATACCCGGCCAGGGAGGCGGCCAGCCAATGGGATTGGCCCTAGGTTTCCCGCCGAAACTAGGTTTCCCGCCAAAACCGTCCAGGCCAACGCCCCCTAGTGGCTGTTGCTATGCAGATGCCTGCAACTGGATACATAACAAGAGGAGAGGAAGATATCCAGGCAACAGAGGAAATTCTGGATGGTGGTCAATGAAGCTTTATGCTGCCCATCTGTAATGAAGAGCAAAAAAAGATATAAGGAAGCAATCAAGGAAGCGAAGATGAAAATTTAGCTTAGACAGTAAAGCTTGCTGATTGGGCAGAGAAATTCCATTATTGGGTCTATTACATCAACCAGCAACTGTTACCCAATGACAATAACCCATTTTGTTTAATGAAATGAACAGTCTGAGCTCCTATTTACTTATTTTGCCATAAATATGTGCTGCTAATCAAATGATTCCAGATGGGTTTTAAACTTTTAGCTTATTTTTTTCAAAATGTTCCATTGCACAATTTTAAATCATTTTTTTAATACTTCTCCCATCATTTCCCAAAGAAGCTGGAACAAATGGACACTCTACAATTGAAGCTTGTTGAGAAAAATACCTTTGCAGATAATGCCTCCTGACATCAGTTTTTCAATCTTGTAGCCACTGCCACTTCCTACAGACTTACAGGCTTCTGCAAATATCTCTCCTGGGTTTAAAGAAGCACATAATTTTTCTCCCAATATTTTTTATAACAGTATCTCATTTGTTTAGACTTAATCCTACAGGGTAACATTCAGCACCATCTGTATTTGAGAATTCATTACTCTCTACATAGCTTACCCCAGCTGAGTTATATATAGTCAATTTATCATCTTAACACGAGCTGATAGAGTTGGCTGTGTTGCAGGGGTATTACTATTGCTTATAGTTTATGGACAATTCCATTTCCTGATTTTCTTGCAAGACAAAAGTTGCACCTTCATTTTTCTTCATTTGCTTTGACATCTGCAGATTCATTTCCTTCCATATACTGACTGAACTATAGGTTGGGTAGGATGAAATGAAAGCTACTTATCTTAGAAATATTTGCAAATAAACTGCAGCAAATTATGCCCTTCACAACACTAGTTTTCCTTAGCTTGCAAACTTATATACAATTTCAAGAATGTGCTGCACAAAATCTTGGTTTTCTTCAAACAAAGCTTCAGAGTCCTGTTCATACTTTCTCACAGTAGTTTTAACTCCTGTTGGAGCTTCTATACTCATAGGATTTGATGGATATAGAAACCACCTGTTACTAATACATCTGAAAACTAGCCTGGGATCCTACTGAACTCTTCCCATTGGATTTTTATTTAATAAAAATCACAACCTTAAAAGAAAGTGGGTTAAGTTTGGCTGCCTGGCAAATACAAACCCAAAAATTAAAGGAACCTCATGGTTATAAAAATTCTTATTCTGTTAACATTCTAGTGATATAAGTAGCTACAAATAAATACAATTAATACAAATAAATAAATAAATTTCATCTATTTTATAGAAATAGAAAATCAGCTAATATGTTTTTTAAAAAACAGAAAATTAGTTGAAACATGGAATTCTAATGCAGCCCTCATCAGTGGTGGGACTCAAATACCTGAACAACTGGTTCTCTGTGTGGATGCAGGCCTGGGCCTAGAGGCCTAGAACAGGGCTTTTCAACCAGTGGTACGGGTACTACCTGAGGTACATTGGCACCTGGCAGGTGGTACGCGATCATCCTAGAAAAGTGGTAGCGGGGGAGGGGAATGGCAGCACCACACAAGCCTGAGCAAGAGATGGCTGGAGCTGCAGGGCTGTCAGGGCTCAGCAGAGGCACCAGGATCAGCGCCAGGCTCCAGCTGTAGCTTGGCGCTGATCCCAGGACTTCTGCTGAGCCCAGAAGAAGCGCCAATCAGCTGGAATGTTGCATCATCTCCAGGGTCTTGTGATTTACATTCAGATGCTTGGCAACTGATTCATATTTATGATGGTCACAGTGTCCCAGGGTCATGTGAAGTGACCAAAACCTGCTGCAACCACCCAGCAGATGGGGGAAATAAAAACCAAACACACACACACCCTGCTGCCAATCCTCAAAAGAAATGCTCACAACAATGAAAACCACAGACAGGAGGAAGAGCGCCGCTGGGCAGGCAGGCAGGTGTCTTGCTCGGCTGTGGCTTGGGGGGGCACTTTTTTCAGTGCCATTGTAACTTTGAACAGTCACTAAGCAAACTGTTGTAAGTCAAGGACTACATCAGTTTTTTTCCTTTTTTTCTTTTGGTCATCAAATTTTTGACACCTTGCTAGGCAACTGGTGGTACTCGGATGTTGCCATATCCTAAAAGTGGTACAATGGGTGAAAAGGTTGAAAAGCCCTGTTCTAGAATGGACTTCTGGAAGTGACATCCACACACTTCCTGTGGGCCATTCTAGGCCTGGGAGGCCTCCTCCAGGCCTCTGAGGCCTAAATGGACTTCCAGAAGCAATGTGGGTTCAGCCGGTTTTCCGAATTCAACATTTAGCTACCGGTTCTCCCAAACCAGTGCAAACCGGCTGAATCCCACCACTGGGTCTCACCCTGTTGTTGTATAAATTGGTACAAAAAAGGTGCTAAACAATCCTGTTATTTATTTATTTATTTATTTATTAGTTTTTATAAACCGCCCTTCTCTCGAGGGACTCGGGGCGGTGTACAGAGGAAGGAATGTATACAGATTGAACAATAAAAATAGTAAGAAACACTAATGAAAACAACTGGGACCCCAATTAACGCTATCATGCCAGGCCGGACTGCTGGAACAGGAAAGTTTTTAAGTCGCGACGGAAGGTACGGAGGTCAGGGGCCATCCGGATTTCGGTTGGTAAGCTGTTCCAGAGGGCTGGCGCACCCACTGAGAATGCCCTCCCCCTGGGGGCCACCAGCCGACATTCCTTGAGCGGTGGCACCCTGAGGAGGCCCTCTCTGTGGGAGCGCACAGGACGGTGGGGTGCTGACATTGGCAGAAGGTGCTCCCGTAGGTAGTCCGGACCCATGCCATGTAGGGCTTTGTATGTCATTGTTAGCACCTTGAACTTCACACGGAAGGCAACCGGAAGCCAGTGCAGCGCACGGAGGAGAGGTGTGATATGGGAGTATCGGGAGGCTCCCAAGAGTGTCCGTGCCGCCGCACTTTGCACCAGTTGAAGCTTCCAAGTGGATCTCAAGGGCAGCCCCATGTAGAGAGCGTTACAATAGTCTAGGCGAGAGGTCACAAGGGCATGGGTGACTGTACGTAAGGAATCCAGGTCCAGATAAGGCCGTAGTTGGCGAACTAGTCGAACCCGGGAGAAGGCCCCCTTGGTCACAGCTCCTATGTGGTCTTCCAGGGAGAGCTGCGAGTCTAGGAGGACACCCAGGTTGCGGGCCCTATCAACAGGGGGAAGTAACTTGTCCCCAATGTTAAGCAGTGGGACGTTCTGAATATCCTGGCTTGCCGGTACGTACAGCCATTCAGTCTTGTCCGGGTTCAGTTGAAGCCTGTTTTTCCCCATCCATTCCCGGACCGCTTTCAGGCAGCGGGACATCACGTCTAGGGCATCACTGATATTGTTTGGAGTTGAGATAAAAAGCTGGGTGTCATCAGCATACTGATGGTACCCTACTCCAAAACTGCGAATGATCTCACCCAGCGGTTTCATGTAGATGTTGAACAGGAGAGGCGAGAGGACCGACCCCTGAGGGACTCCGCAAGCGAGAGGCCTCGGGGTCGACCTCTGTCCCTCTGTCAGCACCGACTGCGAGCGACCCTGGAGAAAGGAGGAGAACCAACGCAGAACCGTGCCTCCCACTCCCAGTCCCCTGAGGCGTCGCAGCAAGATACCATGGTCGATGGTATCGAAAGCCGCCGAGAGGTCTAATAAGACTAGGACAGAGGAATGGCCCCTGTCCCGGGCTCTCCAGAGATCATTCATCAGAGCGACCAATGCCGTCTCCGTGCTGTAGCCCGGCCTGAAACCCGATTGGTACGGGTCTAGATAAACCGCTTCATCCAGGATCTGAGGAAGTTGGTGCGCCACCACGCTCTCAACAACCTTCGCAAGGAAGCGAAGATTGGAGACTGGACGAAAGTTATTCAAAGAGGATGGGTCCAAGGTGGGCTTCTTGAGGAGAGGTCTCACCACCGCCTCCTTCAAGGCGGTGGGGAAGTGACCCTCACTCAGAGAAGCAGAGATGACCGCTAGGAACCAGCCTCGTGTCCCCTCTCGAGCTGCATAGGCCAGCCAGGAAGGGCACGGGTCCAGTAAGCATGTGGAGGAGCTCAACCTTCTCATAATCCTGTCCACTTCCTTAGGAGTTACAGGATCAAATTCTTCCCAGATGACGTCGACAAGACTGTCCATGTCTTGTTCTTCCATCTCAGCCCAGTTGGAGTCCAGGCCAGTTCGAATCCGAGCAATTTTATCCAGCAGATATTGACCAAATTCCTCGGCTCGACCCTGCAAGGGTTCCTCCCTCACCTCTTGGTTTAATAGGGAGCGAGTCACCCTGAACAAGGCAGCCGGGCGATTATCTGCGGACGCGATGAGGGTGGAAAAGTAGTTCGATTTTGCCACCCTTATCGCAGCGAGATAAGACCTGGTGAGGATTCTTAGTCGCAATCGGTCGGATTCGGATCGACTGGATCTCCAACGGCTCTCTAGGCCCCGTCTCCGACGCTTCATCTCCCGGAGCTCCTCGGTGAACCATGGGGCTCGCTGGGATCTGCGCCGGGTCAGAGGCCGCAAGGGTACAACTCAGTCCAGAGCCTCCGTGGCTGCCTTTTCCCAGGCTTCCACTAAGGCATCCGCCGAGCTGTGAGCAGGGGGTGCATGCGTGTCCCTAAGCGCTGCCTGGAACTTATCAGGGTCCATTAGGCGCCTAGGGCGGTACCATCTGACTGGCACCGTGCACCCACGGTGGGGGGTGGCAAGGGGGAAGTCTAGCCGCAGGAGGTGGTGATCGGTCCATGACAGGGGCGTAACAGTTGTGGCACCCCCACCGATATCATCACGCCACCGTCCAGACAAGAACACCAAGTCTGGGTTGTGGCCTCTCTCATGAGTCGGCCCAGAAATTATTTGCAACAGGTCCATGGCCGCCATGGAAGCCATGAACTCCCGAGCCAGTTCGGACGATCCTCCCAGGGACGGTAGATTAAAGTCGCCCAAGACCATGAGTCTTGGGAATTCAACCACCAACCCTGAGAGGACATCGAGTAGCTCGGGTAGGGCCGCCGCTGCACGATTAGGTGGTAGGTACGCCAGCAGCAGGCCCAACTGCGCCCCTGGGCCGTATCTCAGTAGGAGAGACTCACACCCGACCATCTGAGGGACGGTGGTCTCTCGCGGGCTAAGGGATTCCCTGATGATAACTGCCACTCCCCCGCCCCTCCCATGAGCCCGGGGCTGGTGCAGTACCTGGAAACCTGGCGGGCAGAGGTCAACCAGAGGAACACCCCCCTCTGGGCCCAGCCAGGTTTCCGTGATGCAGGCCAGGTCCGCATGCTCACTCTCCACTAGGTCACGAATGAGGTGAGCTTTGTTAGCTACGGACCTTGCATTCAGGTAGACCAGCCTTAGCATGGGAGGGTGCGCACCTTTGCTCCCGGGTCCTCCGGGGGAGAACAGAGGGTCGGAGCGTCTCACCGCTTGTACAGAGCGGAGATGACACTCCCGGTGACGATACGGCCCTCTGTCTGTGCACCTTCTGCCATTCCCCACCATCCTAGGGATGGGACGTTTGTCAGTACGCCACTGGGTGTTATCGGTGACTGGTCCTCGTTGTACGCCGTCGCGAACGGCCGTGGGCCTGGCATGCGTTATGGTGGCTGGAAGGCGTGCCTTTCCCGCGCAACCATAGTCTTCTCCCTCCCCCCTCCCTAACCCCACAAAAAACTTAACTAAGAACTTAATCAGGGGCCTCTTGTTGGGCTTATGCTGGAGGCCCCTGACCCTGCCCGGCCATCTCTCAGA
This sequence comes from Vipera berus, assembly GCF_964194415.1. Classification (NCBI taxonomy): domain Eukaryota; kingdom Metazoa; phylum Chordata; class Lepidosauria; order Squamata; family Viperidae; genus Vipera; species Vipera berus. Next base: position 38,550,407 of record NC_138209.1, read on the forward strand.
GGCCCAGTGGTTGGGCCCGTCATCAAGATTGGATGTGATGCAGGCGGGTCGCACCCAGGAGAGTGGGGAACCCCTGAGGGCGTGCAGTACTGTGCTAGAGTATTGAACGAGCATAGTCACAGGTGGTTCCGGGAAGGCTGTCCCCTGGATGGTGAATTTGCAGGAGGGTCGAGTCGGGTAGGTGCGTTTCTGGATCGTCGCCCTGCCACTGCCACTTGGCCGGGTGAACCCCCAGAAGCAGGCCACTCCTCATCCTCTCACGATGGGTTGTGTCTCTGCTTCCGGAGGTGGTCCAGAACGTACTCTGGGTGAAGCATACCCCATAGAGCTCTCACCTCTATGGGGTTGCAGGTGTAAGGCCCAGCCACTCTGCCACCGTGGCTAGCACCCAGGCCCGTTATGTCCTGTGGGGAGAGAATGGGCAAGGATGATTGAGAGTGGGCAGAAGGCAGGATGGAGGGATCCATTAATTGGCATCAGCTCTGGTGGTTCAGCCGCCCAAACAGTTCCCTCCCTGATCCTCTGGGCGTTGTTCCCGGCCGCAGCTCCATGGCCCCTATTGGTTGGGGACCGTCCGGAGCGTGGCCTCCCAGAGGTATGGGAGTCCCTGGTGTCATGCCCCTGCTGTTGCCGTCTCCGATCAAGGTGTCTCGAGGAGGTGGCCGCAGATGCCTCGCCGCCGCCGCTACCGCCGCTGTCTGAGGCCCCTGGGCAAAAACGGTCTAAGGCCCAGAGAGGCTGTCACCGCCGTCTTCGCCTTCGTTGCCGCCGCTTCCGTCGTACAGGGCATAGAGGAGTCGTTGGCACCCATTCGGGGCGGCTGGAAACGGCTCAGAGTGCAGGCCGGAGACGCTACGCTGTGTCCATTTTTGCCGGCGTCGAGGGATCCTGGTGAGGGTGGTCGGCTGGGGCCTGGAGAAGCTTTCGCTGCTGCCGTGGCCCACGTCGCCGTCACCTCCATTGCCCAGCGTCTCCTTTGGTGTGAATCTTTCGGAGGCACCGCCGTCCAGGAGCAGCCCACGGTGGTCGAGACGCCGCACCGCTGTTGCTAGCGTCTCTGTCAGGGCCTCTGTCAAGGCCCCTCGGAGGACGGTCGACCGGGGCCCAGAGCAGCTGCCTCACCGCCCGTGTCTTCGTTGCTGCCGCTACCGTTGTAAAGCTGGTCTGCGGCGTCTCCTTGATCACTCGGAGACGCCGCCGCTATCCGGGAGCAGATTAGGCAGCCGAGGCGAAAACAGCAGCTCCGGCCCCGCTCAGGATTGTTGCAACGGCCGTAGCGGTACAGGGGGCGGGCCGGAGATGCCACGCCGTCAGTGCTACCGCCGCTGTCAAGGCCCCTGGGTGGCGAACGACTAGGCCTGGAGAAGCAGTCCCGGCCGCCGTCGTCTTCGCTGCCGCCTCTTCCACCGCCCAGCTGATCCGCGGCGCCTCCTCTGATCCTCGGAGACGCCGCCGCTGCCCGCTGCTGCTGCTGTTGGTTTCGTTGCCGGCGCCTCCGCCGCACAGCTGATCTGCGGAGACGCCGCCCTTGCCCGGTGATCGGCATCGGAGGAGACCGCAGACCAGGGCTCGCTGGGCTCTCACCGCCGAAGATGCCGCCGCCACCCGGGAGCCGGTCAGGGGCAGAGCAGAGCCTCCGGCCCCTCCTGGATGGCTGCGACGGCTGTCGTGGTCCAGGGCTGTCGTGGTCCAGGGGAGGGCCTCTCGCCGCCGACGCCGCCGAAGATGCCACCGCCTCCGCCACCCAGCTGGTCCAGCTGGTCCGCGGCGTCTCCGTCGATAGCCCGGAGACGCCGCCGTCCCCGGGAGCCGGTCAGGGGGCCGGGGCAGAGCAGAGCCTCCGGCCCCTCCTGGATGGCTGCGATGGCTGTCGTGGTCCAGGGGCGGGTCTCTCATCTCCGGCGCCGCCGAAGATGCCTCCGCCTCCGCCACCCAGCTGGTCCAGCTGGTCCGCGGCGTCTCCGCTGATAGCCCGGAGACGCCGCCGTCACCCGGGAGCCGGTCAGGGGGCCGGGGCAGAGCAGAGCCTCCGGCCCCTCCTGGATGGCCAGGGGCGGGCCTGGAGACGCCCCGCCGCCACCGCCACCGCCGTTGCCAGGCTCCCTGGATCAACGACCAGCCTGGGGGCTTGAAAGTCGTCGCTGCAGCCGCTGCCATCCTTGCCGCTGGGGCCTCCGCCGCACAGCTGATCCGCGGAGGCGCCGCCCTTGCCCGGCAGTTTGACAAGCGGTAGAGGCAGGGCGGAGGTGCTGGCCCCGTTTATAACGGTTGCCAACGGCCCAGGCGGCGGGGCGGGGATGTCCCGGCACCCCTGCAGCTGTTTCGGGAGGCAGCGGGCGGCATAATTGCCCAGCTCATCTGCCCGAAATTCTGGCCCCACCCCAGGGGTCCATTGACATCCCTGGGGGGCTCCTGGGGGGACGCCTTACTGTTGGGGGCTACGGAGCTCTCCCCAGCGCGTCTGCCATCTTTATGTACTCAAATAATTCACAGCTATCAGTGGACAATACATTAATCCCTTCTCTTTCTTAAACTCAAGAGTCTGTGGAAAAGTAAATCACTATTCAGTGCAGTTTCAGCGGTTCAGTTGTTCTAGGTATCCTTCAGGTGGCTCTTTACACTATAATCTTAGCAGTTAAATGTGTTCTGTGCTGAAACTTCTGGGTCCCTTTGTCCAGGTCTGATTCAGCTTCTGCGCTCCCCTCTTTCTTGCTATTTTTTCCTACTCATGTTCTGTCCTATTTTTTCTTTCCATGGTCTTCTTTGTTTTTTGTTCTTTAGCTCATATCTCTTGCTCACCACTTCCTCTTGTCATATCACTCAATTTTTGTTCTCATTCTCATTTTGGCAGTCATCTCTCATACTCAGTTTACTCTTTGCTTTCACTGACTCATTCCAGTATCTTGTAATTCATGGTTTTTCACATTTCTCTATTATCATTGTCTACCATTCACTCTTGCCACTTAATTTTCTTTCCTCTGTGGTCATGCCTGGCTTTTTTCTCTCATACTTCATCTGAATATCTTGAAATCCAAAGTTTTTATCACTTTTCTTCCATGCTTTCTCATTTTCACACTTGCATTTTTCCCTTAATATTATGTTCCTTTTGAGTCTTCTCTCATAGCCTCCAAAGGCTATTGTTTCTATAGCCTTCTGATGCATTTATACCGTTATGTCTCCTGACTCAGCTCACTTTTCTGCTTATTCTCTATGCTTGTAGTCTCCCTCCATCTAGCAACTATGTGCTTCTATCTCACTTTCTTCAACCTTCTGCTTGCACCTTGTGCAAGCAACCTTATTCGTTTTTGCCTTCTTTAATTCTTTTAATTCTCATTTTTCCCCTTTATTTGTATTTTTCCTGCTCTATCTCTTTTTCATTTTTTGGAACATTTTTTAGTTTCATTTGATCTTGGAAATTACTTTCTTCCTGAAAACTTCCTTCTCTAATTCATTATTCCCACCATATTCCTCTCCTCAAAATTCCTTGCAATACCTCAACACTAGAAGAGTGTTGAAGAGCATATAGGATCTCACAGGAACAAAAGTGACCCAATGATGGGAAGAAGAACAACTAATTATTTTCAGGTTTGCATTGCTGAATTCAGGTTGGGGAAGCAGAAGGGACTCAGAGAAACCTTGTTTCTCACCATTTCAGGTGGTTTTTGCTTTCTTTTAAGTTACATATAATTACCTTTACTGATTTGGAAGCTCAGCAGAAAAAATGCTCTTGGGTTTTCTTTATGATTCTCATGTAACTGGGTATAAAAGGATGTGCTATTAGGATTTCTTTCAAAGAATATGTGAGAATATTATCCTTAAAATGTAGTGTTAACTTATTAAGGAAAGAGTTGATTTCTCCTTCCTTGTGTTCAGAGATTTGTGGGAATCATGAAAATTACAATTCAAGGTTTTGGTTATCACCTCTATAAAGCCTTTTATGGCATGGGACCAGATGATCTAGAAACCATCTCATCCCAATGGGATTGACCTGCCCTACTCACACCAGCATAAGGGCTCTTTTGTCAAGGAATTCCAGCTGGTGGGGATTTCTCCCATGGCTCCTACCTTTTGGAAAATTGTGCCCCTCAAGGTTATATCTAAACCTCTCTGCCTTCCGAAAGCATCTTACAACCTGGCTCTGCTGATTGGCCTGTGGGCCCAATATTCCATACTAGAGATGGATTAGAGGATTAAAAAGAAGACCCGACTTCCATCCCATCTCTTTATTGGTTTTTAGCTTAGCTAATTTTTGCTTATTTTAATATTTAAATTTTTAATGTTTTGGCATGCATTTTAGGCACAGAAAAGGTTTTTATATTGCTTTCATGTACTGATAAATGTATAAAATAGCAGATAAACTTTTATTAGATTCTAGCTCCTGTAGATCTTCCATACTAAGGAAAACATAAATAAATGTTATAATTATAGCTGATGTAGCTCAATAGAGAATTTTAATATTTAATGATCTAATGTGTTATATGTCAGACCTTCAAATACTCTGAATACAGCCATGATTCTTCATTTTCCGGATGCCACAGCTATGGGAGGGGGGAGACTGCATTCTTATAGTTTAGTCAAAACAGTAACTTTCTTGTGGGAACCAAGGTCAAGCAGCTAGAGTGTTTGGCCAGCTGGAGCTACGATTAGGAAGCCCACCAAAGGTGTTAATTGGGGATTGTGATTTATGACATATCAATGGGTGGGGAGTTTAACTTTTACTTGTAACCTTTTTTTAGGGGGGGTAACTTTCAGTCTTGGTTTCACCTTTGATTGTGCTGATATTATGTAGCCATTAAAATTGTTCTTTGAGGAAATCAATTGCCTCAGAGTTCTTATTTCTACTGGTCTCATATATTGGAACCATGATATTATATAGGTGTTTCCATCATGTTGTATGCTACACAGAGTGATAGTAAGATGGCAGCATATAAATTGAATGAATGACTGAATGAAATAGTTTTTGAGTCATCTGTTTGATTCAGAAAATTGATTCAATTTTTAAAAAATATCTATGTAATTAAACCTGGGCTTTCAAATCAAATAATCAAATCAAGTAAATATGATTTAAATTTCTAAATCAACTGAGAAAAAGCTTTCTTTGTGAAATCCTATCAGAGAAGTCAGTTCAAATCAACAAATCTACCCAATTTGAATTAATAGTTCAAATCCATTTGAAAAAAGTAGATCTTAATCAATTCAGAAATAAAGAAAATTCATTTCTATCTTTTTTATTTATTTGTTTGTTTTCTATATTTTTGTACTCACCATCTCCCTCAAAGTGCGACTATGGGCAGTATACAATAAAATGTTAAAATATAAATCAGTATATATAAAAGTTCAAAAAAAGATAGGAGATATTAAAATTAGTTAAAAGTGGAAGGGAGGGCTTTCAGAGCTGCATGATCCTCTGGGATCTCCACAGGAGGTTGGAGAGCCCTATCTTATCTCCTTTTCCAAAGGCCAAGAGAGTGGGGGCCTGTCTCATTTCCAGGGGAAGAATATTTCATAGGGTAGGGAGAACAGCAGAGAAGGCTAACTTTCTAGACCACACCAGTCATAATTTTTTAACTGATGGGATCTACAACATACCTTTTCTACCTGACCATGTTGGATGGCTATATAATGGAATGGACAGTTCTTCAGGTAGCCCAGCCCTATATCATGTAGGGATAGGTCACAACCAATACCATTAGACCTGGAAACAAACTGGCACCCAATGTAGCTTTCAGAGCAGAGGTGTTACATGAACCCTCCTTTGGGTACCTAAAATTTCCCATGTGGTCACATTTTGTCCAGCTGAAGCTTCCAGATACTTTCTAAGGATAACCCAATTAAAGAGCATTGCAGTAGTCCAAAAGGGAGATGACAAGGACATGAGTGACCAAATACAAAGCCTCCCTATCCTGGAAAGGATGCAAGTGTTCTAACATGAAGCTAAGCAAATGTCCTCCTATATACATGAGCATCAGGAACTCTCTGAAATAGATCAAAGCCATCCAGCTTGGTCTGGCTTTCAAACTGAATCTCCAAGTCAAATATTCCTACTGCTTAACTAAAAAGATACCTTGCACTGAGCAGGATATTGGTTCAGTGAACTAACTATATGGCCCCTTCCAATTTTGATTTTATTATTTCTGTATAAAATGCAAAATATGCCTGGGTGAACTGCTCTCTTTCATTATACTATCATCATTCCAGTAACCTGCAATTTCCTTGGTTTCAATCACACCAGTTAAATCACAGGGGAGGATACCGTGACAAAACTCCTATTTTTTTCTTTTCAAATTGATGTAAAGATGTGTAACACCTGCAATAGTTTCTTTTCTGACTTCAACAATAAAGTTCAAAAGCAAAACAAGCAAATAAACAATGAACAGTCATAAGAAAGAACGGAATAGTAAAGTAGCAACCTCTTTTGAGGAAGGGAAAGGCGGATATCAGCCGTGACAGAAAAATAATTGGTCTTGCATACATTTGTAATTATCTTGAGAGCATGCTTATATGCATTCCATAAATTTTAATAACATGGAGTGGAAATGCCATCCTTCTGATTCAGTTTTGAATGTGAATGGCTTCTCATATTGTATTTATGAGACAGATGAAAATTCCTTCAGGGCAATCATTTGACTTGGGAAAAAAAGCAGAAATATAGTTTATTAGCAAAATGGCACATTTGTTCTTGGACACATCAAAGGTTGAGTATATCTCACCACTTTGAAAGTCATTGACCAGCAAATCATTTAAGTTATGTGGAAATCTTAACAACTTATAGACCTATTTTTGGATATAGACAATAGGAAAGGAAGATAAAATATCTATGTACATAAGAATGCAGACATGCAGTATAAATTTTAGTATCTCCATTCTCAATTTTAAGGCTTTGTTGTTATTACTTTGTTCTTTATATTTCATTCTAGTCCCATTTTTTTTACTATGTTCCTTGGCTTTTATTACTAAACCATACAGACCACATTGCTTGTGGTTGTATGTAAGTTTATAATTTGTAAGGACAAAATAACAGACATAGAGAATCCATTTGGATCTGTTTAATATGTCTGAGTATTTTTCAATTAGCCCTTTGTGAATTTATAATTAATTATTTTATAATTATATAAGATAACTTTATAATTTATAAATGCATAATATAATTTGATTTTATATCAATCGATGACTGAGATCTAAAGAATCATCAACAAAAATGCAACAATCCCATATTTCAAGGCATTGGCCTTACATATTTTTCCTCCTCATGTATAACACGAGTGTCAAACTCACCATGTCATGTAACGTGTCGCAATGTATCGTGACTCTTTTTGCATTGTCAGCAATGGGGTGAGCACGGTTTTAGTATGAAGAAACTGGCCCATAGGCTGGCAGTTTCACACCCCTGATGTATAAGCCTAAAGCTATCTCAAAAGGATACAGTCATTTCTAGTAATTTTAGGGAAATGGAGGAGGAAAATATGTTTTTTTATCATAAGTTGCCCAGAATTGTTTAGGTGAGATGGGTGGTGTAGGAACGTGATGAATAAATAAAAAAATAAAATTTACACTGTTTTTTAACAGTGAGCTTATAGACCCATAGTCAATGAACTGTAATGGAAGATGCATGCACATTTGTTAGATTTACACCATGCCTTGTCTTCAAAGCTAAAGATGGTTGTACAACATTCCCTCTTCTTATTTTCTCCAGAGCAACAGTTATTGGTCTGAGAAAGAATGATAATCAAGTCAATCCAGCTGGATCTCTCCAAAGTCATTCCAGCACCTTTATCACTGTTTTGTTTTGAGTCAGTAGAATAGTTTAGGACACAACTTACAAAGAATCCTGTACTCTTTGCTGTATGGTGAGAAAGAGAAGTAATAGTGGTTGTCATCATTTCTAAATCTACAAAATTAAATAATTACATACATATCCTTGATTAGCACAGATCAGGTCTTCTAATCAGCAATAAAGAATTTGGTTTTGAGCATGCATTTTTATACATGGAAAAGGATTTTTAGAGTTCTTTTGTATAATTATGTGCATGTGCAAAATAGCAAATGGGCTTTAATTAGACTATTATATAATAATAAGGTTGGAAAGATCCTTGGAGGTCATCTATTCCAACCCCCTGCTCAGGCAGGAAACTCTATACAATGTCAGACAAATGGCTGTCCAGTCTCTTCTTAAAAACTTCCAGTGTTGGAGCATTCACAGCTTCTGGAGGCAGGTTGTTCCACTGATTAATTGTTCTAACTGTCAGGAAATTTCTCCTTAGTTCTAGGTTGCTTCTCTCTTTGATTAGTTTCCATCTATTGCTTCTTGTCCTGCCATCAGGTGCTTTGGAGAATAGCTTGACTTCCTCTTCTTTCTGGCAGACCCTGAGATATTGGAACACTGCTATCATGTCACATCTTCTCTTCATTAAACTGGACATACCCAATTCCAACAAGCATTCCTTATACATTTTAGCCTCCAGTCCCCTAATAATCTTTGTTGATCTTCTCTGTACTCTTTTCTAAATATAGAACCTTATTTTTTTCACAATTGAATTTCATTTTGTTAGATAGCAATGTTCAAGTCTGTCAAGATCCTTCTGTATCTTAAGCCTGTCTTCTGGAATGTTGGCTATTCCTGCCAGCTTGGTGTCATCTGCAAATTTGATGAGTTCCCCATCTACCTCCTCATCCAAATCATTGATGAAGATGTTGAAGAGCACTGGGCCCAGACCAGAGCCCTGGGGCACCCCAATACACACTTCCCTCCATGTATATGCAGTTCCATTGAGGGCCACACACTGAGTACAGCTGGTCAGCCAGCTACGAATCCATCTGGTGGTGATGCTGTTTAATCACATTTTTCTATCTTGTTCAAGTAGTAGGTTGGGGTCTACTTTATAAAATGCCTTACTAAAGTCCACGTAAATTATACTCACAGAATTCTTCTGGTCCATTAATTTTGTCACTGGTCAAAGAATGCAATAAGATTTGTCTGGCATGATATGTTTTTGACAAACCCATATTGGCTTTTGGTAATGACTTTGTTTGTTTCTAGGTGTTCGTTGATTCGTTGCTTGATTATCTTTTCCAAAATCGTCCCAGGTATTAAGGTCAGGCTAATAGGTATGTAATTTCCTGGATCCATTTTTTCCCTTTGTTGAAGATGGGAACTACAGTATATCAACTCTTTTCCAGTCCTCTGGTAGTTCCCCAGTGCTCCAGGATCTTTGAAAGATATAGTTCAGTGGTTCTGAGATCACATCTGCCACATCCTTCAGGACCTAGGGGTGTAATCCATCTTGTCCTGGTGATTTAAACTCTTCTAGGGAGGACAGGTGCTCACTTACCATTTTCTTGCCTATCTTAACTTGTGTTTCTAATCTGTTTTTTACGGTACTGTTTTTGATATGTTGGACTGTTTTTTCCCTTTGTGTAAAGATGGATGCAGAAAACAAGTTAAATAGCTCTGCTTTCTACCTGTTGCTTGTCACCTTCTTGCCACTTTCTCCCATTAATGGACCAATCATTTCCTGAACTTTTGCCTTGTTTTTAATATGTTGAAAGAAGCTTTTTTCTTATTTTTGACTTTTGTCGCAGGCCTTCATTCATTTTGAGCCTTAGCTTTCCTCACTTCATCTTTGCAGACTCAAGCTATATTCTGACTTTAGCTCTTGAAGATCTCTTTCCATACTAATCAAAAGATAAATAAATTTTACAATTGTAACTGATATAGTTCAATGTTGTAGACTTGTTTGGACATTTATTATAATAGCCAATCAAGGTTATACCATAATGAAAATTAACCTGACCCCCATTAATATAGTGATAGACTTGCACTATATTGTTTAAAGGTGCTATTGAGCACTATATATTGAAAGTGGCATCACTTTCAAAGTAGGGTTAAATATGAAACATTTTGAACAAAGATGGACCCTTGAAAGATGGACCCTTCCTTAGGTGCATAATATTTAGATAGATAGTGTTGTGTAGTGAGTTCGTTGCGCAGGAATGAAGACGAGGTGATTGAGTTCAGCAATGGCCATGTTTATTTGCTTGCAGGATCTGAACTGAGGAACTGAGCTGCAGCCTGCAGCAATTTATAGCCTGGCCCTAGGCGGCAGTCAATAGGTTTAAAGCAACCCATTGCTGCCTAGGGGTAGCCAATAGCAGCACTGGAGACGGGGTGTCTGAGTTGCTGGGAGCCATTAGCTAGCTCCAGCTTACCATGTGGTGATACAATTAAGCCCAATACATAACACCCATCCCCTCTTAGAATGAACAAACATCATAGCAACAATAAGCGTGAAAATAACAAATTACAAGATTTAACAATAGTATAAATAGTTTCCATTAACAATACAATAAGACAGTTAACATTATAGCTCCATCATTGTTTTAGTTCAGTCTCATAGCCAACAATTATCACAAGTACATACAACATTATAGTTCCTTTATTTTACTATATAATCTGCTAAATAAGCAGGAGGATTGCGTGTCCTTGTGGAACGCCTCAGGGGTTCAGTCACTTTCTGGTCTACCAGCTTACCCACTGGGCCGTGCAGACCAGTGTCCTTTGATGTACTTGAGCCACAAGGATTTGGTGCTCTCTGGCTGGCCTCTCCAGGTTGGCCCACCCCAGAGTCAGACTGTTCAGCAGAGTTGGCACAGCGGTTGTGAAAGTCAGGTTGGCTTGCTCCATCAGGGGATCCATGTTGCACTTCCAGACTCCTCTCCTCTATGGCCAATTCTTCATTGCTTATGCTGTGAGAGTCTTCAGAGTCTATGCATGGGCTGGCTTGGTTGCCAGTTTGGGGACCTTGGGAGGGACTTATGATGCAGTCCTCATGTAGTGGCCGTTCTGGAAACTGCTTTCTGAGTTGGTCAATGTGGCATCTGACAACTCACCCTCCCTCCAGCCCCACTTCATAAGAGAGGGGACCAGATGATTTAGTGATTTTTCCAAGAACCCACAGATTCCCATACCCATAGTTTCTAGCCCACACCCCGTCACCCACTTGCAGCCCCCTCGGGAGTTTTGGTTGAGAGGCTTTTGCTGCACTCTATCTGGATGCAACCTGTCCAGTTTCATGATCAGGCGTCTCCCCCAACATAGTTCTGCTGGGCTTTTCCCAGCAGCAGTGCAGGGCATGGAATGCTGGCAAAGTAAAAAAATCTGCCAATCTGTGATGCCAGTCCCCAGTTACTATGTGTTTTAGTGACTCCTTTGTGGTCCTTACCATACGTTCAGCTTGACCATTACTGGATGGGTGAAATGGGGCAGACCTTGCGTGTCTGATGAGATTTGCTCTAAGGAAAACCTGAAATTCAGCAGCTGTGTAGTGAGTTCGTTGCACAGGAATGAAGACGAGGCAAGTGAGTTCAGCAATGGTCATGTTTATTTGCTTGCAGGATCTGAACTGAGGAACTGAGCTGCAGCCTGCAGCAATTTATAGCCTGGCCCCTAGGTGGCAGCCATTAGGTTTAAAGCAACTCATTGCCACCTAGGGGCAGCCAATAGCAGCACTGGAGATGGGGTGTCTGAGTTTCTGGGAGCCATTAGCTAGCTCCAGCTTACCATGTGGTGTTACAATTAAGCCCAATACATGATAGATAGATAGATAGATAGATAGATAGATAGATAGATGATAGATAGATAGATAGATAGATAGATAGATAGATAGATAGATTTATAGACAGACAGACATCATTACTATCTATCAATTTTTTGAAATAAGCCCAGTTAAGAAAAAAGGTATGCTACTTCATTGTGTAGGGTATAATAACAAAAACATGAAAGCCTGAGCAAGTTTCTCTCTGTCTAATCTCATAGTCAACAAAATCAAAGTGGGGCTATTTTGAGTTTCTTTCTCATTGTTGTGTCAGTCCCTCTCCTGTGTAATTTGTTATCCAAGTCTCTGTTGTTGTTGTTAGTTGCGAAGTCATGTCCAACCCATCGCAACCACATGGACAACGTTCCTCCAGGCCTTCCTGTCCTCTACCATCTTCTGGAGTTCATTTAAGCTCACGCCTACTGCTTCAGTGACTCCATCCAGCCACCTCATTCTCTGTCATTCCTTTCTTCTATTGCCCTCAATCTTTCTTCAAGTCTCTACTTACGTCCTTATTCCTTCTTTTTCTAAGTTCAGCACTACAGTAACCTTTACAGTAAATGAGAAAAATACTCTTCCTAAGTGGGCAAATTCAGAAGGTAAGATGCTGTTAGACACTCTATAAGAACCCACTCAAAGAAGCTGGAGAAAATGGATGAGTATCACTTATTTTAACCACTTGTTTTTTCCTACTAATTTACCCCAACTCCTTAAAAACACAGGGCACAAAAGTATAATACATCACAATGAATTGGATGGATTATTCCTGCTTTCAGGTACATTTACACTGTATCATTTTAAATTATTTCACACAAATTATTTTGTGTGACTTTAAAGTTGCTTGCCAAGATGTTACTTAAAATATAACTTAACTTTGGAAATTTGTTCCCATGCTTGTCTGATCAAGTTGCTGAGAAATACTTCAAACTGGCAATTTGCAGTCTGCATTCTGGTTTGACTGTAATTGGGGAGGTGATCTCCAAGGCCATTATCTGTTGAGTGAAAACAACTCTTGAGAAGATACCTTGTAGAAAATTATGCTTCTACATTTTCCAAGCATTTTCTTCTCAGTGGGAGCTGACTCACAGAACTAACAAAATGCCTTTCAGATTATCCTAAGAATAAAAAGTGAGGTAATTCTCATTCTTGGCTCAGATGTCTTTTCTCTCTGTCTTTTGTTTCTTGGCAGGAGGAGGGAGACTGTGTAATGACTTACACGTGAACAGATTTATTAATAATCCAAGTACAGGTTGCCCTTGATTTACAACAGTTCATTTAGTGACCATTTGAAGTTACAACGACACTGAAAAAAGTGACTTATGACCATTTTCACACTTATGACCATTACAGCAGGGATTCACTTAACAACTGTGGCAAGAAATATCATAAAAAGGGGCAAAACTCACTTAACTGTCTCACTTAGCAACATAATTTTTTTATTCAGTTGTGGTCATAAGTTGAGGATTACCTGTAAACTGTATACCATGTTAAAAATATTTTCTATATAATTGATTAGAAATATTAGGAATCTTCATAACACATTAGTTAATATGTGGGATCATTTTCCCACATATTTTATTTATTTATTTTATTTATTTTATTTTAATTCCATTTATATCCCGCCCTTCTCCGAAGACTCAGGGCGGCTTACAAGCTTAGCAGTAGCCTTCATTCTATGTATATGCCTGCTTGTTAGGGCTTTCACACACACCCCCAAGCGGCATTATTACAAAGTCAGCTTAATTGCCCCCAAAAATCTGGGTCCTCATTTTACCTACCTCATTTTACCTACCTTATTCCAGAAAAGTTAAAATACCAAACAGCAAAATATTTTTTAAAAAGGACAAAAAGACAAAAACACAGCAAACAAGACATTTAAGAGAAAAAGGTGCTTTAAAAAAAGAACTAGCACATATGCACATAATGTCCTCCCTAGCTGGGTGCTGATTAATATAATACAACAATGTTAGTTTCCCACCCCTTGTGAAACAGGGAGACGTGGGATCATTTTCATGGCAGTAAAGAACTTATAATTGTGTTACCATTGAGAAAGACTCTTCCAAAATAATTTAAAATTGGGAAGATGAAACTTGCAAAAATGGGCTGCTGTTTATGAAATGGACAACAAGGATGATACAGTGCATAAGAAATAGACCCTAATACATTGGTATTTGGATTTTAATACAAAAAAACTATGCAACTTTCAACAAAAAGAAACTAAACCCAAAGTGCTCTTTTTTTCTTCCTAAAAATAGCTAATTCCTACAATAGGCTTCTGATAATTAGCATAATGAAGTATACCTACGGGAGCACCTTCTGCCAACGTCAACACCCCTCCGTCCTGTGCGCTCCCACAGAGAGGGCCTCCTCAGGGTGCCACCGCTCAAAGAATGTCGGCTGGTGGCCCCCAGGGGGAGGGCATTCTCAGTGGGTGCGCCAACCCTCTGGAACTGCTTGCCTACCGAAATCCGGATGGCCCCCGACCTTCGCACCTTCCGGCGCGACTTAAAAACTTACCTGTTCCAGCAGTCCGGCCTGGCCTGATAGCTCTTGGGGTCTCAGTTGTTTTTTACTATTGTTTTTTACTATTGTTCAACTGTATACCTACCTTACTCTGTACACCGCCCCGAGTCCCTCGGGAGAAGGGCGGTATATAAAAACAAATAAATAAATAAATAAATAAATTAATTAATTAATTAATTAATTAATTAATTAATTAATTTGGTAGAAATGTGAGCTAACAAGCACCAAAACAAACTTTATCTCTACTATGAATTTAATGACTTTTAATGAGAAATTATTTCTTATAACTATTCTTCCTACTGTATATGATTGCTTAACATAGTATTATTAGACTTCTATGCAAAGTTTATAAAGTTAATTTATGTAAAATGCCTTATTCAAACAGCCTGCTAAAAATAATTCTTGATTAAGCAAGAAGTAATAATAATACAGCAGTATGACATGATTTCCATAAAGAATACCATATTACAACTTTTTGTTTTTATAACTCTGGGAAATATCAAGAATAGGGACAGGCTATCAACATTATTCCAATTCAGTTCCTGTCAGCATTAATAGTGTGTTCAATGACAAAGGATTATCACACTTGCTATATAGTATATATTTGATAATATCACAGGGCATTGTTTTTAAATAAATTGCCATTATGTTGGTTGTTGTTTCATGTTGTTTACTTTGTTCTGAGTTAATTTATTGGATTAATTTGCAATTATTTATTTATTTATTTATTTATTTATTTATTTATTTGTTTGTTTGTTTGTTTGTTTGTTTTATATACCGCCCTTCTCCCGGAGGACTCAGGGCAGTGTACAGAGCAAAGTAAGTATACAATAAAGCAATAATAAAGCAAATAAAACCCAAAATCTATCAGGCCAGGCCGGCTTGCTGGAATAGATAGGTTTTTAAGTCACGCCGGAAGGTGCGAAGGTCGGGGGCCGTCCGGATTTCGGTTGGCAAGCAGTTCCAGAGGATTGGGGCACCCACCGAGAATGCTCTCCCCCTGGGGGTCACCAGCCGGCATTCTCTGACCGGTGGCACCTTGAGGAGGCCCTCTCTGTGGGAGCGCACAGGACGGAGAGGTGTTGACGCTGGCAGTAGGTGCTCCCGTAGGTAATCCGGACCCATGCCATGTAGGGCTTTGTATGTCATCACTAGTACCTTGAATTTCACTCAGAAGGCAACTGGAAGCCAGTGCAGCTCACGGAGCAGAGGTGTAATATGGGAGTATCGGGAAGCCCCCAGAAGCATTCGTGCAGCTGCACTTTGCACCAGTTGAAGCTTCCGAGTGGTTCTCAAGGGCAGCCCCATGTAAAGAGCATTGCAGTAGTCAAGACGAGAGGTCACAAGTGCATGGGTGACTGTACGCAAGGCATCCAGGTCCAGATAGGGTCGCAGCTGGCACACCAGACGAACCTGAGCGAAGGCCCCTCTAGTCACAGCTCCTATATGATCTTCTAGGGAGAGCTGTGAATCTAAGAGGACACCCAGGTTGCGAGCCTTATCTACGGGGGGTAATAACTCGCCCCGATATTAAGAGATGGAATACTCTGAATATCCTGATATGCCGGTATATACAGCCATTCAGTCTTGTCCGGGTTGAGTTGAAGCCTGTTCCTCCCCATCCATTCCCGGACCGCTTCCAGGCAGCGGGACATCACGTCGAGGGCATCACTGATGTGGTTTGGGGTCGAGATGAAAAGCTGGGTGTCATCAGCATACTGATGATAACCCACTCCAAAACCACGAATGATCTCACCCAGCGGTTTCATGTAGATGTTGAACAGGAGAGGCGAGAGGACCGACCCCTGAGGAACTCCACAAACGAGAGGCCTTGGGGTCGACCTCTGCCCTCCCGCCAACACTGACTGCGAGCGTCCCAGGAGATAGGAGGAGAACCACCGAAGAACTGTGCCTCCCACTCCCAATCCCCTGAGACGCCGCAGTAGGATACCATGGTCGATGGTATCGAAAGCCGCCGAGAGGTCTAATAGGACTAAGACAGAGGAATATCCTCTGTCCCAGGCCCTCCAGAGATCGTTCACCAAAGCGACCAATGCCGTCTCTGTGCTGTGCCCGGGCCTGAAACCCGATTGGCGCGGGTCTAGATAATCCGCTTCATCCAGGACCAGAGGGAGCTGATGCACCACCACACTCTCAACTACCTTCGCAAGAAAGCAAAGGTTGGAGACCGGACGAAAGTTATTTAACACAGCTGGGTCCAAGGCGGGCTTCTTGAGGAGAGGCCTCACCACCGCCTCCTTCAAGGCGGCGGGGAAATTACCCTCACTCAAAGAAGCAGATATGACTGCCTGGAACCAGCCTCGTGTCCCCTCTCGAGCTGCATAAACCAGCCAGGAAGGGCACGGGTCCAATAAGCATGTGGTGGAGCTCAACCTCCTCATAATCCTGTCCACTTCCTTCGGAGTCACAGGATCAAACTCCTCCCATATAACGTCGACAAGACCGCCCGTGTCCTGTTCGTCAGACTCTGCCCAGTTGGAGTCCAGGCCGGTTCGAATCCGAGCGATTTTATCCAACAGATACTGACCAAATTCCTCAGCTTGACCCTGCAAGGGCTCCTCCCTCACCTCCTGATTGAGAAGGGAGCGGGTCACTCTAAACACTCTATTGTATTTTTGTTTTGTACTATTTATTTATTTATTTATTTATTATTGGGACTTATATGCCGCCCTATCTCCCGAAGGACTCAGGGCGGCTAACAACAATAACATATAATAAATACAGAAGTTAAGATAAAATTAAACTTAAAGGCCTCTGTACAATAAATTAAAATTAAAATTAATTAAAAATTAGAGTTAAAAAATTAAAAACATAATTAAAATCCCTGTCAGTCCAGGTCAGCCAGGTGGAAAAGGAGTGTTTTGAGGCCGCGGCAAAAGGACTGGAGATCTTGGGCCATCCGAAGCTCATGGGGGAGCTGGTTCCACAGGGCTGGCGCTCCCACTATGCTTTGGTAAAAGTGCATAAATATATAAAGATGGTCATGCAAACAACAATGTACTACCAGATGAATGACACATGTTTGTTAAAGCAACATCAACCTAACAGTAGAAATATATACTTTATTTCAACAATAATTTGATTGCTAGACTTGAAACTTGAACATATTTTAAGGGTGTAAAAGTGTATTTATAAATCACATTATTTATTTAGCAATTATTTCATAGGAAGAAAGTTATGCATGAGAGAGAGAAAGAGAGAGGAGCAGTCAAGCGGAGATAGCCTGAGGTGTGAATTAAGGTGGGATTCAGTAATCTGTATAGTTGCCATGTGTTCTCAAAAGCAAATGATCTGTAAAGTTATGATCAAATACATAGAAACTGGATGTGCAATTATATGTGAGCAGTAAGCTGTAATTACTGACTATAAAAATATGACTTGTCCAAAATAGTTAGGATTCAGAAGAGCACATATTTGACTCATGAATATTATTCACTACGCATTTATCACATTTATATCCTCTTGTAGTTCCTCACAGATTTCAATGAAATACTGTATATCCAGAATCAACTTCAGCTTTCTCAGGTAAGCCATACTGAAATTTAGGCAGTGTGATTTCCATGGTCAACAAAGGCTTTAATTCTAAACCCTCCTAATACACATCCATGTTCTACTCCATGCCCCAGAATATTTGGAGTATAAAGTATTCCACTTGCCTTTGAATACCCTAAAATAGGAGTCCAATCAGATTTGGCAGTGTACAAATTAAACTAACAAATGGTGTAAAAATTCTAACTTGATTATAATTAATTTAGATTTATTACATTAATCATTTACAACTAGTATGACTTCTCCCCACATATTTAATAGTGTTCTGTCAGGAAAAAAAATATAATCTAGTAGATTTTGGGATCTATACTTAATATTTTTGGGACCCTAGAGCTATAGATTAGGTAACTGGCGTACACATGAAACATTTTAAAATAATTTTATACTTTCATCACAAGTATTCTTATAATTTTAGAAATGAAATAAGCTACAATCCTGGGAAAAGTGCCACTGGATGTAATTATTTTGGGAAAGTACCAATGGATGTAATAAGACTTCTAAGCACATGTGTTAAAATGAACATTTATATGAATATTTCTTGAGATGCTGTGGCAAATGTTTTTCTCAGCAGGTTGGTCATATTCCTGTTAGCAGGACTTGACCTGCATGGTAATTCTTGCCTTCTCTTCTTAGTTATTCTTTTGTCAGAATTATAGTGCACGTAGCAGGAATAATTGCTAATTATATTATTATATCAGGGGAATTTTTTAAATAATGTTTTGCCATTCTTGACCACAGTTTCCAATTATAAGGGACCACTGGGAATTTAGAGTTTTTGCTGCTTTTAATTGCAGAAAGATTGAGGATAAGAAAGCCATATAACTCAGCTCTAGACATTTTTTCATTCTGTCTCCAGTACAGTTAATTAGAAGAATGGTGAATAATCTTAGAGCTTCATCTATCCCCTAGAAGTATTAGATCCAGCTTTCTTAGGATCACAGTTTTTTTACTGTGGAACAGGGAAAATTTACTACATACCTTTCTTAGTACTTTGGCAAAGGGGATTGTGCTCAATATTCAGTAGGTATAAAATGGGGAAATTGTTTTCTCCAGCATTATGTTCTTAAGATACCAAGGTCTGAAGCCTGATTAGTAATCTATAAACAGCCAACAGACTGAATTTTCTAGAACCTGAAGCTAAAATGGATTGTATATTATAGCAAGATGATATGAAACAGACTTCAATTCAATAATGAAATCCTCACATAAAAGAAAAATAAAGATTTTGTAATGGTCCGCACAGTCCCCAGACCTGAATATTACTGAAGGTCTATGAGAACATCTACAAAATACAAGGCATTAAAGGAAACAGAATATTCTAGATTTCCAAGAATTCTGCGAGAAAGAGTGGATAGTGGGGGAATCAACAAGCAAAAATAAAAGGCTTTTGGCTACAGAAAAAGTTAGAATATTTGCAAATTTTTTGCCAAAGGGTGTGTTGCAAAATACTGCAAGAATGTCCATATATTTCTGCCTGCTATATTTACCATTTTCTTCTTCTGGCTTTGTAAAAAAATGTATTTTAAAGGATGTATGCATTCCAATTTATAGAAGAATGTTGCATTGTACTTTGTGTAATGTAGAACTTGTTATACAAGTTGTCCAGGGATGCCTCAACTTTTGCATGCAACTGTATTTCTAAGACTAAAGCTTCTGGAACCTCAGAGAGCAGAAAGAGATCAGACCCTCCTACATCTTTATAACAATATATAGATATTTAAACTTTTACCAATGGCTTAAGTTTTGACTAAAAGAATTGGATGAAGATGACACTTTACATATTTAAAATTCTTACATATTATCAGCATGGTGACCTAGTGGCTTCTCACTTAGAAGATTGAGAGTTCAATCCT
Organism: Vipera berus; assembly: GCF_964194415.1. Lineage (NCBI taxonomy): Eukaryota > Metazoa > Chordata > Lepidosauria > Squamata > Viperidae > Vipera > Vipera berus. The sequence goes on from NC_138209.1 coordinate 38,569,944, forward strand.
AGTTGAGAGTTCAATCCTAGATAGCAGCAGATATTTTACTCCTAGGGTGCAAAGAAAAAAATACCTGCTGTGAATTCTTTGTAGTGTCAGGAAGAGCAACCAACCAGTAAATGCTCAGCTCTATGCAGTCACCCTGAGTATAGTCCGAATTAAGGGATTACAGGGTCATAAAAGAGAGTTTTTACTGAAGTTATAAGCAAGGTTCACATCTCAATCTTCATGCTCTCGGTTTTTAGTCTTTATTTAATTGTTAATTTTAATGTTTTTATATTAATGCTTTTGTGGCATTGTATGGCCATAGTTAGGGATGCGGTGGCTCAGTGGGTTAGGACGCTGAGCTTGTCGATCAGAAGGTCGGCAGTTTGGCGGGTCGAATCCCGAGTGCCGCATAACAGAGTGAGCGCCTGTTACTCGTCCCAGCTTCTGCCAACCTAGCAGTTCGAAAGCACGTAAAAATGCAAGTAGAAAAATAGGGACCACTACGGTGGGAAGGTAACAGTGTTCCGTGCGCCTTTGGCGTCTAGTCATGCCGGCCACATGACCACGGAGACGTCCTCGGACAAACGCTGGCTCTTCGGCTTTGAAACGGAGATGAGCACCGGCCCCTAGAGTCGGAAACGACTAGCACGCATGTGCGGGGGAAACTTTACCTTTACCTTTTATGGCCATAGTAACTTTGGATTAGATGGGTAGCATAAGTATTAAACAAATAATCTGGAGGTGCTCAGGGGGCATGCTGAGATTAAGGAGGGACATGTGATCTTGAGTATTGTTGAAAAAGGAATATGTAGATAGGAAAAAAGGTAAAATTTTCCCCTATCTAGATGTGTCCAACTCTAGGGGGCAGTGCTCATCTCTGTTTTCTAGCTGAGAGATCCAGCATTGTCAGAAGATACTTTGTGGTCATGTGGCTGGCATGACTATATCCTGAAGTGCACAGAATGCTACTTCGTTTTCACTGAACTGGTACTATTTATCTATTTACATTTGCCTGCTTCAAACTGCTAGATTAGCAGGAGCTGGTAGAAGCTTACCTCATCACAAGGTACTTGTCAAGTTCTGGCTGAGAAGCCTAATGAAGCAAAACACCAGACTCATTGCATTCTCTAATGTTAATTTTATTAGGCATTAGCAATCTGGTAAAATAGAAAGGAAGCTAGCTCTGAGAAAATGGCAGAAAGCAGATAGTTCAGGTCACATTGTCCAATATATCTTCCAGTAATTATTATGACAAGAAACTTTAGTTTGCCAAAACAATTCTTTAAGGGCTTCAGTTCTCACATTGATAAGGAACACCTGTGTAACCAAAACGCTCCCTTCCTTCCTCCCCCCCCCATACTGTTGGCAAGCTAGAAGCATGCAGTGGTCCTAAAGACAGTAGGATTTGTATCTTGACAGAACCTGGGTCTTGAACTGCCAACCATCCAGTCAACAACCCCAGCATCTTAATCACTACTATATTACGTATTCTTAATTACACTTGTCATTTCTACAATGTTGACAATTTTGCACAAAGTCTTAGTTCCCATAATTAAAACATTAATTAACCTGCAATTAGTGCAGGTTCGAGTCCCACCAGGCTCAAGGTTGACTCAGCCTTCCATCCTTCCGAGGTAGGTAAAATGAGGACCCAGATTGTTGGGGGCAATTAAGCTGACTTTGTAATAATGCCGCTTGGGGTGTGTGTGAAAGCCCTAATAAGCAGGCATATACATAGAATGAAGGCTACTGCTAAGCTTGTAAGCCGCCCTGAGTCTTCGGAGAAGGGCGGGATATAAATGGAATTAAAATAAATAAATAAAAATAAAAATTGTATGTATGTATGTATGCATGTATGTATGTATATGCATGCCTCTATATGTGTGTATGTATGTGTGTGTAATATATATATAAAGAATAACAGAGTTGGAAGGGAATTTGGAGGTCTTCAGGTCCAACGCTCCACTCAAGTAGGAGGCCCTATACCAGGGGTGTCAAACCCGATTGCATCACGGGCCATATTGTGATGTATCCATATTGTTTTGCCCTTGCAGGGTGGGTGTGGTCTGCATGGGCTGCATCCGGCCTGCAGACCATGTGTTTGACATGCCTTCCCTATAGCATTCTGGACAAATGGCTATCAAATCTCTTCTTAAAAGATCTCCAGTAATGAAGCACCCTCAACTTCTAAAGCCAAGTCATTCCATTGATTAAATGTTCTCACTGTCAGGAAATATCTCCTTGCTTCTCTCCTTGATTAGTTTCCATCCATTGCTTCTTGTCCTGCCTTCTGGTGCTTTGGAAAATAGATTAAATCCCTCTTCTTTGTGGCAGCCCCTTAAATATTGGATCAGTGCTATCATGTTACATCTAGTACTTCTTTTCACTAGACTACACATACCCAATTACTGCAACTGTTCTTCATAAGTTTTATCCCCCAGCATTTTAAACATGTTTGTTGCTCTTCTCTGCACTCTTTCCAGGCATCATTTTTATACTGTAGTGACTAAAACTGGATGCAATATTCCAAGTGTGATCTTACTAAGGCTTTATAAAGTGGTACCATTACTTCACATAATCTTGATTCTATCCTTCTGTTAATGCAGCCTAGGATTGCATTGGCTTTTTTGGCTGCTGTCACATACTGTGGCTCATATTTAACTAATTGTCCACTAAGACTCCAAGATTCCTCTCATAGTTACTGCTATTGAGCCAGGTTCCACCTATTCTGTACCTGTACATTTGGTTTTTCTTGCCTAATCGTAAAACCTTACTTTTCTCACCATTGAATCTCATTTTGTTAGATAAGGCTGTGTTCAAATCTGTTGAGATTCATCTGGATCTTGAGCCTATCTTCTAGGGTGTTGGCTTTCCTGCTAGCTTGCTGTCATCTGCAAATTAGATGAATTCCCTTTCTATTCTCTCATCTAATTCATTTATGAAGATATTATAGAGTATTGGGCCTAAGACATCATTCCATGTAGATGTATTTCTATTAAGGATTATATGTTGAGTGTGGTTTGTCAACCAGTAATGCTATCTATCCCACAATTTTGTCAATGGGGATGTTGTCTATCCCATATTTTTCTAAGTTACTAAAAAGTAGGTTGTGATCTACTTTGTCAAATACCTTACTGAAATCCTCATCCACTAATTGAGTCACTTTGTCAAAGAATGCAATAAGATTTGCTTGCTTGCTTTGCTTGCTTCTACATGTTCATTGTTGCTTGATTTTCCTTTCCAGGATCTTCCCAGGTATTGATGTCAGGCTGATTGGTCTGTAGTTTCCTGGATCCATTTTTCCCCCTTTTTTGAAGATTGGAACCATATCAGCTCTTTTACACATCTCTGGTAGTTCCCTGGTGCTCCAGAATTTTTGAAAGATATGGTTCAATGGATCTGATATCACATCTGCCAGCTTCTTCAGAACTCTGGGAAATAATCCATCTGATCTTGGTGATTTGAATTGATCTAAGTATGAGACAGATGTTCTCATACCATTTTTTTTGCTTATTTTGTGCATTTTTTTTCCTTTGTGTGAAGATGCATGCAAGGAATGAATTAAGCAGCTTTGGTTTCTCCCTGCTGGTAGTCAGTTCCTTGACACTATCTCTCCCATTAGTGGACCAATTGTTTCCTTGATTTTTTTTCCTTGTTTTTTACATGTTGAAAAAAAACTTTTTAAAAATTATTTTTGACATTTGTTGCAAGTCTTGGTCATGCCGAGTCTTAGCTTCCTTACTTCATTTTGGCAGATTTGAAGCTTCCTTACTTCATTTTGGCAGATTTGGGTTTTATGCTAGTATTCTGTCTTATATATATACTTCAAGATAGGCTGAAAACAGGAAATAAAGATTTGCCCCATGTTTGGGGCCTAGCAAGGTAATCTAAATAGTTAACATTTGAAATATATATATATATATATATATATATATATATATATATATATATATATATATATATATATATATATATATATATATATATATATATATATATATATATATATATATATATATATATATATATATATATATATATATATATATATATATATATATATATATATATATATATATATATATATATATATATATATATATATATATATATATATATATATCCCTCTTTCCATTTTTTATAGTTATCCCTTTTGTCTTTCAGTTTATCAGAGAGTTCTTCATGCAGCCATGCTGGTTTCTTCTTGAATTTCTTATTTTTCTTTTTCAGTACTATTGTGCTGGACTGGACTTTTATAATCACATTTTTCAGAGCTTCTTGAATTGTTTTCCCCTTTAAGATTTTCATCCATGGAATCCCTCCAAGCTCTCTCTGTTTGTTGAAACCAGATCATTGCTGTTAGTAAGAATTAAGTCCACAATAGCTGGATCTCTAATTTCTTCCTCTACCTTTTGGATGACAAAGTTGTCAGCTAGGCTCATAAAGAAACTATTTGATCTCTTTTTAAGCCATATTTTCCCCTCACTTGATGTCAGGGTAGTTAAAGTCCCCCATTACTACTGTGGTATGTTTCTTACATACATTAGTTAACTAATTAGCCAAAGTTCATCTATTTCTTCTGCTTGGTTGGGTGGCCTGTAGTATATATGGCAATGTCATTCATTTTTCCTTTTATTTTAACCCATATGCATTCAAGGGGCTTTCATCCTTGGTTTTATGCATTTTTGTAGAGGTGTACAGGTTTTTTTTACATATAATGCAACTCTATCTCCTCTTTTGTTAGGTCTGTTTATTTTGAAAAATTTATATACTTCCAGCAATACATTCCAATTGTGAGTTTCATCATACCATTGGTAATGGCAACTATACTATACCTGATATGTACTCATATACTGAAATTTCAAGGTCACCTTATGAAAGTGAGCTTTGAGCATTAGTGTATAAGTAGATGAGTCCTTTATGGCTGACCCTGAGCATACTTCATACATCCCCTGCTTTAAATCTGAGTTTTTCTTCCTTCCCACCACTCATGATAGTCTAATTAAAAAGAACTTTAATCAGAAATAAGAAAAATGTGTAAAAATGAGAAAGAAAAGTAGGGAGGAGATAAATTCAGATCTGAGTCAGCAATTGTTATTTGAATACTGTATCACTAATTCAGCATTATTATAGTTTAGCAATTGTCTGTGGAATTCTCCAAAGGAAGAACTTTTGCAGAACAGCACTGAGATATCCTGCCATGCATTAACCTATTACACCACACAAGGACTTTTAGCTTGACATCCAGAATAAGTAAGTGAGTCTTTCCTAGTTCAAAGAAACAGCTGTGAATTGTGTATATGTGTGCTGGAGCATTAACCTAAGAAGTAATTATGGAGGATTGTGTGCTTAGCTAAAGTCAGTGGACTGATGCAGCAGTTTAAACGAACTAATGATTCATCTATGACAAATGGCGCATTGCCAACATGGGACTACCAGAAAAGAAATTAATGGTATTTTATTCCTTTTTTAAAAAAAATGTGTTTCTTTACTTACTCAGAGAGCCCTTCATGTGTCTTAAAAGTAGACACCTTCATGAAATTTCTGATCTATATGAAAGCTATATACTCCCTGCAATTGTGAAGGGAATGTCTGGTCATGAAGCTATTAAAAAAGAAACATGAAAGAATGATGAAAAATTGCTACAAAGTCATCCAATTTTAAATAAAGTCTACCACCACAATGAACCTGCTAGCATGCTGGGTCACTGGGTTTTCTGTACAGGGCAAATCTATTTACCCTTGCTAGAAAATTATCTTTACATTTCTAAACCAATCCTTTTAGCTAGCCACATTGTTTGCATTCAAAATGGATAGAAGGAAAAATGTTAGGGGTATTGCCATCTCTAAGCCAAAAATGTACCAAAATCCAAAGGAGAAAAATTTGTTCTAGTTCTTAATACAACAGTTACTCTGCAGTGGGAAAAGCAATAACAAGCACAAGTGACAGGAATACAAATGAGTTATTTTCTAGGGTAATCTTTCCAAAGGTCTTATACATAAACATATAGGAATGTGGATGAAGAAAAATTATTGGATTTTTGAACAATCTCAATTCCCTTAACAGTCTTATGGAAAATGATCAAGGTTTAAAAATAAAGTGTATCTTCAATGGCTTTAACTAGACATTTTCGCAGACTTGCTCTCAAAAATGGTCTGAGATGACAAAAGAAGAGTGCCAAAAGAATACACAGTCTCTTGGCAGGGTCCCACCTGTTCTTAGTAAGAAAGTCCTTCACTAAATGGCTAAAAGTATAATGCATGGTTTTCTAAATTCCTCAAGCTTCTTCGCAACACAGTTATTTTGCTTTAAAGCCAAGGTGAGATCATTGGAGAAAATGGAATTGTTGTTAATTTCCAACTATGTTTCCAAATAATTCTAGAAACTATAATATTCAGATATATTATGAAAGCTTTTGCTCCTAAAATACTTATCTTATAGGATGTGAAATATTTCATATTATAATTATAGCCATTAGATTTTGAAAGAACAGAACATAACATAACAGAATAGAATAGAATATAATAGAATAGGAAGGGACCTTGGAAGTCATCTAGTCCAGCCCCCTGCTCAAACAAGAGAACCTATACTAACTCAGAAAAGTGACTGTCTAGCCTCTTCTTTAAAATCTCCAGTGATGGAGCACCCACAATTTCTGGAGGCAAGCTGTTCCACTGGTTAATTGTCCTCACTGTCAGGAAGTTTCTCCTTAATTTTGCTTCTCTCTTTGATCAGCTTCCAACCGTTGTTTCTTGTCCTGCCCTCTGGTGCTTTGGAGAATAATGTGACCCCCCTCTTCTTTACGGCAGCCCCTCAAATACTGGAATACTGCTATCATGTCTCCCCTATTTCTTCTTTACTTTAGACTAGCCAAACCCAGGTTCTGCAGCCATTTTAAGTATGTTTTAGTCTCCAGGCCCTTGATCATCTTAGTTGTTCTTCTCTGATTTTTTTCCCAAACTGTTAACATCTTTTTTGTGATATGGTGACCAAAACTGGCTGCAGTATTCCAGGTGTGGTCTTACTAGGGTTTTATAAAGCAGTACTAATATTTCACATGATATTGATTCTATGCCTCTTTTTATGCAACCCAGGATTGTATTAGCTTTTTTGGCTGCTGCTGCACACTGCTGGCTCATAGTCAAGTGATCGTCCACTAGGACTCCAAGGTCTCTCTCACAGTTACTGTTTTTAAGTCAGGTCTCACCTAATCTGTACTTGTACTTTGGATTTTTTCCTGCCTAAATGTAAAACTTTTCTTTACTCCACATTGAAACTTATTTTGTTGGAAAGGGCCCATTGTTCAAGTTTGTCAAGATCTTTTTGGATCCTGAGCTTGTCTGCTGGGGTGTTGACTATTCCTACCAGTTTAGTGTTCATCTGCAAATTTGATGAGTTTCCCTTCAATTCCCTCATCTAAGTCATTCATGAAGATATTGAAGAGTACTGGGCCTAAGATGGAACCACTGCTTACTTGTCTCCTTGTGGATGTAGTGCCATTGAGGACTACTCATTGAGTACAGTTTGCCAGCCAGCTACAGATCCATCTGGTGGTGATGTTGTCTATTCCACCTTTTTCTAGTTTACCAAGGAGTAGGTTGTGGTCTACTTTATCAAATGCATTACTGAAATCTAAGTATACTATGTCCATAGCATTTTGCTCGTCTACTAGTTTAGTCACTTTATTAAAGAATGAAATAAGATTGGTTTGGCATGATCTGTTTTTAACAAACCTGTGCTTGCTACTAGTTATAACTTTGTTTGCTTCTAGTTGTTCACAGATCTGTTTTTTGATTATCTTTTCTAGGATCTTCCCAAGTATTGATGTTAAACTGATTGGTCTGTAGTTTCCTGGGTCCATTTTTCCCCCTTTCTTGAAGATGGGAACAGCCCTTTTCCAATCCTCAGGTATTTCCTCGTTGCTCCGGGATTTTTAAAAAGATATGGTGCAGTGTGTTGTGTACATAGTTATTGGTATTTGACAGCTTGGCGCCCGGCAACAGCAGGTGGCGTCAGCATATGCTCTGATTGGCTGGCCAGCTTTTGGTGGGACATTCCAACGCAAATGATTGGTTAAGAGCTCGCTGGCCAGAGTATTTAAAGGGCTAAAAGGGGCTGCGGGAAAGCGATGTAACTACCACAATAAAGCTGAGTTACTGAACCTCTGGCTGTCATCTGTTCCCTCATGGTCCAGCCCACGCTATCTAACAGTGGCAATGAAGGTGGGATTGATACTGCTATAACTGAGCTGAAGCACTAGCTGAGTTACTCGAGCTGAAGCGCTAGCTAAACCTCGGGAAAGGGGAAAAGAGAAAACTCTTCCTGAAAGTTCCTTCCCATTTAAAGCAGTATCCTGGACTGGGACAGCATGACCCAAATCGGGCACATCCATGAGTTCGATATCCGCTACCCTGGTCACTGGGAGTCGCACTTG
>NC_138209.1:39295139-39480139 GCF_964194415.1 Vipera berus
TTTCCTCTCTCCGTTGATGTTGTTGATAGTCTAGACTCGTATAAAATTACACACTGGTCCTGTGTGTGTCTGTGTGGTGTCTCTATCTCTCTCTCTTCTCTCTCTCTCTCTCTCTCTCTCTCTCTCTCTCTCTCTCTCTCTCTCTCTCTCTCTCTGTATCTATCTGATAAATTTATGGGCTTTCTCACATTTAAGGATTTTGGAGGAATGGACATGGGAGGGTAAGCTGACTATATATGATATATAATTTAACACAATTATTTAACACATGATACATTATTTAACACAAAGCTTGGAGCCTTTTCAGAATGCTTTTAATATTAATTTCTTAAATACAAATACTGTAATTAATCCCAAGATTATAAAGAATCAGTTGCTTTTTATTCCTGAAAAATAAACAATAAATTTATTTTATAAATCAGATCTAAGACAAAATTGAGAGCCCATTTGGTGTGATGGTTAAAGCACTGAGTAGTGACTTTTAGTCTTGCCTTAGACACAAAGCCAGCCAGCTGACCCTGAGCCAATAGTCAGTCTTTGTCAGCCCTAGGAAGGGGGCAATTCTGAAATATTTCCAAGGAAACTGCAGTGATATCTCCAGGCAGTTGACAGTCAACATTGATTTGAAGGAACACAAAAATAATTTAATCTACTGTATATACCTATCTTTTAAAAAGACATAAGATTTGATTATGCCAAGAAATGTTTCATCCATGTTCACTCTTTTATTGCTGCAGTTATTATTGCTGTTGTTGCTATATTATTCTTTCTGGATAAAAGAGTTTCCAACAACAACATTAGCAATACAGCATCTATCAGGATTCATATAATTTTATTTTCTTCTTATACAAGAGAGATGAATTTGTAATGAATATAGAGAAAAGCAGGAGCAGCAGCAAGGGAAAAAAAACCTCTTCCATATTCTATGGGTAAATTTGAGATAGCTTGCTTTATTTATTTATTTATTTATTTATTTATTTATTTATTTATTTATTTTCCATTCATTCATTCATGAAATTTTTATAGCCACCTATCTCACAAATATGACACATGATTTAAAGCCGGAACTGAAAAACATTTCTTTCCAGCATTCTATTGCATTGGAAAGAATTAAAAAAGGATATGGCACATCAGCTACTGAATACAAATCTGTAAATCAGTTTGACTTTAAAGCATTTTAAATTAAGGGAAACATTAGAAATCACAGCTAGACTGTAAAATTTAAAGTAAAAATAACTACAAAAGCTTCTAAAATACTTTTAAAAGACCTTCTTACCTGACATCTGATATCTTATAATGCAAGTTGCATTTAAAAAAAAAGAAAATCAAATATTGGAACCTGAAAATATTCAACTATTCAAATATTCCAAATATTTGTTAATTAAATCAGAAGGCTCTGGTTTTAAGCGCATTCATTGATATAAAAATAAACACTGATAGTATTTTTTGTATGTGAAATGTTTAAACAAGGGTAAAAATTCTACACTTGCAAAATGCCAACATTTAAAATGTTTTAAACCTTTTCTTTAACCCATTACCTTAATTTAGGTTTTCCTTTGAAAAGAGATTACTCTTCTGTTATAGGCCTGCAACAGTCTGAAAACAAATGTCACATTTGGATGTTTGGAAAGTGATTAAATTTATGCATTCCTCACTGAAGAATTTATGCAAAAACTATGGACACTATCATATGCACTGAACTCACAGAACAAAGCACTGCATGCATACACCATTTTCGTATTATGTTTCTATTAACTGCTATATGGAAATCCCGTCCACACAAATGGCAGTTCCTTGAAGAGTAGGAGGAGCTGAGGTTACGCTGATCAAGAGATAGTAGATTTTACAACAATTTGTGAATACACAAATATTCATTTGATTCATTGTATTACAAGGAAGAACACAATAAAGTATAAAGCATAACAGTTTCAAGTTTTTATTTAGGAAAAATATTACCTCTGCTCCTGAATACTTTTCTGTTTGTATGACAAGCTCATCCAGATTGACCTCAGAAGATATTGGCATATTACAAAACTGAATTTTGAAGATTTCTCTGCGAGTGGCTTCATCAGGCAAAGGAACATATATAATTCTGTCAAATCGACCAGGCCGTATCAATGCCTACAGTAACAAAGTCATAAAGAAGACTTATTAATATATCAGGAAAGGTTAACAAATAAAATGAATACTTATATACTACTTACAAAAGTAGTATACTTCTGTAATACAATGCAGCCTAAACCCCAAATGATACAAAATAAAATACACAAGGGGCAGGTGCTTTGTCTGTTTGAATACTAAAGCCCTAGAGCTCTATAGCGTCTTTATTTTTATCACAATTTTCTGGTCCCACCAGTTTTTATTTGCCAGCAAATGGTATTTTTTGCAGATATTCCAATGCACCATCATTGCTTATTTGTCATACTATTGGTATGGTATTAGTGTATGCTAAGGAGTATAAACCCTTTCATTCCTCCACCATCCAGTCAGAGCTGAAGAAGCTTCTTGAATGAGAAGTGAAACATCTTCAAAGAAAAAAAAAAGAAAGTCCAGTTGCCTCGTGAAAAAGTATCTTTGGGATAACTATGACCTGGATGACTGAGAATATCCATAGACTATTAAGTAGTCATTCTGTAAACATTTAGAAAAGAATTCATTGCTTACAAGGAACTAGCAATGGTTTATCAATATGTGCTAAATCATGCCAAACCCAAGATATTTTTGATACATTGACTGGTTTCATTGAACACAGAAAAGTAATGGACATTGTGTACTTAAGAGCTCAGCAAAATATATGACAAGATGTCCAGTGAGATTTGACTAGAGAAGATTAAAAATGTCGGCTTATAGGAAAAGAACCAGTTGAAATATAGTAAAGGTAAAGGTAAAGGTTCCCCCGCACATGCGTGCTAGTCGTTTCCGACTCTAGGGGCCGGTGCTCATCTCCGTTTCATAGCCGAAGAGCCAGCGTTTGTCCGAGGACGTCTCCGTGGTCATGTGGCCGGCATGACTAGACGCCAAAGGCGCACGGAACGCTGTTACCTTCCCACCGTAGTGGTCCCTATTTTTCTACTTGCATTTTTACGTGCTTTCGAACTGCTAGGTGGGCAGAAGCTGGGACGAGTAACAGGCGCTCACTCTGTTACGCGGCACTCGGGATTCGACCCGCCAAACTGCCGACCTTCTGATCGACAAGCTCAGCGTCCTAACCCACTGAGCCACCGCGTCCCTTTGAAATATAGTATTAAAATATAAATCAATGATTCTGCAGCAACCTAGACAAACGTTTCAACTGGTATATTACAGGGTTCAATATAATTAGGCTAAGTGTTAGCAAATATAATTATAAGTTTTGCAAGCAATACAAAAATAGGGGAAATTCACTCTAGAGAAGAAAGTTTACACTTCCCTATTCAGAAGGCTTTTGAAGCCACTATTTATTGGACAGATCACAGAATGTTAAATTTTGAGTTCGACATATTCAATTACATACCATATTCCTAACAGAAACTATTATTTAATCCTTAGAATAACACCAAAATATGGTTATATTATTGGCTAACAAAGACCCTTTTTCAATCATTAACATTTATATAACAAAAATAATGTTGTCATTACATTGACATTTCTTTTAAAAAAAATAGCTTGCATGCAGATTTAAAATTTCTAAATATATTTTCAGCTGGATGCATTTAAGCCACAGTATGTATCCCAAATTGTTTTTTATGTTCTACTTTCCCCTTAGGCAGGATAGTTTGAGTTCCAGTTGACTAGAGATATTGCATGGTTGTCCTGGGCTCTCAGCCAGTAAGACTTTTCCCAGCCTGATCATGTCAGTGAAAGTCATGCTGAAAAATAGTAGGAAGAAGCCTTCCTTCCTGCACAGCACTGATCAAGTTAACACCCTTCCTTGAGTTTCTTTAAAAAGGCCATTGTGAGCACTTTCAGGTGGAAAAAGAAATCTATGTGGCATGCTAAGAGATGTCCTGTTATTTTTAAAACAAAAGCACGCGTATTTTCAATAAAGAAACTAAACAAGAAGAACAGTGTAGACACCCATCAGAATGTTTCCTTAAAGTCTCAACAAGCTGGAAAATATAACTGCCAGTTTATTGTTCAATCTGATCACAGTTATATCAAGATGCTGCTTGGAATTCTTGAGCACCTTAGATATTATTCAGTATTCTCTCCAGAAGTATGTTGTGTGCTTGGATTTATTCCCTTCAGCGGCAGCAATAACATCTCTAAAAACTTATGAGAAAATCTGCAATTCAGTAGCAGAGCATCCTGCTCTGGTATGGTTGGGAAACAAGCATTACCTATAATACTGGGTAATGAAACATGTGCAAGCAAGCAACCAAGCTCAGAGTACCAAGGACTCCAGAGTTCAACAATGAGTTACATGTATTGTCTTCTATTGGGGTACACTGATATTAACCCTTTAAGGCATGGTAAACAACAGACATTGTGGGGATTCCAGGAATGCTGTATTACTGTTGTTGATTTAATAATAGAACATTGAAAACCTGTCAAGTTCCTTTCTCCATCTTATACTAATCAAAGTCAAGGTTGGGGTTATTTTGAGTTTCTTTTTTTATTATTCCTTGGACTGTGTAATCTCTTGCCTAAGTCCCTCCTTAACAGTAATTTCATACCTTAATGTCAGCCAAAAATTCATTTATATCTGTTCACTTAAATTTCAATGGAATCTTATTGAGAAAAATCCCAATATCACAGTTACCTAAGGGCTCATCAATCTTCTACATAGATCTGTTTAATCTAGAGCCAGAAATACGTATTTTATTCCTTTCAGTAATGTCCCTGTTGACAGTTGAGACCCATCCAAAAACTACATGCGATGAAATTCCATGACAAAGCTGGAGATGTTATTTCCTTTGTCAAAATTCAATTATCAAAATGTGCCAGTTTATATTAGCACCAGAGGAAAAAACACAGAGATACCTGTATTTTTAGTAACTAATTGCAGTGGTGATGTTTGTGCAAAATAGTGCTTAGCATCATGAATGGAGAAGACTAGTAGGAATCTAAATTACATCCCTGGAATTGCTCTGAGAGCACTAAATTACAGCAAATCTGATCTTACAGATAAGGCAGAATATTAGGCATATTGACCAATAGGTAATGTTAAGAAATAAGTATTTTAAATAGCAATAGATATAAATTCTGTTTTTAAGAATCAGGCTGCACAACATTTCTATCATATCACACTTGCTCAAGACCTAAAACATTGTGCAAGCTGACAAGAAAAGACATGATGAATTTGACAGCAGGTGTTCAGAAGACTCTCCAATATCAAATGGCAGTACTTTGTAAGGCATAGACAAGGCATAAACATTTATATGGATATTACCCAGAAGATTAATAAAGCAGAAAAGAAACAGATGGGATGCAGTTCCAACAAGATTTGACAATTCAGGAGGATAGGATATTTCTTTGAAGAGAATCCAAAAAGGTCAACTTACATGAGATGAATATGAATATCTAACATATAAATTAAATATAGTTTTCTTCTGTAATGCATAAAATCTGACATTGGAAGGACAAACATCTAAAAAGTATGTATTTGGCTTGCCTCAATGTAACATAAAAATGATTTCTGTATCTGCATTCAACCTGGTGCTCTTTAGACTTCAATTCACATAACTCTATGTAAACACGACCTTTGACCAGTATGCAGGAAGCATGAAATCAGAGGATGTCAATTTATGAACACTATCAAAATTCACTTCTCTCTCTCTCTCTCTCTCTCTCTCTCTCTCTCTCTCTCTCTCTCTCTCTCTCTCTCTTTTGTTATATTTAAGGCAGTAAACAAAAACTCTCCCTTATAGTTATCCTTTCAACAATAATACAGCCAAGCATTTTGGGCTAAAGCAGTGTTTTTCAACCACTGTTCCGCGGCACACTAGTGTGCCGCGAGATGTTGCCTGGTGTGCCGTGGGAAAAATTGAAAAGTAATTATAAAATACTTTCTTTGTGTTTATTTGATTCCTATTCAAGAGAATTACTTTATATATAGTCAATATAGGCACAGAGTTAATTTTTTTAACATTTTCTAATGGTGGAGTGCCTCGTGATTTTTTTCATGAAACAAGTGTGCCTTTGCCCAAAAAAGGTTGAAAAACACTGGGCTAAAGGTAAGTAACTAGCCAAAGTTACCCAATCCACAGTTAAATGGGAACCTCACCCCCCCAGTCCAAATCTAATATATTAATCATTATACCACATTTGTGCTCAAATGCTATAACCAACTGCTTTTCTCCTTGGCTCCAACTATGAAGTTATAATTTCACAGAATTGAAATTTCTTACTGTTTCGGATTCTGAATTTAAAAGGTGTTCAAAAGTTACTAATGCACTGTTTTTTTAAATCTTCAGAACATTTTAGTTCAAGTTTAACAACATGCTTTTTAAAATTACATGTAATAATTTTGAAATGTTTTGATTTTGATTTTAAATACATTTATTTAAGAAACCACAGAGTTCCATTTAAAAAACAGATACATATGCAATTTAATCTGTTGCAGTTCCTTCACTTCAGTATTTTTTTTTCAAAAAGAAGCACAGCAGTACATCACTTAAAACTGAAATGTCCTATTAATGTGTCCCTGTTGAATAAAACAGGCAAATCAATCCTAACTGATTTCCCTATGCATTTTACCTACCCTTGCTGCTAATTTGCTGATGGACTAATGTAGAGGTAAGTATGTCTTATCTAAACAATATTTCTCTTGCATTTTGTCACAAAAACAAGCACTTTGCAAATGGGTTTTGTTTGTGAGATCTTGCCCCACTGATCTTGCATGATCTTGCATTACTTTAGGCCTCTATTCTCTGGAACGCACCAAAGGCCTAGAGCAGCCAAAAAAGCAAGGGATCTCAATCTTCACAGGGTGAGTATTGAAGGCCTAGTAGGGAGACCCAGGTGGGGGTGGGGAGGGAGGGAATAACCAGAGTGAATGTTGCAGTGCCACTGCAGTCGCTCGTAAGGGCAAATGACTGCTGTGGTGCGGCAACATTCGTAATTTCGGGACTTTCTTGTAAGCACTTGGGGGCACTCATTGTGTAACTTTGAACGAGCATTAAGTGAATGCTCGTAACTCGGGGATTACCTGTATCTTGGGAAGTTTAAAAACATTTTTATTCTAGTTGATCAAATAAAATAGTATACTTCACTATAAATTACACCACTTAAATTCTCTTAGCAGCTATAGTAAAAGATCAGTATTTCAGTTCTAAACTATATAGTAACTGTGTCACTAGAACACCGATATTACCCTTAGTGAACACATGAAGCATAAACATGCATGTAACTTTAAATGTAACATACAGCTAGAAACTATTCTTTGTAAGACTACAGCTACCAATCTGAGTGGATTTCAAAAGCACAGTTCTTCTTTTTTATTTTCTAAAAATCTAAATGTTTACCTAGAAACCTCAGTTCCTGTCTCTAAGCATTCCATATTGGAATTAGATTTCACTGTCTCTCACCATACGGTTTGGTTTCATTTTTTATGTCATATAATAACTCTGATACTCTTCCATCAGATATACTACAAATTGCCTTATTGAACTCTATTCATTTTCATCTTTGTCAATTCCTTCCCAAGAATGAAATAAAGAATGTGAGAAATCAGTGGCTTAGCTATTTTCTTGCAGGGCACTTCAAAACAGATTTACCACCCTTTCACTTTCTTGATTACCGTAATTTTGTAAGCTAAACAATCTAAGAGACAACTTTATTTCCCATGATATTCTCCAGGGTCGGCAGACAGCTGTTTGACTATCACAAAATATACGTATGAAGGGTCCTTCCTAAAGTGGGTTCATTTAAGAATAAATTTAAGCAGAAGTAAGACAATTTCAGTCATATATGTGTATAGTATAAAACAGCACACATTTATAATTTAAGAATCCAGCCAATTAAGGGAGGGCTGGTTATCTGGTAAGTGTATACGAAATTAAACTGCCAAATACTTTGTTTGTTTGCTTGTTTATTTTAAGAAAAACTTCTGCTACCTGTTACAGATAGGTTATTGAGAAACTTTGAGAAACTTATTAGGCCAGAAAATGAAATAATATCCTATCCATTAGCCATTACTCTCTTTCTACTCATAAGTAACAAAGAAAAATGCTAGTTTAATTAAGTTACTTTACAGTTTAGATGATACACTTTTAAAATGGGAATGCTGTGAATTTCCCCTTTATTATATGTGTATAGACTATATATATAGTACAGGAACGGTGGCTAAGCATAGTGGGTCTTTGGTTATATCTGATTGTGTCATAGGCTTCCATTAACAAAAATAACATGTTTTACTAGTCACTTTAATTTAGATCAGCAATGCAAATATATTTTTCTGAAGTTCTCTACAACTGGAAAGATTTTTGAATGTTTTGTATTAAAGGAAAACAAAGGCACTCAAAGCATCACAAGAACACTTGCAGAAACAACCATGCTGTTGACCACTACCTGAAATTACAATTTCATCTCATCTTCACTTCTCCTACCCTACAAGTCTGAAAAAACTTGTATAGTCCTTAGGCTCAAAATTGCAGGTGCCAATTGTAAATGTACAGATACCATAAAAAACATAGGGATATAAGTGGTCAGTGTATAAGGATACACATTTCCAGAGACTTTGAATTCAGCTTCTTTTAGAGCAGACATGTCAAACACAAGGCCTGGGGGCCAGATCCGGCCCGCGAAGTGGTTTCATGTGGCCCACGAAGCCATCCTGGAAACAGTGAGGGAACGGCCCCCACTGCCTTGGCCCTGGCCCAGAGACCCTCCTTCTGCCAGAGACCCTCAGATCTGTCCCACTCCTGCCCAGGCCCCCATAGGCACCCTTGATGCGAATGATGTAGAGCTGGCCACGCCCACCCAGTAGGCCATACGCACTCTAGCCACACCCACCCAGTAGGCCATGCCCACCCTGGCCACGCCCACCCGGCCCCCTGAGGGCAACCGCAATGCTGATGCGGCCCTCAATGAAATTGAGTTTGACACCCCTGTTTTAGAGCAACATGCCTTCTCAGCTAATTATCCTAAGCTGCTTCAGCAATTAACAGAGGAAAGAAATCCCAACTTGGAGTTCTTGACACAAATCCATTCCTGACTTCTCAAAAATGATTTTAAGTATTTCAAATGAATTCAGTTGGGTGGAGTGAATCTATTAACAGCTAAATAACAAACTGTAAAAAAAACCCTTCATTTACATAACAGACTGAATCATCTACAGTAGTTTCCTTGCAAAGAAGTACTAAACCCAGGAATTTGTTTTTTACACTTTTGAGATGGGGGGTTTTAAAGAACCCCTCTGAGAGAAAACAACAATTATATGTAATGAAACCTGGAACCAGACTTTGCTGGTAATTAATCACTCAGGAGCCGTTGCAATCCTGCAGGCAGTTTCTGACAGATTCTGAGTGCTTTATAGGAATCACCAAGGATAAGATGTGTCTGGGCTGGCTTTTGACAGGGACTGCTTGTATATAAAGTGCTGAAATTTTTAGTAAAATGAAAAAGCTAAATGGATTCACAACATGCGAGTACACAGGTACATATATGATCACATATTAGTACTCTCATCCAATATCCTTAATTATGGAATACACACTTATTAAACATTCTTTTATTTCTAGTAGCAAAACGTCATCATTTAACAAAGATACTTCCTGTTTTCAAGCAGTTGGGGAAGGTATGACTTCCAACCCAAATACTTGGCTTGGCAAGCTCTTGCTGTGTTGATAGATGCTTTTATAGCCACTTCATTCCACCTGAAGTTTCAGTATAAAAGCCTAGTCTTTGCCTTGTCTATACCTCGAGGGAGGGGGGAAAAGAAGGAAAAGGAAGAAATACATCAACCACAGCATGATAGTAAAGATTACCTTAGCTCCAGCAATACATGAAATCATAGCTGCAGAAATGAAATATTTTGAATGAGAAAAATTATATCATTTATATGGAGAGAAAACAATATATTGTATTATCTATATACTATCAAAACTCCTATGTCTGTTTAATATTTTGTAGCCTTTGATCATAGGGCAAAACTTTGTTAACAAAGGAACCTCAAATGGCTTGACTTACAGAAGGGAATGTAATTTGGGAAATACTTTGCCACTTCAGCACTGCAGGGCTGATCCTGTCCAATGCCACCACGCCATTGCGCTCAGATGTGGTCATGTGATCTCTGTTTTCAATGTCCCTTGGCAGCTTCTTACAAGTCAATGGGGAACCTGGAAAAAGTGGCATGATGCTCCTCCCTCTTTCTCCCCCCCCCCCGCTTGTTGGAGGTTTGCGGGAAGAAAGTCACTGAAGAAATAGTGGACACTCTTCCAGTGCCTCTGCACTCACACCGCACCACCCATTTGCACACTCCCTCATCTTTCCCACACTCCTCCTCATTACAGCAACCACTTACTTGCCTGCTGGGAGTGGGAGGAAGGGAGAGAAGGAAGCAAGGAAAGAAGTAAGGAAGGAGGGGAGGGAGGGAGGGAGGGAGGGAGGAAGGAAGGAAGGAAGGAAGGAAGGGAGGGAGGGAGGGAGGGAGGGAGGGAGGGAGGGAGAGGGAGGCAAGGAAAGAGGATAGATAAGAGAGGATACCATGGGATGGGATGGGAAGGGAAAAAGAGGAAGGAAGGAGGGAGGAAGATTTTAATCACTCACTGTGGAAGCTAGCAAGAAGTAATTCCCACTTCCACTGATATTGTTGCCTACCAGTGCTCATTCCATTTTTCTATTCAAGTAAGGAAATAGTTCTAAAATGATGACCAAATGGATCATGGGTTGTCTAGTGGTAAATAAAGTCTGCAAAATATGCCATGTATATATTGATTTTAGACTTATATTGTTTGAACTGAATTAAAGCACTCCAGGATCAGTTCAGGCTTCCGCACATAAATACTATTCATCATTATTCTCTCTTTTTCTTTTAGAAAAAAAAACCAGTATAATTTGTTAGAGTTTCCTGTCACAAATCCTCTTCTATTAAAAGCAGCATACATTACCAAAACAAGAGAGCCTTCTCTTTCCCAAACTAAAAGTGTTTGTCTCTCCATTTACCCCTTCTTAAGTCAATATGCTTATCCTACAGAATGCTATGAGAAGATACTAACTGTATTTTTAAATGTTCGGATTTAAATGTATCACCAAATTTATATTTTTTTTTTCAAAAGTAGACAGAAATCATTGTTGGCAGTTGTTAGGGTTCATTTTGTATAGCTTCCCTTATTTTTATTTTTTTTCTGTTTATAAGAAGGAAAAAGTGTAGTTGTTACTTTTTCTCTTAGAAGATACAAATAACTATAGAGCTACCAATTTGCTTTTAAAAGAAGAGAGTGAATTTTTGTGACTTGGCCATATTTGGAATGTTAGGAGGATGTTTCACTTATCTCAAGAGTTATTTCAAAGGTCTAATGTACAAATTAACAACTGGCATTCCCAAAGCAAGCTTAGGCTTCATTAGCACAAGTGAAAGGGATGTGGAAAGAATAGGATAATATGATTTGTGGACAAGTTACTTGACTTAGGGCCTTTTCTGTAACTCTTTATCCTCATGTAACAGCTTTCTGACAAACCCAATTCTGATTTAAGGTGTAAAGTAATTACAAACTCCTTTGATAGAAAGTCTGTAGAGTAAGAATTTTTAAGCTTTCAAATAGACCTTTAAAATACATTTTATTAAAGGACATGTACGTGTATGCAGTGAAGTGGGCCTTAGAAAAGCTGAGCAACAACAAAGCTAGTGGAGGTGACAGTATTCCAGCTGAGCTATTCAAAATCTTAAAAGACAGTGCAGTAAAAGTGCTACACTCAATCTGCCAGCAAATTTGGAAAACTCAACAGTGGCCACAGGATTGGAAAAGATCAGTTTACATCCCAATTCCAAAGAAGGGCAGTGCCAAAGAATGTTCAAACTATCGCACCATTGCACTCATTTCTCATGCTAGTAAAGTCATGCTTAAAATCCTACAAGCTAGACTTCAGCAGTATGTGGATCGAGAACTACCAGAAGTACAGGCAGGATTTCGAAGAGGCAGAGGAACTAGAGATCAAATTGCCAACATACGCTGGATCATGGAGAAAGCTAGGGAGTTCCAGAAAAACATCTACTTCTGCTTCATTGACTATGCTAAAGCCTTTGATTGTGTGGATCATAACAAACTGTGGCAAGTTCTTAAAGAGATGGGAGTACCAGACCATCTTATTTGTCTCTTGAAAAACCTATATGCGGGTCAAGAAGCAACAGTGAGAACTGGACATGGAACCACTGATTGGTTCAAAATTGGGAAAGGAGTCCGGCAAGGCTGTATACTTTCGCCCTGCCTATTTAACCTATATGCAGAGCACATCATGAGAAAGGCAGGGCTAGATGAATCAAAAGTTGGAATTAAGATTGCCGGAAGAAATATCAACAACCTAAGATACGCAGATGATACCACTCTAATGGCAGAAAGTGAAGAAGAACTAAAGAGCCTCTTGTTGCGGGTGAAGCAGGAGAGTGCAAAACTTGGGCTGAAACTTAACATTAAGAAAACCAAGATCATGGCATCTGGCCCTCTCAATTCCTGGCAAATAGATGGGGAAGAAATGGAGGTAGTGACAAATTTTATTTTCCTGGGCTCCAAGATCACTGCAGATGGGGACTGCAGCCAAGAAATTAAAAGATGCTTGCTCCTGGGGAGGAAAGCCATGGCAAATCTAGACAGCACACTAAAAAGCAGAGACATCACCCTGTCAACAAAAGTGCGTATAGTCAAGGCTATGGTCTTCCCAGTTGCAATGTATGGCAGTGGAAGTTGGACCATAAGAAAGGCTGAGCGCCAAAGAATTGAGGCCTTTGAACTATGGTGCTGGAGAAGACTCCTGCGAGTCCCTTGGACTGCAAGGCGATCAAACCGGTCAGTCCTAGAGGAGATCAATCCTGACTGCTCTTTAGAAGGCCAGATCCTGAAGCTAAAACTCAAATACTTTGGCCACCTAATGAGAAGGAAGGACTCACTGGAGAAGAGCCTAATGCTGGGAAAGATTGAGGGCAATAGAAGAAGGGGACGACAGAGAATGAGGTGGCTGGATGGAGTCACTGAAGCAGTAGGCGTGAGCTTAAATGGACTCCAGAAGATGGTAGAGGACAGGAAGGCCTGGAGGAATGTTGTCCATAGGGTCGCGATGGGTCGGACACGACTTCGCAGCTAACAACAACAACGTGTATGCACATTCACCAATACAAGTTAGCCCCTATGGTGTTAGGGAAGGAGGGAGGGAGGGAAGGCAGGAAGGCAGGAAGGCAGGAAGGCAGGAAGGCAGGAAGGCAGGAAGGCAGGAAGGAAGGAAGGAAGGAAGGAAGGAAGGAAGGAAGGAAGGAAGGAAGGAAGGAAGGAAGGAAGGAAGGCAGGCAGGAAGGAGAGAAATTTCAAGTGGAACTCTCAGAAGAGTTTTCTCATTTCTATGAGAAACAATAATGCTAAACAACAATATGGTTTAATTTGGTCTGCTTTAGCAATACATGCAATATACATGCATATTATAATTGTCAATCTTCATTTCTTAAATTGGATATGCACCACTGAATGGTATTGGTAAACTAGATTGCATAATTCACCTATATTAGTAGGTACTAGGAGACATTACTTACAACTACTTATCTTTCTTCTCTGGATATTCTGCAAGTGTAAAGGTTTTCTTCAAAATATATTAATTTATGAAAAAGTGACCAAATTAAATAGTTTGCATATATTAACAACACAGAATAACTTCTACATTTTTTTAAACAACTGCAAATTTAAGGAACAATTTAGGCCATTAAAAGCTGCTAGTAACAAAAAGGGAGATCAGGGTGGGAATCACTAATTACCATGCAAGCAACTGCTATTCAGTAGTTTGCAAAACTGAAACCTTCTATGATCCTTGTATATGTGCTCTGACCAGCTGTATGCAAACTTGCTTGACAGCACAAGATTTCTCGGGTCAGAAGGTTGAATAATTTTCAAAAGCTGTAATAACCTCTCCATTTCTGTGAGCAAAATAAGTCCCAAGATAAAAACAAAAAGGGGGTGGGGAGGAGGGAACAAATGCTCACATTAGTTACTATAACCTTATGGTTCTCATAAAACTGCACCATCTCCTTATGCACAATATATGACTGTCACCTGTCGTGCAATATATTTTATTTCACAGATGGAACTCTGCTGATCTATTGAATCACATGCTGAAGGCAAAAGCTGCTAAAACCGCAGCTGTGTATAATAATGGAGTTTTGAAATAAATTTGAACTTTGCATGTTAGACTTTACATGCAAGAGAAATAAATGGGATTTAAACATTCATGGCATATCCATACCTTTAGGATTCACATATTTTCAAAATTACTTATACTGCTTTGAAGATGACACTAAATTTTGTCCTGTTAGGTGTACACCCTTTACATGGTAGCATATGGTAAGTAACTACTGACAGTCTTCTTCTTGAACACACTCATTTACCAGTAGGCAAGCTAGTTTCATCTGCAGCTGTGGAATTCAATTATTTTGTTTTTGTCTAGAAAGAGCTCTTCCGTCCACTTTATAAGCCATAAATCTGTTGAAACACACCATGTGTGAACAACGTCCATTCCAGAGGAATAGAAGTATGTTTGAAAAGGAAGAGAATGGTTAACATATTCCTTATGATTACTTACCAAAATTTTAATAAGCATTATAAAACATTTTATAAAACAAAAGTAACATCACTATTTCACTATTTTTATCTGAGACCTGAGATAACAGCCCACATAGCAACAAATTATAAAAGTCTCAACTGAAAATCAATCCACAAATATTAAAGGTGAGCCAAAGCAGGGTGTGGCTTAGATTTCCATTTTAATAAAATCATTGTGATAATAGGCAGTTTCTAACTTACATCCAGAAATAAAAGAACACTTCAAAATTATTGTTTAACAGCATCCCGTCCAAATTACAATTTATTTCTCTATTACAAGATAGAGGAAAGACAGATCAAGGATACAATTATGATATAAAGCTCATATTGCAGTAAGTTACCTGTACAATAACTAGAAATCTCCGTAGTTGGGCTCGTTTGACAAAGGGATGTAGATGAATATGTGCTTTTTTATCTCACAGATAATATATTTATAAACAGGACAGTATAATTTATCCAAATGTTTATGCTGTGTAAACATTGGACATATATTTTCAACTTTTTTTAGAATATAATAAAGGTGTAAAAAATATGCCCTACAAAGAGACACTGAGGCAAGTACAGTAGCGGCCAAAATTGTGGAAACCTTTTGGGAAAAGTGTACATTTGAGGTTTGATAGCTAATAATTTGTTTTGAAGTAGTACCATAAAATTATATATCAATGGAAAGATAAATTTAATCAAGAATGTAATGCAACAAAGTTTGTTCAATTATCTGTATTCTATGAAAAATTATAGCCAAATAACCAGAAAAATGAAGCACAACTTGCTTAGGTTGATATCAGGTAGCTTTCCTTCATCTGATTGTAGCCAATGAGCATGAGTGTTTAGAGAGCCAATGACATGTCATCTTGTTTTGGCAATGAGCCAATCAGATCACGGTAGGATTCAGTTATTGATGTCATGTATAGAACCTGAGAGGAGGATATTTGTCAGTGTGATATGTGATCGCTATCAAGTTGGTTGGGTTTTTTTTGTGTTCTTTCATTTAGTGAGCTTGTAAAACATAATAAAATTAAAGTAATGGTGCAAAGAGTTGACTGGTCACCCAGAAAGCAATGTAAAATAGTATTATTAAGTGAACAAGGCTACAGTTACAAAGAAATTAGAAGAAAAATTGATGGAAACTTAATCAAAGGTGGCATTTCTAAGTTTTTGAAGAGGTATAAAGAGATTCAGTCACTACAAAACTACACTATTAAAGGCAGGAAAAGGTGCACAACAGCAAGTGATGATAGAAGAATTAAGAGACTGTGCCTACGTGACAGAAGAAAATCATCTGGGTGTATACAAGATGAAATGGCGCAATGCAATGTGAAGTTGAGTGCAAGGACTGTTAGGCACAGACTGCAGGAATTTGGCCAAAAATCTAGAATTCCACTAAAAAGCCACTTTTATCTCTCAAACAAAGGTTGAAAATACTAAACTGGGCCAAAACCCATGTTACCTGGACAGAGGAACAATGGGACCTTGTTATTTGGAGTGATGAGACCAAGATCTCCCTGTTTCGTAGTGATGGCATAAAATACGTAAGGAAAAGAATCAGAGAAGATTTGCATCCTGATTGCATTACATGTACCGTGAAACACCCAGTCACTGTTATGATCTGTGGTTGTATGACATCAAAAGGTGTGGGCAAAATTTGTATGATTAATGGGAATATAAATGGCCAAAATACATTAATAAAATACTTGAGCCCAAACTGAAGCCTTCCGCACATGATCTTTTCCAAGACAATGAAGCATTTATCTTTCAACAGGATTCAGCTTCATGTCATGTTGCTGCTGTGTGCAAAAAGTGGTTTCAAGATAATCATATTCCACTGCTGGAATGGCCTGGGAATAGCCCAGACCTTAACCCTATTGAAAAATCTATGGAGCTGACTAAAGAAACTTGTTAGTCAGAAGTGACCCAGCAATAAAACCCAGTTAATAGAAGCAATCATTCAATCTTGGTTTCACATTTTAACAGCTGTGGAACTAAAGGACTTGGTTCACTCCATGGGAAGACATTGTAAGGCCGTAATTCATGCTAAAGGTTACCCACTAAGTATTAACTGACATGGTGATAATTTTTGTATATCTCATTTTTTCCTATGTTTCACTTTTTTCTTTATAACTGCTATTCTAATAGCAAATCCTTCATAAAGGTTATTGCATTACACTCTTGATTAAATTATCTTTCCATTGATATATAATTTTATGGTACTACTAAAAAAATGGTGTTATTAGCCATCAAACTTCAAATGCACTTTTCCCAAGATTTCCACAATTTTGGCCACTACTGTATTTATATTAAGTCTTTAAAAAGGCAGCTTGCTGGTTATGCATTTATCTCATACCATACTTCCCCACTCCCCCGCTTTTTTTTTCCTGGTAAGGACTTGAAACAGTGTAAAAAAAATGGAAGGAGTTACATAAAATACAAATGTTAAAAACAAATTTAATTGCATATAAAAATAATGAAAATTCTTAAGTTCAGAGAAAAAGATTTTCCAAACACCAAGAGAATGGGTTCAAATGCAACACCAGCCAGGTCTACGGAGATTCTCAATCAGCCAGGTCATGGTTATCCCTAAGGTGCTTTTCAAAAGGCAACTGGATTTTCTTAAGTTTTTTCCTTGACAGTGTTTCACTTCTCATCCAAGATGGGTCAGAATTGAAGAAGCTTCTTGGATAAGAAATGAAATGTTTTCAAGGAAAAAAACTACGAAAGTCCAGTTGCCTTTTGAAAAACACCTTTGGAACACCAGCAATTTTGGAGAATGCCTGCATGCCAGAAAGATGGGCATCTCCTGCAAATTTTAATAGGCAAAACAGATTATAACAGGAAAAATGGTATCTTTTTAAAAATAAGAATTCAAAGATTTCCTCTAATTTGTTTTACTTATTATTACTGCATGAGTACATCTCTATAGTTTTTTGGGCAATAATATAACTATTTTTCTATTACCTTCTCAATTGTTTTCCAGTCTAGTCTACAGTCCTGATGTTTCCTGGTTGTCTTTTCCCCCAGATACTAATAGAATGCATTCTGTTTAGGGGTTGTTGTTTTTAAAAGCAGCCAGGGTCAGCTGAATTCTCATAACAGCTGGCATAATTATTTGTGTCAGCTTTAAATTCTTCTTGGTAAATAACTGGCACTTCTTAGCCTTTATATTTTGTATCACCAGTAACTTCTGGACATTTTCCAAGATCACTGCAGTAATCAAAATAGGATGTAACCAAGCTATATGCATAACCATCATCAAATCAATCTGTCTCAGAAAGTCATGGTTGCAAACAAGATGCAATTATGTAAAAGTATTTCTCATCAGTTACCACCTACAAATTCAGTGACAGGTGAAAATCAAGTATTGCAAATCTGCTCTTTCAACTGAGAGCAAATCCAGTTCCAACTTCAATCTGTTCCATTAAAAGCATTTCCATCTTTTCTAGATTTTGATGGCAACCTGTACCAACATTATGGATTAAATGTTGAACAGCTTCTGAGCAAAATGGAACCTTGTAGGACACCTGAGGTTGATGCCCTAAATGTCAAACACTTCCCTTTGATGCATGTATTCAAACAGATTCTAGACAGGAAAGTTAATCTGGAACTAGGATTTGTATTCAATGGCCTAAATGGTTCTTTCCAACTTTGATACTAAGTGGATGTCTTATTGGGTATCGATTCTAACTCATTTCTCATTAAAAACAACATTTGCACATATAATGTATAGCTATTTTTAGAAAAAGTATCTATGATTAAAATTTTCTCTGAGTGGAATGCCCACACTTGATTTAAGCATTTTCTTCCCCAACGTTTAGTAAAAATATGAGCAATGCACTTCTTGTGAATAAAGCTAAGTATTATTAATAAATGTCTATAACAGCAGAAAGTTAGAGCTTGCTCTAAACAAACAATTGAGAAGATCATCTGAAAGGTGAATTGACAGAACAATGCATATTCTCTCAATTTCTTTTATAAACACCTTGTTTAATCCTTTAAGGCAAGATGCCCAGCCTCACTGTCTGAACACGTTACTCTAGATACTTAAATGTCTTCCACAAATAAGAGCACTATATTGGCTACTTGAATACAGATTTAGGAGCAAGGACTGGGATGCTAGCCAAATACTTTAAAGGTTGAGTCCTGAACACATTAAAACATTTCCTACTGCTAATAAATAGCATTTGTATGTATAAAACACTTTTAAAATGTTCACATTGATTTAATTACTGCATTTTTTAAAAATAGCATTTTTTTCAGATCCAGTGAACCAGAAAATTTTCCTAAATTGTAAATGTCACAGAATATAGGCTATGCTACTGAAATATATGTGGCACTTAGCCAGTAAGAATATAGCAATTTTTCTCTTAATTCAAGGGCTGGAGCAAACTTAAAAAGTCCAGTACTCCAGCATAAAGTTTTATGAATTCTTGGTTCAGAATACATGTTAGTAGGGGAAATGCTTAGGAGAGAAATAACAGCAAATAACATGAACTTTTTTTAAAGGAAAAAAAGGTTGAATTTCTCTTGTCCTTCCAAAAGGGTAACTCCCCCTCCCTCAAAAATTCACATAGTCCTCAACTTATTATCACAATTGAGGGAGGGAGGGAGGGAGGGAGGGAGGGAGGAAGGAAGGAAGGAAGGAAGGAAGGAAGGAAGGAAGGAAGGAAGGAAGGAAGGAAGGAAGGAAGGAAGGAAGGAAGGAAGGAAGGAAGGAAAAAGACAAATGGATTTAAAACTACTGGCTAGAATATTGGCCAGCCAGAAAAAAAAATGCTCTCAATAGTAAGTTTCATCATGGTCATTTCATTACACACCAGGAAATGTTGTACTCAAAAGTAGTGAAAATGGAACATGTGCTGAAGTTTGACAAGAAAAGAGTGAATTTTATATACTCTCAATTGAATCAATGGCAGTTTTCTTCATTACTCTTGGAAACTGAAAGTGAGCAAGAAGGTTTATTATATTATACAGAAATCATAAAGTCGTGTAGGAATTTTGGCAACATCACATGAAATCAAAACATTTTTAGCAATGAAAGGTATCACCAGAATTTACTACTAAGAGAAGAAGAGGTGAGCCTCAGAGACCAGCAGCCATCCAAACCTTGATCACTACCATCTGTGCATGCTGTAAACATTGTGGGGAGTTGCCCTGGCAGAGCGAGCTGTGACTGCGGGATGTTGGTTATCTCTGCTTGTGGTTTCTGCTGCTGCTTGAAGCCGGGGAGTTCTTTTCACACACACCTCTTGTTTTCTCAAATGACTGATACGGACTATTGACTATTATTGCTACAACTGCTTGAGGCTGTTAAATACTGTTACGCACTGACCGCCGTGGTTAGGGGTCGGTCACCTTTGTTCCTGCAAACCCCCCCTCTGACAACAAGAACTTGCCATCTCTTCACTCCGCGTGAGCCCCCACTGAAACTGGACATTTTGTCAATGCTTTGAGAGCGCAGCTGTTGAGCAGAACTAAAGGGGGAGAGTTAGGAAGGCCTGTGCTTTGGCAGCCTCCAAGGGGGTAACGCTACACGTGGGAGCTCGTCTGGGATTCCCTACCGCCCTCCCCATTTTTTTAGTTAAGGGAGAGTTAGTCTCATGCAGAGATATGAGCAGGGGAAGAAAATGGACCCTAATGCGGTTATTTGGTGGTGCGAAGAACAGAATATTGAGGTGAGGACAAGCATAGTGATTGATGTTCCTGGCAAGGTTTGGTCAGAAAAGCGAATTTTTCAGACATTGAGGGTCCTTGTCCCAGATCAGAGGGAGTATGTGATAGATACAAGGGCGGATTCCCCCCATTTTTATGTACTGTTAGAATGGAAGAAGAGCATTCCGGAGTGCTTTCAGGCTGAAAATTTGCAATTGACTAAAGATATTAGAGCAGGGGTGATTTTTCCGATTGCATGGGGCACACCCTTGACCAAACCATTAGGCCAGAAGAAAGAAAAACATGCTTCTTTACCCATAGAGAAGGAGGGTCCGCACAGGCTGGGGGAAGTTTAACTTCCATTCAAAACCTGGCGGGGCTATTGTATAGGGGCTGGATATAGGAAATTACGTACTTTCTCTGGGATACAGCTGGTGCCAGAAGGGGAAGAAGAGTATGAAGCCTCAATGGAACAGGCAATACAAGCAGTTGAGGAATGGTATATACCGGACGTCCCAAAAAGGCAACAAGTTAGAGAAAGTTTAAAGGGCCCTGCTACAGAAGCTATTAGAAGTCTAACACTGAGTCGGGGACATTTTACTGTGCGTGATTATCTCTCCTTGCTGCATGATGAATTTAGGTCTGCTGAGACCATCTCTAGTTGATTGTTCTGGCTGGAACACAAGTACCAGAAGAGGGGTGAGAATCTGTCTGAATATATAAATCGCCTGAATAGATTATTATATCAGGTGGTGGAAAGGGGGGGGGGAATTAGACGCAACCGAAGTGGAACAAGCCAGGATAGAACAACTCTCGCGGGGTGCTTTGGTTTCAGACTCTGTCTGGAACTAAATAAAGGTTGAAGCTAAAGGGAGTGTTTGAGGGATCATGAGCTTATAAGGAAAGTCCGGGTGACCGAGGTAGTAGAGGAGGCTAAGAAAGCGACAACAGAGTTGCCAGTTGGATGGCCTTTAGGCCCAGGAGTGGGAAAGGTTAGGGAGGAGGATGACCAGTTAACAACGATGCAAGTGTCAATGCTGCAAACATTGACATGTTTTTGCACTGACAATATAAGAGACAGCCTTTTGTTTAAACTGCTTCACTTTGACTCACAGAAGGGAGGGAAATGTCAAATGGCTATTGTGAGAAGATAAGAAAGAGCTGCACACAGAAGGGGAAGTGAAACTTCATATGTAAAACTAATTGGTGAATGTGATTGATGATGTGTAATTAGGAGAGGGAGATTCTGTAGGATATGATGTGTCAAGGGGAGGAGAATTCAGATTCTGGCATCCATCCATGAGTGCCGATGCTGCATTTCATTATTAAGACTTTTTAGATAAAGAAATGCCTGAATTTTGTTTGAACTGTCTCATTAATCAGAACCATGACAGCAAGCTCAGATACTGGACTTAACCAAGATAATGGCCTCCTAGACAGTAGCGGGTGGCTCACCCCTGAGTGGGGGTCAAGTTGGGCCAACTAATGGGGGGGTTGCCTGCTCCAGTTAGCGAGACCAGTGGTTTGTTGTAATTGTGGGGGTTTGGGGCATTATAAGCATGTGTGTACGAAACTGTATAGAAGATCGGGAAACTCAGCTCAGTCGGGAAACTGCCAAGGACCCCAGTGAGGGAGCTAGCTAGATGCCCGGAGATATCAGTCAGCCCCAACAAGAGATTCCCTGGGAATCCCCCATTGAAGGTGGGAGTGACGGGAGTACATCCATTAGTGAGAAATCTCTGTCCCTTTGAATTACCAGAAACTAGAGCAACAGGGCCCCAGCAACATCCTTTGGGGAACCAAGTGTGGGTTGTTAAGCCAGACACTGCAGCTCCCACTATTGGGGCTCCCCCGCAGTTATTGGGCCCTTCTCCAATAGTGCTAGTGCATGTAGACGGTATTTACACTAAGGGCCTTTGGATTTGGTTTGCATTGACTTTCTTTGTCTGGAACCGGATGTACGTGGGCAAGGAAATGTATTGGTTGTGACTGATCATTTTATCTGCTATGCCCAGGCTTTTCCGACAAGAGATCAGCACACAGTCATGGTGGCCAAAGTACTGGTGGAGAGTTTTTTTGTACATTATGGGTTACCTCAGCACAGTGAGGGACATTGAGAGTAGGTTTGTTAAGCAACTATTGGGCTTACTGGACATACAGAAATCACATATTACTCCTTATCACCCACAAGGAGACTCTTTTGGATATGTTGGGAACACTTACTGAAGAACAGAAACAACATTGGACGCAACATATTTCTACTGTTGTGCATGCATACAGCAGCATGAGAAACGATGCCACTGGGTATTCCCCTTATCAGTTGATGTTTGGTAGGGAAGCCTGCCTGCCTGTGGACATAGTCTTTGGCACCTCAATGGATGAGACCTCAGTCAAGTCACATCATAACTATGTAGATAGAGGAAGAATCAGAAGGGGGCTTACGAAAAGGCCTGTGGCCGCAGGGGTTCGAGAATGGCGGAATAAGAGGAATTATGATTTGACAGTGAGAGTCTTGCAGTCTGGTGATCGGGTGCTATTTAAGGAATTTGGGTCCCTCTGGGAAGCACAAACTGGCAGATTGTTGGGGCTCCCAGTTGTATGTTATTGATGAAAAGCTGCCAGGACTACCAGTGTACTGGATACAACCAGAGGGGAGTTCAGGGCTTTTGAAAGTGTGGCATTGAAACCATTTACTGCCCTTGAATGAGGTGATATGAGTCACCCAGTCAGCTATTGCATCTGAGTCCCACACAGTAGGAAGAAGGTTAGGGACAAGGGCGAAACCTGTTGTATCTGTAGCAAGGGAGATAGAAGATTCTGAAGAAGAAGAAGAAAGTTGTATAGGTTGGTTGTGGCCATCGGGGGATAGTGGGATCACACACCTCAGGGTGGGTATTGAGGTGGAATTAAAACAACCTGGGCCCAATATTCCCAGACCCATATTTGAGGTTTGTAAAGAGGAGAGGACCCCTCAAGGATTTGAGGTAATGAATCAGCCTGAGGGACGGTTGGGACAAAGGGTGTTGTTGGCCCCAGGGATCACAGAGTTAGAGGAGCCATTAGAGATGGACCTAGTCACTTCACAAACCCCACAATCATCAGAATTAGAGGAGGAGCCGTCTGATGTGGGTGCCTCCAGGGGTGAGGAGTTACAAG
This sequence comes from Vipera berus, assembly GCF_964194415.1. NCBI lineage: Eukaryota > Metazoa > Chordata > Lepidosauria > Squamata > Viperidae > Vipera > Vipera berus. The sequence goes on from NC_138209.1 coordinate 39,318,656, forward strand.
AGGATGGTGCCTGCGATACCACTGCACCCAAAGCCCAGAGGCCAAGACGGGTGATACATCTGGTAAAGAGATTAACATATGATGCCCCAGGTCATAGCACAGAGAGTGATGTCTACTGTAAAATAAAGTTTGATTCGCTCCTGGATAAAATAGATGCTTAGTAGAAAACTCACCATTCTTTGGGGGACTAAAGAAAGTTCTTAGGTGGGGGGAGTGTGTAGCAGACTGACTGAAAGGCTTTGTGGGAGCCTGGCCAGCGAGAGGGGAGCAGAAAGCTTGGACAGCTGCTGCCGGTTTGGGCACAGTGGGTGTAGACTGGGGGAAGGGAAAAAAAGGAGAAGGAGAAAGGGGGTGGGGGGTTGTTGTTGCTGTTGGGGAGAGACCAGATGAAGCTGAAGAGAATTGGAGTTTTAGGTGATTCCTCTCCTTTGGGGTAGTGGGAAGGAGAGGAAGAGAGGGAGACGGGGCTTTTATTGCTATCTTTTGCAGGGGGATATCCTGAGCAAGGGGAAGAGACAGAGTGAAAGTGAGGAAGTTGCCTGGGGTGCTGAACCAGGGTTTAACTAGAAAGGAAACGGTGGGGGGGATTTGACATAGAGAAAGACCCAGGACAACGGGTCCTGACAGAAGAGAAGAAGAGGTGAGCCTCGGAGACCAGCAGCCATCCAAACCTTGATCACTACCACCTGTGCATGCTGTAAACATTGTGGGGAGTTGCCCTGGCAGAGCGAGCTGTGACTGCGGGATGTTGGTTATCTCTGCTTGTGGTTTCTGCTGCTGCTTGGAGCCAGGGAGTTCTTTTCACACACACTTCTTGTTTTCTCAAATGACTGATACGGACTATTGACTATTATTGCTATGAGTGCCTGAGGCTGTTAAATACTGCTACACACTGACTGCCGTGGTTAGGGGTCGGTCACCTTTGTTCCTGCAACCCACCTCTGACAATGAGAACTTGCCATCTCTTCACTTCGCAAGAGCCCCCGCTGAAACTGCACATTTTGTCAATGCCTTGAGAGCGCAGCTGTTGAGTGGGACTAAAGGGGGAGAGTTAGGAAGGCCTGTGCTTTGGCAGCCTCCAAGGGGGTAATGCTACAGTTGTTAAGTGAATCTGGCTTCCCCATTGACTTTGCTTCTCAGAAGGTCACAAAAGGGGATCAAATGATCCTGGGACATTGCAACCGTCATAAATATGAGTCAATTGCCAAGCATCTCATCATGTGACCATGGGGATGCTGCAAAGATCAGTGTGAAAAATGGTCATAAGTCACTTTTTTCAGTGCTGTTATAACTTTTAACTGTCACTAAATGAATAGTTGTAAGTCAAGGACTACCCGTATATTGTTCTGAACTTTCTCTCCCTGTAATATAATCTTGCAGTATTCATTGGAATCAAACTATACTTTAAAACAGAACAAATTTTATAATGAAAGATTATGGTTAAAATCTTTGAATTAATAAAATTATGCTTGTGTAATTTAAAGAATTCAGCTTCTGTAAGGTGCATCTAATCCAATGACATAGAAACAGTTTGGCACATGAAACCTAAAACTCATTTCATGAATGCATTTGTGCAAAGTTAACCATCTTTAGATTCAAACCTCTATTTTGATGTATTGAGGTTAATACAGTTCAGATTTTTTTGCTGGTAGCTTTAGAAGAATGTCAACATTCATCTGCCTTTGCATAAGTATCAACTCTGTTGTGAGGGGAAGAGATAATGGGTGTGGATTAATGTGGTGAGTCATATGAACACCCCAAGCAAAAAAGTGTTGAGCCTTTAAGAGATATGTGAAGAATTACTCACCAAAGTAAATCAGATCTCTATGGCCAGCATCCTAAAAGGTAGAAAGGACATGCACCCACTTTTTTAGAATGAGGGCATTAGATTACTAATGAAAAACAGCATTCAGCAGTAGCATTCAGTTCTTGTATAGGTATTTTAAAACACTTTGGCAACATCTAAGTAGTTGATAGATTTGGCGCAACTACCTATGAATTTAAAAGAACAAAAGCTGCAATCTAAGCATACTAATAGCAAATGTACTAAACCCTGAATAAAAATGCATTACACTGAAAAGATATTTATAAGATTAATAAATACTTTTTAAAGTGTATATTCCAAAATTGTCAAAACTGGATAGCCTCATCTTGCTGTCTTTTCTACAGAGAACTTTATCTTCAATGAAAACATTTTCATCCACAAAATAAACATTTTAGATCACTTAATTTTTGAGACAAATATTTTAATTCCATACAAATATTTTAAAGGACAAAAGTATACTTTCTTTGCTCAACATACATAGTGAAAAATGAATCTACATCACCATTTGCATCGTAACTGTAGTGCTTTACGAAAAATTGTGTGTGTGTGTGTATATATATATATATATATATATATATATATATATATATATATATATATATATATATATATATATATATATATATATATATATATATATATATACATATATATACATTATACATATATATATATATATACATATATATATATATATATATATATATATATATATATAGGGATGCGGTGGCTCAGTGGGTTAGGATGCTGAGCCTGTCGATCAGAAGGTTGACAGTTTGGCGGGTCGAATCCCGAGTGCCGCGTAGCAGAGTGAGCGCCTGTTACTTGTCCCAGCTTCTGCCAACCTAGCAGTTTGAAAGCACGTAAAAAATGCAAGTAGAAAAATAGGGACCACTCCGGTGGGAAGGTAACAGCATTCCGTGCGCCTTTGGCGTCTAGTCATGCCGGCCACATGACCACGGAGACGTCCTCGGACAAGCGCTGGCTCTTCGGCTTTGAAACGGAGATGAGCACCGGCCCCTAGAGTCGGAAACGACTAGCACCTTTACCTTTACCTTATTTATATATATGGATGTTTTTCTTGTCAGTTCATGTAGTGCTTGCAACAACAAGAGATCCTAACAATTGCAAGTGGATATTTGTATATTAGCTTATGTCTAAAAATCAAGGAAACTGGAATCAAAATTTCTAACCCTAGATAATACCATTGTGACATATGGTAAAACACATATGATTTTATGGACATGCATCATTAAAAAGCCCTGAGCTAATTAACCTCATAGCATAATTTAAGTTTCAAGGTAAAACTTCAAAAAGAATTATAATAATTTTAATGCTTCTCATCTGGCATCATGCCTTATGCAATTTCACAGAAGAAAAACAAACGGTTCTAATAACCTGCAGTACATTCATGCTATTGGCTGAGCAAGACCCAACCCCATTCCTTTAGTAGGTAGTCTGCACTGAAGGCTTTTTGCAAAAACATTTACAGTTTTGTCACTGAAACTCAATCCTTCATGAAATCAATTTTTAATCCTTTTTTTAAAGAACTGAAGATTACATACACAACTATAGAATAGGCACAACTAAAGAAATATAATGATTTGTCTTGATTTTTTTTCTTCATCCCTATGGAAAGACACAATGAATCTGTCTCTTTGGTAAGGAGAACAATAACAATGAACAAAATGTTGAGAAATTCAGGACAACTATAATCTGTTTAACTTACAGTATAGAGTACTGGATACAAAATTTAGCATCTACCCCAACGTACGCATTGCTTGGATCTATAAATAAAAAAAATTCTTCTAAGGGGAATAAAGGACTCCAAATACAACAAAATTACAGATGACAGGACTATTAAAAGTTATGAGCCATGATATACAAAATTTAGTGAAAGCAGGCTTCTAAGAACCTGATTAATGCTTTTGGAGCAAAATGCTAATAGATTGATCACAATCAGCTATAATGATTTCCTCTATCTACCATCATGTTCCATCCTAGAATCAATTCCTAGACAAAAAAAATTAAAAGATTAAAAGATACAAACACTGAAGACACATGCCATATTACATCTGTTTTCCAAGCCTTGACAAAATTCCATTTTTTTCCAGTTGCTTTTTCTTGTTATAGAGTTAAAAACTTTGGTCACCTCTCCCATTCTTGCCTACTAAGAAACAAGAATTCTCAGGTGCCTGGAAGCCACAGAAGTCTGGCAACGTATTTGGCTCTGCTTTAAATATTATGCTGATTATACAAAGTACAGAGAACAAGTTCTACTTTGTAAATACAATTAATAACTGTTAAATACATACCACTGACACTGAAATGTATTATTTTAAGAATCTATTCTTTAGGTTTTGGGGGTATTCTTAATGGATTCTTAAAAGCCATTTACCTTTTAAGGGAATTTGCTTCCCATCTTCATATTTAACATGTCCATAGAGTTTGTAAAGGAAGGTTAATTAAGACTGTGAAATGTAAAAAACCCCCACATTTAGGCTTAAAACAATGGTTTAAAGATATAAACATCCTTATTTTCCAAAGATGTCATTTGTAACTATGTACAATGCATCACACACCACTAAAAAATAGTTAAAGCCTAAGCTACACATAAAGTAATAGCAGAATTACATTGTTGGGAAAATTATTTGGGTCATAGAGTCCACCAAAAATAGACACAATCATATATTTAAAAAGAAATCCCAATATTCACATTTAGCTGTTATGAAGGAATTGCAGAGATAATTATGTATCAGAATCTGTTTACAATGAAATCAAAGTCTAAACAATTTTGTCTTTTCTTTTTACCTGCAATATGTAACAGGATTGAAGCCATTGCTTTGAGGAAGAAAGGATAGTTTCCACCTATACCTTGGTTGGTTTTAGATTGCTTGCTTATAATCTTGTTATGAACTATTTTACACACAAATTCAAAAAAGGAGCATCACCAAGCAACTATGGACCAATTACCTGCTTACCAATAACTTTCAAATGGTTAACTGTTGTGATAGCATCGACTAGAACAGGGGTATCCAACCTTTTTGTTTTGGCGGCCCAGTAGAAGAGGGAGAGGCAGGTGCCTTATCCGCGCATGCACAAATGTGAATGTGGCCACACGTTCATGTGCACATACAAACAGGCTGCAAGCATTCGCACCAGGCAAATATGGCTATGAGCATGCACATGAGGCTCTCAGTGATAGTGGCACCTGTGTAAGGCTTGTGGTTCTGCCGCCTCCAGGCTCGCAGTGATGCTACCACCAGCTCAAGGTTCACGCTGTGGCCTCAAGCAATGCTGCCCCCAGCACGAGGCTTGGGCTGCCACCCATATGCAAGGCTCGCACTGCAGCCCGCAGCAATGCTATTCCTGGCATGAACATCGTGCTGCCACCCCCGCACAAGGATCATGCCGCGGGCCACCTGCCACTTGTGGCGCTGCCATCCGCGCAATACTAGCGGCGCTGCCTGCACAACACTTGCAGCAACAGTGTTATGAGGGGCACTGAGCATGCGCACACGCATATGCACTGCCCAGCTACTCACGCAGCCCGGTAAACTACTGTTTGTCACTGCAGTGATTCCTATGTCAACAACACTGAGCAAGTCGGGCTATGGCTATCAAACATCAAAAATATCTGCCAGGCTATCCTAATTCCTTTACATAGACAACCTGAAGCTCTACGAAACAACACTGTCTGAATATAATTGCTGCTCACATTGTCCATACACACAGCTACAAGGTATTGCAATGGAGTTTGGACTGGACAAAAGTGACACCCTCACCATCAACAGAGAAAAATAATAAAAACTGAAGGGATCAAAATGCCCTATGGAAATAACATCAAGAGTATGCATGAAGAAGATCACTACAAATACCTAGGCATCCTTCAATATGAAAACATCAAGTATGCTGAAGTCAAGAAAAAGTTTAGAAGTGAATATATCCAGAGAGTGAAGAAGAACTTAAATCCAAACTCTGTGGAGGAAATACCATTAAGGCAATTAACACTTGGGCACTTCTAGTCATTAGATACACAACTGGAATAGTGGACTTGACTCAGCAGAACTAAAAGTCCTGGGTAGGAAGACCAGAAAAATGATAATAAATCATGTCCTTCATCCATACAGTGACATTGACAGCCTCTACTTATCAATGAGAATAGATGGACATGCAATGTTGCAAGTATTCCAGACACTTGAAGAAGAAAAAGAGCACTGGAAGAATACCTGAAACATAGTAATAAAGATGCACTAAGCTACTGCACTATTAAGGCTTATTAAAAACCAGAAAAACTAAACAGACCTACAAGAAAGACCAAATGAAGATTATAAAAGGGATGTGGCAAGCCAAAGAATTACATAGCCAGTATATACACACACACACACACACACACACACACACACAGAGAGAGAGAGAGAGAGAGAGAGAGAGAGAGAGAGAGAGAGAGAGAGAGAGAGAGAGAGAGAGAGAGAGAGAGAAACACGCACGCACACACAAGCAGGCAAAACAGGTAACAACAAGACCTGGGAATGGTTCAGAGTAAGAAAATTGAAGAAAGAGACAGAGGGGCTAATTCTGGCTGCAGAAATGAAGACCAAGCGTTAAGAACAAATGCATATAAAGCCAGAACTGAAAAGATAGCAACAAACACCAAGTGTCACCTATGCAAGGAAGCTGAAGAAATAGTGGACAACTTAGTTAGCTGGTGCAAGAAGATTGCAGAGGCTGACTACAAACAATGGCACGATAAAGAAGCAACAATGGTGCATTGCAATATTTGCAAGAAATCCATTTATCTGCAAAGAACTGGTGCCATCATAAAGTGGTAAAAATGAAGAAGCTAAAGTACTCTGGGGATTTCGAATTCAAACACACAAGCACCTGCCACATAACACCCCAGACCTAATAGTAATTGATGGAAAAAAAACCGTAAAATGTCTGGACTGTGGATGTTGCAATCACTGGAGACAGTGGAACAGAAAAGAAAGAACTGGAAAAATCACAAAATATTAAGACCTGCAAATAGAAATAAAAAGACTGTGGCCAAAGAAAGCAGATATGGTATCAACAGTAATGGTGCAATCCCAAAATATCTGAAGCATTGTTTGAACACCATTGGCATTGACAAAATCAATCAATTGCAAAAGGTAGCATTACTTGAGACGGTTTACATCATGTAGTAATAGCTTTAACACCATGAAACAACATCTATCTATTTCAGGTCTTTAGGGAGGACTTAATAGGTAGATGAAAATGCCAAATCCAGTCTAAACATCTAGTTGGCTGTGCAAGTAAGCTTAATTATTATTTTGATGTGTCTTAAAATTTGTTTAAGTATTTTTTGTAGACACATCACTCAAATTTAGTTTGGTATATTCCAAGTTATTTTTGGCTATTATTAAACAGGAATCCTTGATCCTAATCATGGGAATTTGATTTCTCCTTCCTATGTGAAGAACTTTGTTGTGTTCAATTCACTCCTTTAACTTAGCTTCTGGATGTGAATTGCAATAGAGGGTATCTTGTTCCACTTTAAATTCCAGAGTGAGGAGGAAAGGAAGAGAGGGTTAGGTGGATGGAAAGGTAGCAATAGCAACAGCACTTAGACTTACAGTTGCAAGAAAAAGTATGTGAACCCTTTGGGATTACATGGAATTTTGCATGAATTGGCCATAAAATGCGCTCTAAACGTCATGTAAGTCACAACAATAGAAAAACGCAGTCTGCTTAAAATAATACTACACAAACATTAGCTGTTGGCATGTTTTAATTGAACATAAGATGGAAACATTCACAGTGCAGGGTGGAAAAAGTATGTGAACCCCTAGCCTAATGACTTCTCCAAGAGCTAATTGGAGCCAGGAGTGAGCCAACCTTGACTCCAACCTGTGTGATGATATTGGATGTGTTGCTGACAGCTGTCCTGCCCTTTAAAAACACACACCTGTTTTGGGTTTACTGGTCTCAAGAAGCACTGTCTGATGTGAATCATGCCTCGCAGAAAAGAGCTCTCAGAAGACCTACGATCAAGAATTGTTGACTTGCATGAAGCTGGAAAGGGTTACAAAAGTATCTCCAAAAGCCTTGATGTTCATGTGTCCACGGTAAGACAGACTGTCTACAAATGGAGAAAGTTTAGCACTGTTGCTACTCTCCCTAGGCGTGGTTGTCCTGTAAAAATGACTGCAATAGCACAGCGCATAATGCTTAATGAGGTAAAGAAGAATCCTAGAGTGTCAGCTAAAGACCTACAGAAATCTCTGGCACATGCTAACATTTTTGTTGACACATCTACAATAAGGAAAACATTAAACAAGAATGGAGTACATGGGAGGACACCACGGAGGAAGCCATTGCTGTCCAAAAAAAATATTGCAGCACGTTTGAAGTTTGCAAAAGAGCACCTGGATGTTCCACAGCACTACTGGCAAAATATACTGTGGACAGATGAAACCAAAATTGAGTTGTTTGGGAAAAACACACAACACTATATGAGGAGAAAAAAAGGCACAGCACACCACAATCAAAACCTCATCCCCACTGTAAAACATGGTGGAGGGAGCATCATGGTTTGGGGCTGCTTTGCTGCCTCAGGGCCTGGACGGATTGTTGTCATTGATGGGAAAATGAATTCCAGAGTTTATCAGGACATTTTGCAGGAAAACGTACGACCATCTGTCCGCCAACTGAAGCTCCGCAGAGGATGGGTGATGCAACAGGACAATGACCCAAAGCATACAAGTAATTCAACAAAACAATGGCTTCAACAGAACAGAATACGCCTTCTGGAGTGGCCCAGTCAGAGTCCTGACCTCAACCCGATTGAAATGCTGTGGCATGACCTTAAGAGAGCGATTCACACCAGACATCCCAAGAATATTGCTACACTGAAACAGTTTTGTGCAGAGGAGTGGTCCAAAATTACTCCAGATCATTGTGCAGGTCTGATCTGCAACTACAGGAAACGTTTGGTTGAGGTTATTGCTGCCAAAGGAGGGTCAACCAGTTATTAAGTCCAAAGGTTCACATACTTTTTCCACCCTGCACTGTGAATGTTTCCATCTTATGTTCAATTAAAACATGACAACAGCTAATGTTTGTGTAGTATTATTTTAACCAGATTATGTTTTTCTATTGTTGTGACTTGCATGACGTTAAGAGCGCATTTTATGGCCAATTCATGCACAACTCCACGTAATCCCAAAGGGTTCACATACTTTTTCTTGCAACTGTATATACCACTTCATAGTGCTTTACAGCCCTCTCTAAGCAGTTTACAGAGGCAGCATATTACCCCCAACAATCTGGGTCCTCATCTTACTGATCTCGGAAGGATGGAAGGCTGAATCAACCTTGAACTGGTGAGGATCGAACCCCTGGCAGTCAGCAGAATTAGCCTGCAAAACTTCATTCTAACCACTATGCCACCACGGCTTTTTCACCATAGTAGGTTTCAGAGAAGCTCAGAATCCTAGCCTAAGGAAATTTTCTAACTGTCAAAATTGACAAATTTAGGAACAAATATTTATTGTCAAGATAAGGTAAAGATTATCAGCCTACATTTTATAATGTAATTACTCCAAGTCATTTTGCTGTGAGAACTGGAAGAATATTCTAAAGAGGTTAACTTGAACTGTAATCTTAAAAGTACATATTCACAATTGTTTAAAGATAACAACAAAAAGTTACTTCCTTGCTCAAATACAAAAAATGGCTGCAGTTTTTATATATTCCCATGTTCCATTGAATCACATTATCTTAGGTATACGAAGTACCAATACAAAATAAAAAATACTAATTAATTTTGAAATGAGGAAAAGGTTTGGTAGTGACAATAAAATCTATAGTTCTTCTAAAGCTCTCCCTGGATTATTGTGATTACATGCTAAAGAATAAAATAGAAAAAGAAAGAACACACACAACAGTTAGGATGTATGAAAAAGCAACGCAAAAAGTTGAAACTGAAAAAAAAATAGTTGAAAAGGGTTCAGGAGAATACTGATAATGTGGCCAGATGGTTCTAAGAAGTGTGACATCTTGGTATTAAAAAACAAAATAAGTGGATACTAGAGTTGAAGAAAAGTAACAAACCACAAGATTAGAAAATCTTGAACCAGAATACTAGAGGCAGTAGGGCAATGTATATATGATAGTTACTTGTAGGAAGCTAGAGTGTACAGAAAATACATAAACACAGAGAAATATACAGAACAGCTGTATAAATAAAAAGATTACTTTGTATACAGTTCCTTAAAATAAACCAGATAATTTGTGAATTATCATCATTATGGTTCTTTCCTACAGAAAGCAAAATTAAAGAACAAAATAGCTCTTCTTAGCCTCATGGTGGTCAGTGTGACAGAATCACAGAATTGGAAGCAACCTTAGAAGGCACATGGTCTAACCTTTTTGCCCAGGGCAGCAATAATCAGACTATCCCAGACAAATGACTGCCCAACATTTGTTTGAAAACTCTCAGTAATGGAGCAGACACAGTTCCAGGAATTAGGTCCCAATGCTTAGTTCTCATAGTCAGGAAATTCCTCCTTACATTGAGTTTGGATTTTTCTCTATAAGGAGGTTTCAACAAGAGGTATCTCCACATTTATCATAGTAAATTAAATAGAGTGTTCCTGATATTTTAAATTTTAATTTCTGTCATGGTCAATGGCAACTATGAGCATATTGCAGTTTAATAGCATCTGAGAGGCCTTATATTGCCAGCAAAGAGGTTTTTTTAAAAAATAATCATTAATACAGTAATCAAGGAAATATTCAGCTGCAAAAAAGGACATAGCATTGTTTTTGCATATCCAGTGGCATTTCTCTGAATTCAGCATACCTGTTCTTTTTTACAAAGAAGTTGCATCATGTAATAGTTCCCTAATCATTATATAATAACTTAATTAACTGCAGCACTTCAGCACTGTTACGTGTGCCCTAAATTATCTTCCAACAATACAATCACATGGAACAAATACATCATATCCTAGATAAATATAGTTGGCTGAGAGAGTGAAGTGAATTGCTAATACTTCCGGGTTTTAAAGAAGATAGCAACTGTATTCGGCTCACTTCCAGGTCAGACTGCCGCCACTAATACTGACAGGAAAACAAGCAAGATTCTTTTGGGGGTGATGCACAGCTAGACTGACAGAACCAAGAAAAAATAAATAAAGTACTAGATTAGCCATAATCACTTTTCTGCCTTGTTCCAAAATATTCATTTTATTTTCAACATTACCATGGACTTAGCAACCATGTAAAGTTCCTAATATTTGTTGTTGACAAAAAACAACTATTTTAAATGAATTTTCAAGCTAATTCTTACTCATTTACCCTCTTTCATAAGTATTGATATTATTACTTTCTTTGATGATATTATTTTCTGAAGAAACTATTATGTGGCAAAAGATAGAATGCTTCATTTTATTCATTTATTTTATGAAAAACATGCTCTAAGGCCTGTAGCTTTTAATGGAGGAATGGAAAAACATAAAACTTATCTTCAGCCCAACTATATTGTTTATGTGCAAATGAACCGTTAGGACATTTCATATCCCTGCAAGCCTTAGGCAACACAGCCAAACTTTATTTTTTTATTTTTACCAAATACTCCAATTTTAAGAGTCATTTGAAAGCCAGTTTGATCTAGTGGTTAAGATACCAGCCTAAAAAACAGGAGACTCTGAGTTCTAGTCTACCTTAAGCATGAAAGCTTTGAGCCAGTCATTCTATCTCCATAACATTTCAGTAACATGCTGGTGAGTTAATTCCTGTTGCAACAAATGGGTCAACTTAATTGATTAAAAAAAACCTGAACTTTGCACTTGGAGGAAAAAGCTAAAAAGGAAAAGAAACCCTCCAGTTTCAAGACTTAAGATTTAAAATTAATACTATTTTACTGCTAATAAAGAAAAAAAAGAGTCTCTATGGATTTTACTCCTCTAGTTGTTGCTGACATTGAGCCTGAAAACGGTTCCATGGTCATGTGGCCAGCACGACATCACAGAGCACTGTTTCCGCCCCACCAAAGAAGTACTTATTTATCTACTTGCATTTGCATGCTTTGGAACTGCTAGGTGGGCAGGAGCTAGGCACCCTAGCTCACCCTGTTGTGCAACGTTCAGGCCTTGAATTCAGCATCTTAACCACTAAGCCAGTCAACAAGCCCAGCATCTTAACCACTGAGCCATTCACTGCTTATAACTCCACTGGAAATCAAAATATACAATTGTGTGAACAAAGACATTCTTACAGAAGATGTCCTGTCATATATGAGAACTGTGGCCATATATCGATTCAGACCTAAAGGTGAAAAAGTGCTGCATGAAAGACAAGGGCAGAAGGTAAATCCATCTACAACTTCTTAAAACAGCAGGTTTTTCATAGCATTCTATGGCTGCCCTCCACTAACATTCATACATGTGGCAAGTTCTGTTTATTTCTCCATGTTGTTGATTTATAATTGAGCAATGCTATGGTAATTCAGATTTTGAAAGTACTTTGAGCTAAATGTCCACAATTCTCCACTTTCTACTTTGAAACTAAATTTTTCATAATAAAGTATAGATAGTAAGGATAGTCATTATAAGTAAACTTCCCAGACTAATTTCTCTGTAGTTCCACTATTCTGTTGCCTATCAATAATTCTGCATGCTGTCAATAATTCTGTATGCTAAATCTCTAGCAGTTTGTCTCACCACTTGTGTAACCAGCACAGATGTTCAGTTCTTTCACAACTGGAAATAGTCTACAAAAACTAATTAATACAAGATTGATACACACATATTTACTATTTATATAAAAACATTTGTTATAGTTTCAGTTAAGACAGCATCATATACCATGTGATTTGTTAATAATCTGTAGTTGTGGAATTCTCTACATTGAATGATAACTAGGCAACAATCTGAAAAGAATATGCTAATAATACACTATAACTTTGTAGTATGTTAGTCAGTTGTTAGATCTGCTGTATGGTCTGCCATATATTCTTTATACTCTGCTTTATGAATATATTTTTGAAGATTTCATTAGTTTTCCATAGGACTTGATCAAGTGCTAGTTCAGTCACATATGCAGGAATTCATTTTGCATTTGTACACAGGAGGTCAATATCAAGTATATTGGTTTAGAGTTTACATAACTGAGAAGACTCAGGTCTTTTTATATTCTAGATAACAATTATCTTTTAGAACTTGGGACTTGGAGTTCTTCAAATATTAAATATCCAGAGTTATTTTATATTTTTGCATTCTGCAATATATGGATAGAAAATAGGTTTTCATACAGTATCAAATTTTATTCTGTAAATCAATTTTTCCAAATATATATTTTTATTAAAAATGTTAATTAGAATAGTAAAAACTAATACAAACTAAGAGAAAGAGAACAGAATGGAAATAAAAAATAAAAAGTGCAAGAAAGGAGAAAAATAAATATATATAAAAAAGTGACTTCCAACCTTTATCCCATTACACATAAACATATTTAATAACTCTTCACTTTCATAAGGTTAAACAAATATCTCTCCATCCCATACCTTATCTATAACCCATACAATATCTTTTCAATCCTGATATCAGAAAACTCCCATGAAGGGCTACCTGAACATTACAACAGAATGGGTTATTTTAACCTTGATCAAAAAGACCAATTTTATATTACTTGCTTTTACTACTAACAATCTTAATTCAATCAAATGTTCCAAATTCTCTAATAGCTTTAGAATAATTAAACAAACTATTTACGAAAGTGATTAGAAAGTGAGATTTGTGAATTGAGTTTCCTTTAAAAAGCTCTGCCAAGGTTGCAAGCAAAATGGCTGATCCTGTTATCTCTCACGCTGTCCCACAGTTTCCTTCTAAGTAATAGCTGACCAGAGCATATGAGGGTAATCTCCAGTCTTCTCCTTATTCAGAGAGGTTCAAGGAACTGATCTATTCACCCGTTCCTTGGTCTTTACCACGGTTATTGACTCTCCCTAAAGGGTTAGGGAGGGGGAGGAATAGTGGGGAGGGGAGGGAATTACTAACCGGCACTCAGTCTGGGCCGGTTATGGCCTCTGGCGGGATGGGGTTGGGGGTGGAGGCTGCTGGCTCCGCATGTGCTGGGGTGGGGTGTCAAATCCCCAGGACGATAGGGAATGGCAGCAGGTGGTTGCACGGAGGGCCACATCAATACCCGGGATCGCGCCCTCGCTATCTTCAAGCGGTGGCACGCTCCGACCCTCCGGTTAGCACCCTCTTACCCGGGGATGAGGGTGATCAGGTCCCTGAGCTTAGGCTGGTTTATTTTAATGCCAGATCCGTCGTTAACAAGGCTCCCCTCGTTCGTGATCTGATCGAGGAGGAACGCGCAGATCTGGCATGCATTACGGAGACCTGGTTGGGCTCGGAGGGAGGGGTGCCTCTGACTGAGTTATGCCCTCCAGGTTTCTGGGTGCTACACCAGCCACGGGCTCAGGGCAGGGGTGGTGGGGTGGCGGTGGTTGTTCGGGAAACTTTATGTCCGCGGGAGGCTACCATTGTCCAGATGGCCGGGAGTGAATCCCTCCTCCTGAGATGCGGTCCTCGGGCTCAGTTGGGCTTGTTGCTCACATACCTGGCGCCCAGCTGTGTGGCAACAGCCCTGCCCGAGCTGCTCGACACTCTCTCAGGGTTGGCAGTGGAGTTCCCCAGGCTTATGGTTCTGGGTGACTTCAACCTGCCTTCACTGGGAGGGTCGTCTGAGTTAGCTCGGGAGTTCATGGCCTCCATGACGGCCATGGGCCTGACCCAAGTTATTGAGGGCCCGACTCATAATGGAGGTCACACACTTGACCTGGTTTTTATCTCTGGGCCACCCCCCGCCGCTGGGCTGCAGAACCAACCAGGTGGTTCCGCCCCAGGCGCCTAATGGACCCGGAACGGTTCTAGAGGGCGCTTGGGCCTATACCCATCACCCTTACCCACAGCCCAGTCGATGTCCTGGTTGATGCCTGGGAAAGGGCGGCCACCGGGGCACTTGACTGTGTTGTACCCTTGCGACCTCTGACCCTACGCAGATCCCGTTGGGCTCCATGGTTCTCTGCGGAGCTCCGGGAGATGAATCGTCGGAGACGGGGTCTAGAGAGCAGTTGGAGGTCCAGCCGATCCGAATCTGACCGATTGCAGCTAAGAACCTTTATAAGGTCTTATCTTGCGGCGATAAGGACGGCGAAGTCTAACTACTTTGCTGCCCTTATCGCGTCCACAGATAATCGCCCGGCCGCCCTGTTTAGGGTAACTCGCTCCCTCCTTAATCAGGAGGTGAGGGAGGATCCCTTACAGGGACGAGCCAAGGAGTTTAGTCATCATCTGGCGGACAAAATCGCTCAGATCCGGACCGGTCTGGACTCTGACTGGGCAGAGTCTGATGTGGAGGAATCGGACGGTCTTGAGCATGTTATCTGGACTGAGTTCGATCCTGTTTCCCCTGATGATGTGGACAGGATCATGGGGAGACTGAGCACCACCACCTGTTTGTTGGATCCGTGCCCCTCCTGGCTAGCTTATGCGGCTCGGAAGGGGACATGAGGCTGGTTCCACGCAGTAATAACTTCTTCTTTGAAGGAGGGTGTCTTCCCTGCCGCCTTGAAGGAGGCGGTGGTGAGACCCCTCCTCAAGAAGCCTGCCCTGGACCCGGCTGTTTTAAATAACTATCGTCCAGTCTCCAACCTTCGCTTTTTGGCGAAGGTTGTTGAGAGCGTGGTGGCGCATCAGCTTCCTCTGTTCCTGGAGGAAACTGATTATCTGGACCCGTACCAATCGGGTTTCAGGCCCGGACACAGCACGGAGACGGCATTGGTCGCGCTGGTGAATGATCTCTGGAGGGCTCGGGACAGGGGTTGTTCCTCTGTCCTGGTCCTATTAGATCTCTCAGAGGCTTTTGATACCATCAGCCATGGTATCCTACTGCAGCGTCTCAGGTGGTTGGGAGTGGGAGGCACCGTTTTACGGTGGTTCTCCTCCTATCTCCTGGGCCGTTCGCAGTCGGTGTTGGCGGGAGGGCAGAGATCCGCCCCGAGGCCTCTCATTTGTGGAGTCCCTCAGGGGTCGGTTCTCTCGCCCCTCCTGTTCAACATCTATATGAAGCCGTTGGGTGAGATCATTCGTGGCTTCGGGGTGGGGTATCATCAGTACACTGATGATACCCAACTTTTTCTTTCCACCCCGAACCAACCCAGCGATGCCCTCGCCGTGATGTCCCATTGCCTGGAGGCGGTCCAGGTCTGGATGGGGAGAAACAGGCTTCGTCTCAATCCCGCCAAGACTGAGTGGCTGTGCATATCGCCATCTCGGGTCAACCAGACTATTCCATCTCTAACGATGGGGGGTGAGGTGTTACCCCCCCGTTGATAGGGTTCGCAACTTGGGCGTCCTCCTGGATTCATGACTCAATTTTGAAGACCATATAGGAGCCGTGACCAGGGGGGCTTTTGCCCAGGTTCGCCTGGTGCGCCAGTTGCGACCCTATCTGGACCGAGATGCTCTACGCACAGTCACTCATGCGCTCGTGATCTCGTTTAGACTACTGCAACGGTCTCTACATGGGGCTGCCCTTGAGGACCACTCGGAGGCTTCAGCTGGTGCAGAATGCGGCCGCGCGAGTTGTGATGGGGGTTTCCCAATACTCCCATGTAACACCTCTACTCCGCGAGCTGCATTGGCTTCCAGTTGCCCTCCGGGTGAGATTCAAGGTGCTGGTGATGACCTATAAAGCCCTAAATGGCTTGGGTCCGGGATATCTGAGGGAACACCTGCTGCCGGCATCAAGTTCCCTTCGTCCAGTGCGCTCCCACAGGGAGGGTCTTCTCAGGGTGCCACCGGTAAGAGATTGCCAGCGGGTAACACCCAGGGATAGGGCCTTCTCAGTGGGGGCGCCTGCCCTTTGGAACCAGCTGCCAGTGGAGCTGAGGACTGCCCCCGACCTCCGTTCATTCCGCCGGGGCCTGAAGACCTGGCTCTTCGAGCTCTCTGGCCCAGGCTGAGGATTAATTTTATTTTAATTGGGGTTTTATTTATGCAGGGACATATATAATTTTTTTTAAATTTGTTTTTAACTTTTGTATCTTGGTTTTTAATTACCCTGTAAACCGCCCTGAGTCCTTCGGGAATAGGGCAGTATATAAATGCAATAAAATAAATAAATAAATAAAATACATTTGCAGAACTATCTTCAGGTCATCATACCTTTCTCAAAAATTCAAATTTCATTTTGTAAATCTTGACTCAGAAAATGCCAAATTCCTTTTATACTATCCGGTCTACAATCAATTGCACCGCATTTATCAGCTAGTTGAAGTTGTATTACAATCTTCAGAGCAGAAATATACCATTTAGAACCACTAGTTCTCATGAATTTATTATAAACCATAGAGTTGTAAATAAAGAAATAAATAAGGCTTTTTTCTCTTTGTGAAAAATCATAATGCTAAATATATTGTTGTTGCAATTCTTCATTTCTTATATTGCTGGATTCCATCAAAATATGTTTTTAGTACAATCATAGACTCAAAGGGCTGAAAGAGACCATGGAGATCTTCTAGTCCAACCTTCTGCCCAAGGTGGGAGTCCTTATACCATCCTGGACAAATGGTTATTCAACCTTTTCTTGAAAACCTCCAGCGATACAGCACACACAACTCCAACTCCCTTCTCACTCAGGGAGGGAGGGAGGGAGGGAGGGAGGGAGGGAGGGAGGGAGGGAGGGAGGAAGGAAGGAAGGAAGGAAGGAAGGAAGGAAGGAAGGAAGGAAGGAAGGAAGGAAGGAAGGAAGGAAGGAAGGATCTTTGAAATTAGGAATACAAGAGTGCTACTGGCCCCTGTAATACTTAACTTTACATGTCAAAGAATCTGGAAACTTGAGATGACAATGACAAGAATAAAATACTTTAAAAAGTAATCCCAATTTGAATAAATCATGAACAATGAATACAAAGATAATCCAAGTGGAAATAGCAAATTAAGATATAACAACCCTTAGGTATGGTTAATTAATTTAATGTTTTAACATAACATCCAAGTAGCGAAAGCATTTTAGTAAGCTATTTTTTAAGCTTAACAGAGTTTATTAAAAATAGAATTTTGCTGGGGCTTGTTGGACTTCTATGTTGTTTTCAAATTGCAGTGATCTTGTCAGTTTAAAGCAAGTCATGTTCCCACATGAAGTATTAATGTTCTCATTTTACATTGGTGGGCAAGTTTTATTCCAACAAGCTGCAACATGCTGTCCTTGTTCTTAGGAGAAATGCTTCATTTTCAGATCAAGATTTGAAAACAAGAGAAAAATGCTTAAGGTGGTTTCTGTATTCACGGGACACCCTAAAGCTACCTGACAACAGAAACTAGTTTCATTAACTTTTCAGTGTCACCAAAATCTCTGTTGAATGCACTGAAAAAACTTCATTCAGAACATATGATCCTACTAATAACTTGATAATTGCCAAAGCATAGTAGTTGTACACAATCATTTCCTTGCTACATATAAAAGGCAGGAGAAAATGACAAAGTAATTATTTCAGTTTTTAATCCCAGTGTATCCTAAATATTGTAATTCATTGCCTAGTTCATATCTAAAAATTACATAATTTGAAAAAGCTAAATCTTTTAACAAGGGAGGTAGGGAGACAGATGCATTTAGCAAATAAAATATGTCTCATTAACTATAGAGGTGTTTGATATCCAAATATAATTTCCAACTCATGCCAATATGAATACTCACACACATAACATTAAACAAGATCAGAAGATGTGGAGCAACCTGGCCCATAGAATCGCCAAGAATCGGACAAAAGTGAATGTATAACATCATCATTGATGTTGCACATTATTTTTCTACAAATGTTCAATTACTAATTTAGACAAACTTGTGAATTTGGGTAAGTGTTACACACAGAGGTCTCCCCTAAAACTATTTGCCTCATTTTACTCTTTCCATGTGAAGCACAACTTTATGCAAAGAAGAAACTTCATATTTCTGCTGGTACCAGTATAAAATAATCAGGGTCAATTATTTATTTATTTTATAATATTTATGTCCTGCCATGAAGCCATAGCTGCCATGGAAGCTATAAATTCACGAGCTATAGTAGAACCATTGCTCAGAATATGGAAATTGAGTCACCTAACAGCCAAAGCCTAGAAATTCCAGTATCAGCTGCAAGATTGTCAGCCTCACCAGGTAGACCAGACAGGAAACACAACATATGAGTTATTTCAACTTTCTTGTAAAGCCATGTTAAAAGAATCTTACAAATGTGAAAGTACAATTGCCCCCCCCCCCCGTACAGCCTGAGAAAATAGGAAGGGTTTCTTCCAAACCTCTTGCCCTGCCCGCTATCCAGCTGTGGATTATGCTGTCTCTGATCTGTCCATTCCCTTGGTAGCATCTCTTAGCACATTCTATCAAGCCCTTTCCCACAAACTATTACAAAGATTGAGTAATTAATGGGTAGTCTCTGCTGGGTAGCTGGAATACATCAACAGAACCCCAATATGCCGAAGTGCATCTTCACACAGATGCTTTCATAAGTGATCACATTCAGGCACAGCTAATTCTTATCATAAGGATCACAAATTCTCCTCCATTGATAATGAAACTGCTATAGGATCTGAAAGTTGGCTGGGCAAATTTCTCCCCGTTATTCCTAGCTAAGTCTCAATTATACACTCCAGCTTTATATATTTGTCTAACACCCTATATGGATTTACACCATATAGATCTGGTGTTTACGAACATCAGTTGGATATTAAGATTCCCAAAAATTCTGCTACCTAAGGCCAGGACAGGGCCAACAAGCTTAGAAAAATTGACCTGAACCAATGCAGAGGTCTCTTTTCTCTTGTAAGAGCCTCTACTGCCCTCCCCTGCTATACCTCTCTTTGGAAATCACAATATTAATTTCAATTCAATGAAAACCTCAAACTATACAGAAGTACCATTGATGCTTATAAAAGGAAATACATGATAATCAAAATTTTAGGAACAGACAAGGGCTTCTCTTAAACATAATTTAAGTGAATATTTGGCTTGAATAAAAGTAGAAGGAATTCAATATACCAGCCATTAAATACAATAACATTATAGAGGACATGACTAGAATATTAGAAAGTAAACTGAATAAACCTAAACTGTGCAAGAAAGAGAATTTATTAGATTTTAAAATTTAAATTTTTTACAGTAGATTTTTAAAATATACCATATAACAACCATAATTACCAGAAGCCAAAATACAGATTTACGCCCTTCCATATATTGTATGTCTCGAAACCTATAGCATTGTTCTATAGGTTGTTTGTGTTTTCATCTAGTTGAAAACAGTTGAATCAGCTGTCAACTATTCAAACCTAAGAATTTCATTCTATATGACTAGTATACTATACAACTGGGAGCTTAATAATCTGGCCTAACAAATATCAAATACTGTCTAGAAAATATGACCATAAGTAACTCAACAACTATATTCAGCTATTCGCTATAGTTCATATTTATTTCATACACTTGTTTGTTAAATTTATGCTTCATTTTCCAAGAGCTATCATATCTTGACTGCAAAAATCGGACTGACCGGTAGGAGTTGGACTTCTGTGTATTTTTTATCCCATCACTGGCTATTTGGATTTTTATAGCTCCAACATGGTAGAAATGTGCATCTACCCAAATCCAAAGTAGAAAGTAGTACTAGAAAGTGTGCTTTCTCTATTATGCCCCCCCCCCTCTAGAACAGTGTTACCTCCCGAGATAAGTATGGTACCATCTCTCCTATGCTCCTGGAAAGCTTTGAAAACCTGACTTTGATCCCAAGTCTGGAGTGGATGTTTATAATTTGTTTAAGACCTCTGCTTAATATATTCTTGTTTTAAGATTCTAATAATGCAATGTGATATTGAAGACAGGAGATCAACATCAGCAATATATGGAAGGTTTGATAAAGGCAGAAGGAGAGGAAAGGAGCAATCTCATGATTCCTGACTTCTCTAAATGGCTGTTGTGATGCATCATACCTTTTGTGATATCACATTTTTCTGTTCACTAATGCAGGGCCAAATGACTACATAATATTTATGTACTAATTAGACTATTCCATAAAATGAATGCTCCAAAGAAATCCACATGGAAATCTGCCATTAATTGTCTAATCCTAGAGCCTAGCACTGCAGCAAAACAACTGGATTATTTTAAAAGAGTTGCTTTTTTATAGTAGTATTATTTTGAAAATGGTGTTTGAAGCAAAGTAGTAATGATCATATAATTAAATTGTGAAATATTTAAGACAACTTTGAGATTACTAGATCTATTGCAATCATGTACTCATTTCTTGAAATCAGAAAGGATATTATTAAGATAGACCAACTTGGCGATACCTACTTTGAGTTTAAGTTAGGTATGCAATATGACTGTCAGGTAGATTACCACCATTTATTAATCTCTACACTATTAATTGCTTTTTCTCTAGAGGAAAGGTATAAGAATATCTTAAGTTGATATTTGAAGAAATAATTTAAAAAATACTACTGTGCGGAAATGGACAGACTTACTTTAAGGTTGAAAGAAAAAGAAGAAACAGAATACTTTCAAACTTGGGACCTATTTTATCAATGGTTAGAGAAAAGTTTTAGGGATTAGGAATTTAATTTGTATTAGTGAATAAGATACTCAGAAACACATTTTGTGGAATGATTACTATCGAATTCTATAAAAAACAATTGATAAAACTTTATATAAAAAAGGAATATCTTAAGTTGAAAAATCATCAGAGCTTTTATAGTGAAAAACTGATTACCACTGGGAATCATGGATGCTTTGTCTAGTACAGAATAATCAAGAAAATTATACACCTGCTTTTCTTTGTTCCTAATAAAAAAAGGTTAGTTCTAGGGTTGAAGCCTATTGGAACTTGCTAATACTTAATTTTAAAAGCATAGCCCCCAAATTGTAGTCAATCATGTTTATAATTTTGTTTAGTCATAGGTCTGGGGTTTATAAAATGCATGTCTGGGAAATATAATTGAAATAATACAGAATCTAAATATAAGTCAGAATAAACAGCTTTGCTTATTCAATTAAAATATCACATCAAAAATGCTGGGGCAGAGGAGAAATAACAAGAATTTCAAGTAAGAAATCAAACGTCATTGACTCCTGGAGTCAATGAGCAAAAAAGGGGATCAGATACAGTACTATCTTGTACGCAAAATCCTGGGACTGAATATATTATTTTACACTGCAAGATGATTAAAACTGCTATTAATTCAAAATGATACAGACAGAAAATGGTGCATTTTCCTTCGTAAGAGTTTTTGTTGAGGGTCATGAGGAACATTTACCACAAGGGTGCATAAGTGGTTTTGTTTTTTTGGTTTTTTTTTAAGAATACAAGCCACATTTTTCCTTTGGAAGTTATTCTGGAGCTTTGCCTTTTATGTTATGAAAGCATTTTTCAAGCTTTCTATCAGTACACTATCATAGTAGATTTTGTACACAGGGAAGAGGCTGGACTGTAAACTTATGGATTCCATCTTTAATCATCAGTATTGCTGAATACCATCAAATGAATTTTTAGTGGCTTGAAAACTGCAGACTACCTGAATTTTCTTTTGAAATCACACATAGACCCTTTTGTACTAAACAGTCTGTAAAATTGTACAGCTACCAATAAAGTATATCCTCTCTCATCACTGCCATGTTAAGACTGAAGTTGTCACATCCATCACAGTATTTCTGCAATATCTGTCAAAAAGCAAGGATTTTACTAACACCGAACAGGATTGGCTTAGTTAGGCCTTAAGCTAATGGAAGTACTGAATTGTAAACAGGTAGTGCTCTAGGACAGAACATGTCAAACATCAGAATTTAAACAATGATATGCAAAAAGAAAATGAAAACCTAATCACCTGGAATTAAGTCTAAACCATTTCAGAGATTTTTTTCTACAACAAAAAGATCAAACTTGAAAATTATTAATGCATAACATATTTTAGTGAAATACAAAGCTAATAATAACTTTGAAGTTAGCTTATGCAATATATAAATGTTATGAGTGGAAGACAGTATAATATTGATTTATACTTTATTAATTTAATATTAATTAATTTAATATTAAACAAGGTCAAAGAGCATCTGAAGCCTTGATATCAGAAATATATCCAAAGGACTTTCTATTTACCTTTTTCATATTGGATTATGCAAGAAAATATTTCTCAGATGATTCTGCGTGGTTTTCCAAACTTCAAAACAGGATTCAGGGGGAGATAGTATTGAAAAAATAGTTAAGATCTAAGCTATCATGCTGGGTTAAAAGTATAGGAAATGAAATAATTTTCTTTTTAATCAAAGGTTGAAGAAAACTACTGCATGTTGAAGATCAATAAAGTACTAGAAAATTATTTTGAGTGTGGACAGTTGTTACTGCATACTGATACACAAACTGAATGAAATGCCTAAGAAAATGACGTAGAGAATTGAAACAAAGAAACTTGATACAAGAAGCTAGAAATTATTAAACTGTGCATCCATGGAGTAAATGCCTCAAGGTCTTGAATAGCAGCCATAAAGCACAATAGTATCACTATGAGGTCATCATATTGCTAAATTTGTATTATATATGACTCTCCACTCCCTTGGGTTTTATAACTTTTTAAGTCAAAATTTATCTCTATTCTGTTTGGGGGAAGAGGTGGGAAAGGAGGTAATCATATTTGCTTTTAGCAATAAAGTATAAAAGTCTACTTCACATTAATTCCCTCAAGTGGTCTCTTGTATATGTGTTTAACACGTAGAATCTTCTCACTATTTATTACAGAAGAAATGTGTAAGATTGCTGTATTTGTTCAAAACTGGACTCTTACCAATTTCTTCTCTAATTAGTAGAGAAATTCTTTAAAAATATTATTTGATGTTACTGATCTATTAACGTGATTAAACCCCCCAAAATAAAGTCACCCAGCAAACATAGACTGCAATAGTGCTATAGTCATTAAAGAAAACCATAATAAACTTGCTGTTAAGAGTTTTAATTAATATTTGTTGATATTTGTGAACTTAAGTATAAAACTACAGCAAGACTAAATCATAAATTACTCCTATCTAAGGAATTTGGGTGAGATTTCATCCTGAGAAGCTGTACTGCATACACAAATCCATTGTAAGATTTCAATTCACTATGTCTAACGCTGCATATGTGTTTCATCATCAACTTGTACTGCCTTCAGGTGCCTATAAATTCCTCTGTCTTTGTATAGCACTTGTCTATCAAATCGTGTCATCAGTATTACTGGAGGCAAAGTCAGACACACCTCTTCCTGAGACACAGACAACACAACAATTATCACAGCCACTACTTCTTTATTGTTTCATATCAGTTCATCACTAGCTATTTATCATCCATGCTTGCTATAGAAATTACAAGCTTTCCTGGATGTTTGTTGGTTTAAGCAATGTTTTAATATATCTTAATGATATGATGCTACTTCAAACCTAGTTGGAGTATCCACTGTCAAAATGTGTACTATACTAATTGTTAAGTTTTCCAATAAATATTGGACATAATACAAACCTCAATTACAGACCAACATTTCCTGTTCATTTCTAAGAAACAAAATGTTCAACTTATGGACAAATATTTGCTGGTTTAGAGCAAAGACATTATTTTTTACTAAGCAAAGAAATTACTTACTTCTTCTCAGTAATGTTAGGAAAGTCCTGTTACAAATAATACCATTGAAGCACCAAAAAACAATCAATTTGCATATTTACAAACTCTTCATAAAAGAATGTAATTTGTTAGATTAACATGGTATGAACTTCAGCCACATTTTCACTCCAAAGTAACTTGATTTCATACTGCTTAATGAAAAGGATTATTAGTATATTGGGTGACAGGGACATGAAAGGAGCCCCCCTAGGGTGTCCCGTGGGTAATGATGATGTCACCAGGGGTGCTTCCAACACAAATGTAGCATTAGTATATTGTAAACTAGCGGATCCAATATTTACATATTATATACTAGGTTATCTATAAACATTGTCTTTAAATCTGTGCTTAATACCAGGGGTCCTCATTTAATGAGTCAGTGCTGAATGAGTGATACAGTGCTGATTCAATGCTGAATGAGTGGTACTTAACAACCAATCATCATAGTTTAGGTGTCTCAATGCCCCCATGGTTACATGATTGCAATCTGATCACTCAGCAACTGGCCCACAATTGCAACATTGCAGCATCCCACAGTAAACACGATTACAATGTGTGACTTTTGCAGCTGGTTTCTCACACACAGTCATGTGGAAACCAGCAGAAATTGGAAGTCAGAATTGCATGAAGTCCTGACTTAATGATTCATTTATGGTCAACAATTGGAACTATTAGAACTACTGTTGCTAATGACAGAGTCATGTGATTGCATTTAAGGACCATGCCACTTAATGATGGAGATTCCTATCCCAATTGTCAACACACTGATTTGTGCTTCTTAGATTGTAAGCCGCCCTGAGTCTTCGGAGAAGGGCGGGATATAAATGGGATTAAAAAAAAACACATTAATTAAGGACTATCCGTATGTTGCATACTTCTGTGAATTTCATTTGTTAACTCCTTTTAATTTCAACTGAACTTGTAACTATCTGTAATTCTTCCACCAAAAAGAAGAAAACAAAGTACAGATATATATATAACAACTTTGAATTATTTCCTATAAAGTAACTGGCTAACAAAAACAGCATTATAACTTAATGTGTTGGAATTAACCATGACAAGCTATCTAAGGTTTTTTTTTATTTTAATATGATTTTTATTGAAGCTTTAAAGATAAAAATTGATAGGAGCTAATTTAAAGTAAGGAAGTAAAAAAAAGAAAGCAAAGAGAAAGCAAAAGCTTAAAGAAAAATAGAAGAGAAAGAAATACAAATAAGTAGCTTCCGATATTCTTACAACAGTTAAACTTCCCTCCGCCCTGTGCGTTCCCACAGAGAGGGCCTCCTCAGGGTGCCTCCGGTCAGAGAATGTCGGCTGGTGGCCCCCAGGGGGAGGGCCTTCTCTGTGGGCGCTCCGGCTTTATGGAATCAGCTGCCGGTCGAGCTCCGGATGGCACCTGACCTTCGCTCCTTCCGACGCGGTCTGAAGACCCATCTATTTGAACAAGCCAGCCTGGCCTGATGGGGGATATGTTGGGGTTTTAATGGGGATTTTTATATTGTTATTGATTGTTTTAGCTGGGCTACTATTTAATTCTTTTTAATTTTTGTATCCTGTATTTTTTATATGTGTCCTGTTCACCGCCCTGAGTCCTTCGGGAGAAGGGCGGTATACAAATATAATAAAACTAAAACTAAAAGAACAATTATATTTTAATCTTTATATTTAAACCAATGTAAAGTGATAGCCAATACTCATATACATCATTGTAGACTAATCAAAAGCTAAAGAGATATGTCAAACCAAAGTATATTTCCAGGCTATGTTCCAGTAGTTTTTAATATCACAACAATAATATATGAAACAATGCTGCAGTTTAAAGATTCCAGTGTTTTATTGTCAGAATCTTGAGAACAGGTGGTGTTTTTTTTTGCACTCGAGTCAGAAGCACCAAAGCACTTCCTAGTTGGAAAGATTAGTTGGTGACACCACCATGGCCCTGGGGATGCCCAGTTAGGGCCTCCTTTGATGTCCCCAGCAGGAGCTGGAGTGAAGGACGAGAGCGTACCCCACAGCAGCTCTCAGGTCTCAAACGCGGGCTTGCTAACCTCCTGCCCAGTGTTTCAACCACTTGAGTCACCGTGCTCGTTTTAGAACAAGTTATGGGTGCTCATATTGTGGATACTATGCAGGAAGTTTGCCTATTTAAATAATCTTGACCATAGTAGATACCGGAAGATAAATGGAGGATGCCATTTATCTAATAATATCCACAGAGCCTATATGGGATCTACTTTCAAACAAGCATGCTGTTAATTGTAGCATGCCAAGTCTGTTATTGTTGTTACACAAATTAAATAAATAGAGAATCGGGTAATAATGGGAGTTGTACTGTCTCAAAAACTATCATCAAGCATAAATTTAGCAGACCTTGTTCTAACTATTGCATCACATTACTATTACTAAACAAAATGGAATTTAGTTTAAAACATACATGCTTAGTTAACCTGGAATAAAAAAATATTGGTACTGAAAAGACATTCTGCTTTGTTTAACCATCTTTAACTGTTCTATAGAACAGGATCTGTACTCTAGGAATGTGTATTTGTCTGTGTATTTGTGCATGTGCACTCAAACACACATACTGTATGTAAAATATGTCCATGTTTGCCCTTTTATCCAATTCAAAGCAATACAGGAATTCCCAGAATATAGTTCTTGCCTTAAGATTCTCTGTAATTCTTTTCTGAGAGTAATACACTAGAATCTGAGGAATCTCTTTGTATTAATTTATAATTTTAAAGGGAACAATTATTGCAAAGCATACACTGATAAAACTATACTGCATAAAAATGACTATCAATTCCAAATGAAAAAATGTTAAGATTAAAGCTATCTTTTAAAAGAAATTGGTTTCTGAACATATGCTTTCAAAACAATTTTTTTAATATCTGTACTTTATTACTGGAAAACCAACAGGAAACATAAACTGTTTTTTAATTTCCCTTCAAATAAACAATCTGTTCTTAAATCACATCTATCATTTAAAACATGCATAAGAAAGAGAGGCCACCTCTTTTAATTATGGACCTTGATAATTACCTGGTGGTAAGCAGCAGATCCCTTCTCAATACATCTTCCTGTGTCTCTCCCTTGATAATGTAATCTAATCTCTTGGCTATGCTTTCATCTGGCACCCAATACTGAACGCTGTTTATAAAACAACAATCTCATCCTGGGTAATGACAGAACAAAGGCAGCTTTTTGTAATAATGCAGCACTTACTACTTCAAAAGTAGCTAAGTTGGTATAATTTAGGTTGTCGGCTTTTCTTTTCTTCTTTTTTTTTTAGTTTTTGAGTAGGTGATCTGATCTACATTGAGCCCTTTGCTATACAGTATAGGATTTACCATACTGTGGTGCAAATTATTAATTGTGTCATTTAAAGGTATAAGAGGAAATAAATTAAAAGGTACAAATATTAAATACTGTATACCTTTTATAAGTAATTTACACTGCATGATTTTTAATTTTTAGAATTTTTATTAATCAATGTAATTCTTCATTATTCAGTCATCACTGTGGCAAGAAAAAGTTACAAATCCAAATACATATTAAACAGTCATAAATTGATTGGCTAGCAATCAAGAAACAAAAGTGTTTCTTTTTCTGGCCTAGTTAAGATACTAAACAAATGACAAACAAGCATTGGTTTGCACTACATATGAAACAAGCAGCATACTAAATAAGGCTGTAAGGTTTCATTATTCACATTTGATAACATGAATAACAAAAATTACTAAATAAATTCATATAAATCAAAATAATGCTATTTGTTTATTGTACCTCTAATCACAATCCCAAGGACATTGGTGCTTACATATAATAAAGCATCCTTGTAAGATTGCATAATTATAGTGTGATAAGACCAGATATGTAATACTTATTTATCCTAGATATCATGTATCACCATAAGCCCTCTGGTAGTTTCTAGAAAGGCCAAACGGTTGAGGCCAATTTCTGTTAAAGAGGGAAGCTATTTCATAGCATAAGCAGCACCATGAACCTCTCTATAATATACCTTGTGGGAAATGAGTACAACCAGCAGTTTTTCTCACAGTAAATAAGTACAGCAGGTGGATTCTGGATGAAGAAGATAGACCTGAACATATTTTGTTGCCAAGATGATATGACCGTCAAAAACTAACTGAAATCCTGTGCAGAGTTTACAGCATAGGTGTAATATATTTAGGCTATTAGTTTTGAATTACAGTCAATCATTTAGTAGCCATTCCATTTAAGTTTGGAATGTACTCAGAAAAATGGGAATCCCATTGTTCTCATGAGAAGCCTATGAACATAACTGTCTTTAGAGATTCTCAGTCATCCAGGTCATGGTTGTCCCAAAGGTGCTTTTTCGAGAGGCAACTGGACTTTCTTGTTTTTCTTTGAAGAAGTTTCGCTTCTCATCCAAGAAGCTTCTTTATCTCTTGCTATGCTTATTTGTCATGAGAAAAACTGCTGATTGTACTTGTTTCCCACAAGGTATATGGTACAGAACATAATTTGAAGGTCTTCTAGTCCAACCCCCTGCTCAAGCAGGAGACCCTATACAATTTGAGACAAGTAGCTGCCCAGTCTTTTCTTAAAAAGCTCGTGATGAAGCACCTATAACTTCTGAAGGCAAGCTATTCCACTGGTTAATTATTCTCACTGTTAATTCCAGGTTCCGTCTCTCCTTGATTAGTTTCCATCCATTGTTTCTTATGTTGCCTTCTGGTACTTTGTGGCAACCCTCAAATATTGGAATTCTGCTATCATATCACCCTAGTCCTTATTTTTTCTAGTCTAGACATAACCAGTTCCTGCAACCATTCTTCATATGTTTTACTCTCCAGGCCTTTCTTTAATGATCATGGTTGCTCTTCTCTGAACTTTTCCCAACATCTTTTTTTGTAGTGTGGTGATCAAAACTGGATGCAGTATTCCATGTGTGGAAATATACTGGTTGTATATTTTATTATGTAATTATATTATAAATATTATATTGCAAAAATATAAAATGATATAAATATATCTGAGTCCTTCGGGAGAAGGGCGGTATACAAATAAAATTATTATTAATTATTATATAATATATTACATAGTATTCCAGGTGTGTAAATATAAAATTCTATCCACTCTTGATATTACCTATAGAACTACAAAACTTAAAATTTGGAGGCTATAAAAGACTCCTCAGTTACACTCAAAGTACCTAGTTGCATGAAAGAAACTCCGCCCTATTTGGCTATAGCAGTCTTTCAAGTCTGTCTATGTGTATGTATAGTGTATCTATAGTGCAATAAACATGTGATTATACCATATACTAATTGATCATGGAACGTGTAATTAGTTCCAAGATATTGGGACATACCGGTAGAAGCAATTTCACAGGCCAATGAAATCTAACAGTTTAGTGAAGTTAGATGTAGGAGGCACTTAAAAACCTCTAATGATCTGCTAACTTTCTTCATTTGTGTTGCATTTCCATTTACTTCCAATACGTTCTACTTTCCATCTGTTTTAATTTTGGTTCTTCATTATTAGTGGCAATTAAAGTGCTGTCTAACTGCATTGATGCAGGCCTATATTTCCCTAAATGAAATGAGGTAAATCAGTGTATTTTATTTGACATTTATTATACAATAAAAATGTTCAAAAGAAGTTCACATAGGGCTCTAAAAGCATTCCCTATGAAAGAATTAGGTAAATTAGTGTATATAATTTTAGGTCCAACTGATTCTTTACTGGAACTTGCTGGAATCAGCAATTGCTAATGCTTTCCTCAACCCATTGGAGTCTATTTAGGTTATTGAATCCTAGGTTCATTACTTTGTAACAATCTACACAATCTCTGATGTTACATAATATGATTTATACAATTATCTTACATTTATTCATTTATTCAACCTATATATCTAAATATATATTGAGGGTAACTGGATGGGAAGATAATGTGATTTTAAAACTGGAGGAAGAAATATCAATGACCTGTGCTGTACTGATAACACAAGTCTGATAGCTGTAAATACAAATGACCAGCCAGCTGTAGAGATGAAAGCCAAGGGGCATAACGAAAAAAATAGAACTAAGGTTAAACATAAAGGCAACCAAAGTAATAAAAGTAAATACAGCAATGGTCTTAGAACCAACAATGAAAATATTAAAGTGATGAATTATTTCTAGCAATCAGGACTGAAGAAAACAGCAGTCAATAAATACTGTACACGATAGACTGGCATTTGGTACAGTAGTCATAAAGGCAATGGAAAGCAATCAGTTTGGTATAGTGGTTAAGGTGCTGGCCTAGAAACCAGGAGACAGTGAGTTCTAGTCCTGCCTTAGGCATGAAAAACTGGCTGGGTGTCCTTGAACTAGTCACTCTCTCTCAGCTAACTTAGCACACAGGGTTGTTGTGCTGGGGAAGATAGGAGGCAGGAATATTAGGAATGTTCACCGTTTTGAGTTATATTTTGAAAAAGGCTGGATAAAAATCTAATAATAATATTCAGATATTGGAATGTGTCTATATCTACAGGCAACGTTTTTCCCTGTGACGTTCAATAGAAGGAAGCTTGAAGAAGCAGGATAGAAAGAGTACTGACCAGCATTCTCACTTGTGGAACAAATGATCAGGCTAAAATTAATCTTATTTTGGAAATATGTAGATATACTGTAGCACTCTTGCTAATTCAGGGAAATATGGAAGGAAATAGAGAAGGTCCTACAGCAAGATGAATGGATTCAATGACAGCACAAATGGGTGCTCTATTGGAATATATATTATATTATATTATATTATATTATATTATATTATATTATATTATATTATATTATATTATATTATATTATATTATATTATATTATATTATATTATATTATAATATTATATTATATTATATTATATTATATTATATTATATTATATTATATTATATTATATTATTATTTCGATTTATATACCGCCCCTCTCCCGAAGGACTCGGGGCAGTGTACAGGGCAATTAAAACACTATATACAACACATAATATACAAAAATTAAAATAAATTAAACCAAGTAGTCCTAAACAATAAAACATGTTCTAAAATTTAAAATTTAAAATCTAAAATCCCAGTCCCTCAGGCCGGCAAGTTCAAATAGCCAAGTCTTCAGGTCGAGGCAAAAAGAGTGAAGGTCGGGAGCCATCCGGAGCTCAACAGGGAGCTGATTCCAGAGGGCAGGCGCGCCTACAGAGAATGCTCTCCCCCTGGGGGCCGCCAGTCGACATTCCCTGACCGACGGCACCCTGAGGAGGCCGTCTCTGTGGGAGCGCACAGGACAATGGGAAGTTAACGCCGGCAAAAGGTACTCCCGTAAATAATCTGGGCCCATGCCATTTAGGGCTTTATAGGTCATCACCAGCACCTTGAATATCACCCGGAAGACAACTGGAAGCCAATGCAGCTCGCGGAGCAGAGGTGTTACATGGGAGTATCGGGAGACCCCCATCACAACTCACGCGGCTGCATTCTGCACCAGCTGGAGCCTCCGAGTGGTATTCAAGGGCAGCCCCATGTAGAGAGCGTTGCAGTAGTCTATCCGACAGGTCACGAGCGCATGAGTGACTGTGCGTAGGGCATCTCGGTCCAAATAGGGCCGCAACTGGCGCACCAAGCGAACCTGGGCAAAAGCCCCCCTGGTCACAGCTCCTATATGATCTTCTAAACTGAGCTGTGAGTCAAGGAGGACACCCAAGTTGCGAGCCCTATCTACGGGGGGTTACACCTCACCCCCTATAGATAAAGATGGAATAGAGTGGACAACCCGAGATGCCGGTATGCACAGCCACTCGGTCTTGTCGGGATTTAGACGAAGCCTGTTCCTCCCCACCCAGACCCTCCCCGCCTCCAGGCAATGGGACATCACGTCAAGGGCATCACTGGGTTGATCTGGGGTGGAAATAAAAAGCTGGGTATCATCAGCGTACTAATGATACCCCACCCCAAAACCACGAATGATCTCACCCAGCGGCTTCATATAGATGTTGAACAGAAGGGGCGAGAGGACCGACCCCTGAGGGACTCCACAAACGAGAGGCCTCAAGGCCGACCTCTGCCCCCTGCCAACACTGACTGCGAACAACCCAGGAGGTAGGAGGAGAACCACTGTAAAACAGTGCCACCCACTCCCAACCCCCTGAGGCGCCGCAGTAGGATACCATGGTCGATGGTATCAAAAGCTGCTGAGAGGTCTAATAGGACCAGGACAGAGGAGCAACCCCTGTCCCGAGCCCACCAGAGATCAATCACCAGTGCGACCAATGCCGTCTCCGTGCTGTACCCAGGCCTAAAGCCCGATTGGTAGGGGTCCAGATAATCCGCTTCCTCCAGGAACAGAGGAAGCTGATGTGCCACCACACTCTCAACAACCTTCGCTAAAAAGCGAAGGTTGGAGACCGGACGATAGTTGTTCAAAATGGCCGGGTTCAGGGCAGGCTTCTTGAGGAGGGGCCTCACCACTGCCTCCTTCAAGGCGGCAGAGAAGCTACCCTCTCTCAAAGAAGCAGTTATTACCGCCTGGAGCCAGCCTCATGTCCCCTCCCAAGCTGCATAAACCAGCCAGGAGGGGCACGGGTCCAATAAACACGTGGTGGAACTCAGCCTCCCCATGATCCTGTCCACTTCTTCCGGAGTCACAGGATCAAATTCTTCCCAAGTAATGTTCCCAAGACCACTCGATTCCCCATCGTCAGACTCTGCCCAGTCGGAGTCCAAGCTGGCCCGAATCTAAGCGATTTTATCCGCCAGATATTGACTAAACTCCTCGACACGACCCTGCAGGGGCTCCTCCCTCACCTCCTGATTCAGGAGGGAGCGAGTCACCCCAAACAGGGCAGCCGGGCGATTATCTGGGGACGCGATGAGGGCAGCGAAGTAATTAAGACTTCGCTGCCTCCATCGCTGCGAGATAAGACCTCGTGAAGGTTCTTAAACGCAATCGATCAGACTCAGACCGGCTGGACCTCCAACAGCTCTCTAGGCTCCATCTCCGACGCTTCATCTCCCAGAGCTCCACGGAGAACCATGGTGCCCGCCGGGATCTGCGCCGGGTCAGGGGCCGCATGGGAACAACGCGGTCGAGTGCCTCCGTGGCCGCCCTTTCCCAGGCTTCCACTAAGGCATCGACCGGGCTGTGAGCGAAGATGGCAAGCACAGATCCAAGCACCTCCTGGAACCGTAGTCCTCAACTTACAACAGTTCATTTAGTGATCATTCAAAGTTACAACAACACTGAAAAAATGACTTAATACCATTTTTCACATTTATGACCTTTGTAGCATCCCCATTCTCATGTGTTCAGAATTCAGATGCTTGGCAACTGATTCCTACTTACGATCTTGCTGTGTCCCAAGTTCATGTGATCACCTTTTGCAACCTTTTGACAAGCAAAATCAATGGAGTAGCCAGATTCACTTAACAACCATCTTACTAACTTAGCAACTGCTGTGATTCACTTAAAAACTGTGGCAAGAAATGTCATAAAATGGGGCAAAATTCACTTAACAAATGTCCCATTTACAACAGAAACTTTGGGCTCAATTGTGATCATAAGTCGAGGATTACCTCCATTAGAAGGATCAGACTGGGGACAGAACCTCCTGAAGACATTCTATCTATTTGGTCACCAATACTCAACACTGATTTGGTGGAGCAATCAACTGAATACTGGAGAATGAGACCTCTCTCTAAAAATAAAGGGAAGCTCTTCTCAGAATACTCCAAATCTTTTAAAGATATTTTGCCAAATAAATACACAATTCCACAAGATAGAAAATTCCTGCTTGTGGAGCTTTCCTTTGAAATATATGCAAGTGTCTATCAATCCACAGATAAAGCACTGATAGGCACTTATTTTGGAAATAAAGAAATACTTATAATCAGCTTGATTTCACAGTGTCAACAAAACAATTGAGAAGCTTAAGACTACTAATTTTACTACTGTAAAATATAAAATGTTGCTTGTATCATCTCTTTTTAAATCCCTGCAATTCATAATTCTCTCAGGCAGTCTGAAGAAAAAGACAGCTAATTCCTCCTTCTCTATTACTCCAAGTTCTGTGAGGAAGTTGTTATGACATAGAACAGATGTGAAATGTTGACTCAATTAAAATGCATAACTTCCATGAAATGCTTGTCACAGAGAAGTCCATTTTTATTTCTTCTGTCATGAAGATTTGCAGGAAGTTAAAGGAACCATGCCACATGGAATTAATTGAGCACTTTGCATCAAATATTCTTTGTGCTCCTTGAATGCAGAGAATACACATGCTCAGTATTTTGCCATGGGCTTCTCTCTCTCTCTCTCTCTCTCTCTCTCTCTCTCTCTCTCTCTCTCTCTCTCTCTCTCTCTCTCTCTCTCTCTCTCTCATGTGATCACCTTTTGTAACCTTCTGACAACCCAAGTCAATCGGAAAGCCAGATATACTTAATAACTGTAGTTGATTCACTTAACAACCATGGCAAGAAAGGTTGTAAAATGGGGCAAAACTCACTTAACAAATGTCTCACTTAGCAACAGAAATTTTGGGCTCAATTGTGGTAGAACATCGAGAAATACTTGTAGTATGAGGGGAAGTAATTCTAACCTGTATCATGCACAGTTATACATTCATACCTCAGGACTGAGCTTTTTTTCCTTAAGCTTACTTAATACTTAATTTAAAGTATGGGAAGGAGCGAGAAAGAGTGAAAAATGATGAAAAAGCAGAATGTCAAAGATAATAATAGCTTGACTCCCTCTTCTTTGTGGCAACCTCTGAGATATTGGAACACTGCTATCATGTCACCCCTCGTCCTTCGCTTCATTAAACTAGACATACCCAATTCCAGCAACCGTTCCTTATATATTTTAGCCTCCAGTCCCCTAATCATCTTTGTTGTTCTCTGTACTCTTTCTAGAGTCTCAACATCTTTTTTATATCATGGTGACCAAAACTAGATGCAGTATTCCAAGTGTAGCCTTACCAAGGCATTATAAAGTAGTATTAACACTTCACATGATCTTGATTCTGTCCCTGTGTTAATGCAGCCTAGCACTGTGTTGGCTTTTTTGGCAACTGCAGCACATTGCTGGCTCATATTTAAGTGATTGTCCACTAGGACTCTAAGATCCCTTTCACAGTTGCTATTATTGAGCAAGGTACCCCCTATACTATATCTGTGCATTTGGATTTTCTTGCCTAAATGTAGAACCTTACTTTTTTCACCATTGAATTTCATTTTGTTAGATAGTCCCCAATGCTCAATCTGTCAAGATCCTTCTGTATCTTAAGCCTATCTTCTGGAGTGTTGGCTATTCCTGCCAGTTTGGTGTCTTATGCAAATTTAAGGAGTTCCCCATCTATCCCTTCATCCAAATCATTGGTGAAGTTGTTGAAAAGCACTGTGCCCAGAACAGAGCCCTGGGGCGCTCCACTACACACTTCCCTCCATGTAGATGCAGGTCCATTGAGGACCACACACTGAGTATGGCCGGTCAGCCAGCTTCGAATCTGGTGCCACTGCATCCATAATAAATTGCTCCCTATGCTGAAATACCTCTAATTTCTTTTTCACTTTTATATTGTGCTCAAATAAACCCAACCATAATTTTAAGAAGATAATTAGTGATTACAAGATAAAGAATTTGCAATTATATGTTAATGTTTTCATAATTAACAACAGAAGTAAATGTAAATGTTATAGTTATATTTTTATTTCCTTTTAATTCAACAAGTTTTTAAGAGTAATGTAAGATAATATTGGAAAATGCATATTTTGGACTGTTTTCAACTGAGATGCCTGCAACTGGGAATATAATGCTATAACACAGCTTTGGAAAGATAGGAAACTATTGAATGAATAGGAAAAAAGTAGGCATTAAGTGATTGTTCTGTGGGAGATTTCCGGTTTTCCGACACGGCCACCATAGACACCTAGAAAGTGAGCTCCGTCTTCCACGTCCAGTTTCGCTTCACTGGGGAAGCCTGGAAAGGATCGAAAGTCACCCTGTGGGGGCGACCAGCAAGGAGGTGATCCCCTTAGATCACGGGAGGGTGGTAGCCCTTCCGCTTGATCCAGGGCAGCCTTCCAAACTGGCGGATGAAAGACTGGCCATAGCAATATGGCTCATCACTAGGTTGCAGACAGCCGAAGTCACACTTACCACAAGGCAATTTTAAAGCAGCACAGATGAGACTGGGTGAGATCCACCTCTCTTAAATCCTAACTATGTTTTTTTACCTACATAAGCTGCTTAAAGTACTTCCCCCCCTGTGGAGAGGGAAGGGAGATTTTATCCCTCCCTCTAGAAACAGCAGCGACTGACTATACAGGTAGTTTAAAAGGTTGAGAGAATAACTTGATCCTAATTGGAATTCTATTTTTTAAAGTCTGGACTAAAAGATTTTCTATGCTTACTGAAGATCGGGAGTTTTACTTATAAAAAAGAAGAAAAACTGAAAAGATTATAAAAACTTTGGATTTAAAAGAAAACTTTAAATGGTAGGGTTGACATCTTGTGGCTAAACCTGATACTACAATTTGTTATTGCTTAAAAGAGACTTGGCCAGCAGCCCAGACAATAAGAATTTTACAACCTTTAGACATCAGCTGTGAAAAGCCCAGCTGTGTTCCCTATCCAGTGACAAAATCTTTTTTTTTTGCATTCTCTGATTGTAAAGCTTTTAACCTAATACACTACTAAGAGAATATGGATGAAGATCAGGAACAGATTCTCTCTATGTTGAAAGCAATTCATCAAACTATTCTTACAGCTACTGATGAAATAAGAGGTTACAGAAAAGAACAAGATGTCAGCCCAGATATACAAACTCAAAGTTTGATTACAAGTAAAAAATCAACTACACAGAATATAACAGAAAAGGTGAAACAATTAAAGATTATAACAGAAGATTCAACTGATCAACAAATACAGTCAATGGAAAACCCAGAAAAGGGACTGACAATATGGAAAAAGGAAAAGACTTTCTACATAAATCAGAAGGAACCTGAGGATCAAGAAGAAGAACAGACTGAAGAGAAGATTAAACAGTTCAGGACAATTACGTCAAGATGGAAAAATAGAGAGACGATTTGTTAGTCCTCCCAAAAAAATGGCGACCAGATGGTTTTTTTCTACGTCAAACAATCTACATAACAACACAGGGAGATTTGTTTGATCACTCAAAAGCACGGACATGGAAGATGATTTGGCAAAGAAACAAAGCCAGAATAAGACTGAAGAAAATTGGGGTTTTGACTTACTCGTGAGAATTAAAATAGAATATACTCAAATAGATAAGATGTGTACTTTGAATACTAGATATTGTTATGAGATGACATAAAGAAAACTTTGATCATTTATAACTTAGAAGTATAAATATTAATAGTTAAATTTGAACACTGATTTGCTTATAAAGGTTAAATGTAAAAGTAATTAAGATATATATAAGCTAAAAATCTATCGATGAATGTAATAAATATTTTTTTATTTAGTGGTAATAATAAAAATTATTAGCTTAAACATGAGATAGTAGAAATTAAGAGAAAAAGACGAAGTATTAAATGTTGAAATAGGAGGAATGTTGTATTACTAATTAGTTGATGCAAGGTGGTGAGAATTCAAATAGATGAAATGTGTATCCTGAACATTAGATCTTGTGATGAATTGTGATAAAGGGAATTTGGGTTATTTAAAACTTGGAAATTATAAATATCAAATGTTAAATATAAATATTAATGGGAAACTAAAAATTGGGAAAAATTAACCAGGACATTGATTGTCTAAAAAGATTGAATGTTAAATCAACTAGAATATGTATAAACTAAAAATTATTGATAAATGTAAGAAAGTTATTTTTTATTTAATTGATATAATAAGAATTGTATTAAGTTAAATATGAGCCAGTAAATACTAAGAGGAAAAGAGAGGAAACATTTAATGCAATAGTTTGAGATCTGTACTAAAGACATTTGTATATTATTGAATTATTGACCAACTCAGCCGCCACATCGCTTTTCAAATATTTAAATGTAAAATTAGAAAACCAATAAAATTTTCTTTTAAAAAAGTGATTGTTCTGTGGGTTTCTTACACACACACACAAATGATTTTTTACAGTTACAATCTTTAGTGCTTAGTAAACAACTTGTTGTCTGGGTTCACATATTTAACATTAATAATAATACAATTTCTATTCCTACTCTTTACTCTGTTTTTCTAGCCATTTGTAAAAATTATACCATGTTTGAAAATATTCTGAATCTTGTTTCCCTTTCATTGTCAATGTAAGCCTATCCCAGTGATGGCGAACCTTATAGAGACTGAGTGCCCAAAAACCGCCTCAACCCCCTGCCCACCCCACCCTGTGCCCCACCTGCCCACAGGGCCACCCACCACCTCCATGGCCCACCACAGATTGCCCAGATGGCCCAGCAGCACCATGGCAGCCATGCCCTCTGCCCACACCACACAGCATCATCTGCACGCAATGGGGTGCAAGAGTGGAGTCTTGTCCCTGCTGCCCAGCTGCCATGTCCTTGGCTGTGCTGCTGCACTTGGGCTGCGCCCGGGGGTGACTCTCCTCTGGGGGGGCGGCTTGTGAGGAGGGGGCCATGGGGGAGGTGGGGCTGGGGTGATGGCGCACGTGCCCACAGAGAGGGCTCTGAGTGCCGCCTCTGGCACGCATGCCATAGGTTTGCCACCACTGGCCTATCCATTTCCACACAGTCCAGAAATTTCTCAATTATATCTTTTTCATTTCAGGTGGTGTTTTTTCATTTTTCCAATGCTGAACAAGCGTAATTCTCGCTGCTGTTAGTACATGTAATATTAAATATACACATTCTTTATCATAGTTTTCTGAGATTATACCTAAAAGAAATAGTTCCATTTTATAGACTACATGTTTTCCTAACATTTTCTCTAACCACATAAGTATTTTTGACCAGAATTTCTTTGCTTTAGGGCATGTCCACCAAAGGTGGTAATACGTGCCTGGTTTTTGTCTACATTTCCAATAATTGCTAGACATATTTTTAAACATTTTTGCTAAACCTGCAGGTGGTAAATACCATCTATAAAACATTTTATATACATTTTCTTTGTAGGTAGCTGCCCTTGTTATTTTATATTTTCTTTCCCACAAGTTTTGTCATTTCTCTAACTCTACATGCCCAAAGTTTTTTGCCCAAGTTATCACATCTTTAAATTTAACAGAAAACTATACAGTTTCTTAATAAATTTTTCATCTGATGACAGTAGTATCTGGTCAAACACTGTGTGATCTTTATAAAAACCATATGTTTTGGCATCTTTCTCACATCTCATTTGCATTTGCAAATGTGGCCACCATGATAGCTCAATGCCCTGTTCTTCCAGATCTTGTTTAGTTTGTAATTTTCCATCAGTATTCAAAATGTCTCTATAAGTCACAAATAGTTAATTAAATTTGGGTGTATTCTGTGGCTTTCTTAATCAGGAAGTCACAGGTCATCTAAATGCAATTCCTTCAAATACCCAGTTACAGTCCTGTAATCTTCACTACACTGATCCTATATTTGGTGTACCCTAATCTATTTATTCCCCAAGTATTTACATACTAAACAGACAATTAGTTCAAGCATGTCCATTTTTTATTCAAGTCAAATCTTTTTATTCACAATATTAAAACAATTCACTGCAGCTTCTTAGAACCTAACCCGGTGCAAAGAGAACTCAAGAGTCATGTGCTAAATAAATGAAATTTAGCCATAGTTAAAGACCAAGTTTAAAAGGTATATAAGTAGAGCTGCAGATATGAAATGCAATCTGAGTGACAATTGAGTTAAGAATTGGAGAAAGCACATAAAGCAGTAATGACAAAATAATTTCAGGGGGTTTATTTTTGGGGGTGATTCTTAAGGACAGGGGTCCCCAGCCTATGGTCCGTGGCTTGGTACTGGACCATGGCCTGTTGGCCACTGGGCCGCGGGAATAGTTGGCAAGCCCCCATTCATGGTAGCGCTACTGTGCAGCCACTAGTGGCCCTGTTTGTGCATGCGCAGGTGCGCTAGCACTTCCACCAGTGTCACATGGGTGCTAGCGGCCTGTTTGCACATGCACATGGGTGTCAGGTGGCCCATTTCCACGTGTGCCAGTGGTCCATTTGTGCATGCACATGGGCGCCAGGTGGCTGGTTTGCACATACACCAGTGGTCCATTTACACATGCATGTGAGCACCAGTGCACCACCGCTTACATGCATGGCTCACTTATGCATACATGCACGCTAGCACCATGTGCATGCCTATTTGTGCATGCATGTGTGCGGGCCACGCACATGCACATTTCCCTGCTCCTTCTTTTTCTTCCGGGCCACCAAGGTAAAAAAGGCTGGGGAGCTCTGCTTAAGAAGCATAACTATTACACTTAGCCCTTGAGTTAAAATCATAATGGAGCCTGCCCATTAGGGTGAGAAGTCACAACAAACGTTAAATGAACTGCCTCAAGTAATGACCAACTAGTCCTGCTCTCCCCAGTGCATTTGTTAAACGAATGTGCAGGTCGTTAAGCAGAGCTCAGGGGTGGGGAAGATTCCCACTCCAAGATACTCCATGCTCTACTTTCCCTCCTTTGGATGACTATCACATGTGTCCACCTCATAGCTGACTGTCTTGCTAGCAAGAAACAATGGGGAAGGAAAACTCTTGGTATGCTTGTCTTTCCTGCCTGCTTCCCTTCGTCCTGCTAAGGTTTCCCTGTCTTTCTGGGGTAAAAAAAGGACCAGTTTCCTATCACTTCAGAGCTTTCTGCTTCGATTAGATGGCTGCAAACCTCTTCCTGGCTCTTGCTAAGCTTTGGGAAATCAGACTCTGCATGCTAAGCAGCAGCTTTGGGACATGCTTCCCCAAATCTTTCCCTTGCTTTAACTTTCTCCCTATTCCAGAAAGCCACATTTCTTCAATAAATGAAACAAAAAAAGTGTGAAGGGACAGACTTTTGATTTTTCTCCCCCTTCCCCATTAGGTACTAAAACTAAACCTCTGCATCTGCTCTCCAATCTCCATCCCTTTTAAAAACCTTATCTTGACTTCAGGTTGAAGAACAGAAGAAAGGAAATAAGAAACAAAGAAAATCTTTCTGCAGCTTTTTTCTTAGAAGAGCTGAAGAAAAAAATTCAGCTCAAAAAGTTTAGCTGCTATAACACACCATGTGCAAACCGGACAGAAACTGGGTCCTTGCAAAGCTTTTTGCTATTCAACTGATTGCCTTTAGGA
Organism: Vipera berus; assembly: GCF_964194415.1. Lineage (NCBI taxonomy): Eukaryota > Metazoa > Chordata > Lepidosauria > Squamata > Viperidae > Vipera > Vipera berus. Next base: position 39,360,459 of record NC_138209.1, read on the forward strand.
ATCAGCTAGGAATTGCCTTTAGTCCTAGCTGGGTCCCAAGCACATTCAGTCGAATAGCAAAAATCTTTTAGAGATGTCCTGGCTGGGTGCTTGCCAAGTTGTTGTTGGGTTTGGGGTTTTTTTTGGGGGGGGGGGTTGCATAAGAAAGATTTTCTTTGCTTGCTTCATTCCTTTCCTCTACACTTCAGCCTGGAGTCAAGGTAAGTAACTTGCAGATTTTGTCACCAGTTCTAGGCATGCAGTAAATTCAGCAAATTAAGTTATTAAAAGAGATAAGAGATAGGTGGGCAGAGGCAGAGAGTTTAGTTTCGGCACCTGATTGGGGGGGGGAGATGTCTTACCTATTTATTCTGTATCACTTTTCTTCAATGTACTTTCTTCTCTTAAAAATACTCATAATTTTTAAGGAAAGTCTTTGTATTGTCCATTTAAAAAGATAGAAGACATAGATAATCCAAATATTTAATCTGGGTCTTCCTCAAAATTTAATCTGAACAAATATTTTAAAACTACGTTTCACAGATTCATGTTGTAGGGCAATTTCTACAGACCTAATAAAAGAAAAAGAAAAAAACTAATAAAAAGTACAATGTATATATTGACACCCAAAGGAAAAAAAAGAGACTGTTCTACCATAGCTTAACAGAGACAAAATTAGAAACTCTTACAATCAAAAAATGTTTTCCTAAGTGTTAATATTTCCAAAATATTCAGATACATGAATATAGTTATTTGTAAATTATTCCCCAAAGGGATATTGATCTAACACCAAAACTAATTCAAAGAGTTCAGAGAGAGAATGTAAGACTAGTATAGTTTTCATCCCTATGCATTGACCAATATTTGTTGAAGAGTTGAAGGAAAGGAGAGAAGGTTGAGGACAAGTCTATTACATCACATAGAAATAGTCTTAAATCTCACATCCTTTGCTCCAAGCGAAGAATCATTTATCCATTTTAAAGTATTAAATAACTCAAATAAACACTGACTTGATGCACCCTTCTTTAACTATATTATTTACTTTGGGGGTCTGATGGCTCAGCAATTTAAAACACCCTGAGATTATGAACTGGAAAGCTGACAGCCCAGATTTGAGACCCGAGTGCAGGGTGAGCTCCCATTTCTGCCCCAGCTTCTCCCTATCTAGCAGTTCGAAAGCATGCAAATGCGAATAAATTAATAGGTACCATTTCAGAGGGAAGAACAGCATTCTGGGCGCCTTTTGTGTATAGCCATGCTGGCCACATGGCTACAGAAAATGACTTCAGACAACGGTGGCTCCCTCAGCTAAGAAATGGAGACGAGCACTGCACCCTAGAATTGATCACAACTAGACAGGCCTTTACCTTTTAGTGTTATTTACTTTGCATCCTAATTTTCTTAGTTATTATTATAATTAAAGCAAGGTCATGAAGTGTCCTCTAAGTTGTCAGACTGATGTATTTTAAAAAAAAAACTTAAATGCAGAGAATTGAGAGCTCCTCAAGAAATGTTCAGAACTAAACAATTTCTAATGTTCTATGCACATTTCACTTACAGGTTTCACTAACAATGGAAATCATGCACGCTTTACATACACATTTCATACCTTCAAATAAGTTCAAAAACCTTACATGGAGTATAACTTCCATTAAATAATTCAATTTGTAATTGACTTCTTTATGAATCCAATTTTACATATCCAGTTATGTTTCTGGTTTTACATTTTTTTACAAAATATAGGAAAAACATAGGAAAAATATAGTAAATGCTATAGTGAAGAGTATTCCCTCACTCTGGTTTTTAGATTGCTTTCAAACCCTCATAATGAAAGGAGAAAACAAATATACAACAATCATTTCCAAGAAATATTCTTATGAGGCTTTAACGATATCATTTACAAAGCACAACCATTCCCTTTTTTAGAAGTGTACCAATACATCACTCTCTTTGTGTTTAGCTCAAGACATGAATGTACTTGCCTAGAATGTAAGTAAGGTATTTACACAAAGGGAGCTCTTCAGAAATTTATTATTGTGAACCCAAACAGGAAGTACGGTAATGCCATCAATAGATGTTAAATAACCCTTAGTGTAAACTGTGCTGTTTAGTTTAATATGCATAATGTTAACTCTTAGGTATAATGTGATGAAATGTGTGCAGTAAGTACTTTTGATTCATTTCAATACCCACAAGATCTCCCAGTTTTTTCTTCTAAATAGTTTATATGACCCAGCATCAGGACAGAAGTAAATTACTAATAAACAAACTGAAGAAATTTGAGTTCTGAGTTTGTAATGAGGATAAATATATAAGGACTTCAAAACTATGAGTCTGACAGTACAAAACTTTGTTGTGCCGTAAGATTTTTTAAAATTTATTATTTTGATTCTAACCCAGCTATAAGATAATTGAGGTAATGGTAGGGAATAAAAAAACTATGTTTATTCCAGTACTGTATGTATTTTACTACGGCTTCTAGTGATAAAAATTATTATATACTGTTTTCCTAGTTCTAGTGCTAAGCAATAAATGATACATTGCTTTTGTAGCTGTGTGTTTTTTGCATAAATCATTATTTAAGCGGTTCACTCCAGTCATCTTTAAAATTTGTATATGATAAGAATCAAGGCAGTCTTACAGTCAGGGATTTATTTAATAACCACTATTTGACTAAGCTGCCCTTTTCATAGATATAATTTATTCTGAGCTATGGGAAGATATCAGAAAACTTTCTATACATATTACATCATCATTACTCTGAAGAAGCTTTGTGTCGAAACAGAAGCTTAATAATATTATTAGTCCATTTTCATGATTAGCCTCTCCTTCAAATGCTTGCATCTTGGAGAGAATTACTGTAAGACAAACGTAATCACATATACTCAGATTCAGAAAATTAAATTAAAAGACATACAGTAGTAAGACTTAGAAGATATGATAACTGATACTTTTACAAATTGCAGGAAGGATAAAATCTGATCTTAAGAATGAAGAAGGGATACTAGGAGATTCTCAGTTATCCAGGTCACAGTTGTCCCAAAGGTGTTTTTTTTTCCAAAAGGCAACTGGTCTTTCTTTTTCCTTGAAGATGTTTTGCTTCTCATCCAGGAAGCTTCTTCAGTTCTCATGAACTAAAGAAGTTTTTTGGATGAGAAGAGAAATGTCTTCAAGGAAAAACAAAGTCCAGTTGCCTTTTGAAAAAGCACCTTTGAAATAAAATTGAAAATGCTTATACAAAACCAATGCCATCTGTTAGAGCATATATACAAAGTCCTACTTTGATAGAACACAAACAAAATAAATTAAAAAACTGTATACTGTTTAAAGAAACAGTAACAAGAATTATGCATCAAATCCATCAAATTTACTCCAAGGTACAATCTAAAAGAAAATTAGTACAAAATGTTTTTAAAATGGTACACAACTCTGGAATTCATGAACTAATGTATGCATTTTTGTCTATTCTGCACATTGTGGCACATTACAGCCAAAAAGACAGCTGAATGTGAGATCCAGGCTGCTAAACTTTTCTCTGGAATAATGTGAAATCTAGAGATGTACTCTGAACAGCTGTTTTTTGTGACTAGACCACAGTTTTGTAGCCATTTTTGAACAGCATTTTTAAGTATTTTTTTTTCAATTCATTGCAAAATTCAGGAAAGGGTTGATTTTATCATTTTATTTATTATTAAATTTATTTGCCATCTATCTTGCAGCAGAGCTAGTATAGGTGGCTTACAACAATAAAAAGGAAGACATGAAAAGAGTGTAAACAAAACAGAAGTAAAATAATAGAACAATAAAATGAACAGTGAAAATAAAATAAAGAGAATATCATACTGAGATCGATCATATTGATGATAATATGATAAAAAAGATAGATGGGTGGAGAGCAGAGAGTAAGGGGGGGGAGAGTGAATCTACCATCAATTCAGCAGCCAACCCCAGCAAAAATTCCCCATTTTGTCCCCAGACCAACCAGCAGAGCCAGGTCTTCAGGCTCCTGCAGAAAAATAGGAAGGTAGGGGCAGATCTTATCTTAGAGGGTAGGTTGTTCAAACGGTGGGCACTGCAGCAGAGAAAGCTCTTCTTCTGGATCCTGATAGTTTGAGTTCTTTGACCAATAGGATCCATAATAGACCCTCTCTGGCAGCATGAATAGAATGGTCTTGTCTCTAGGCTCATCAGATACACCTTGAACTGCTCTCAGAAATAAACCAGTAGCAAATGAAGTTTTTGGAGCAGAGGGGTAATATGAGCTACCTTAGGGTCCCAAAGACTGTTATCACTGCTGCACTTTGCATCAGCTGAAGCTTCCAAACTGATTTCAAGAGTAACCCCATGTACAGCGCATTACAATAGTCCAGATGAGAGATGGCTAGGGCTTGAATAACTGAGTGCAGGAAGTCATGATCTAGGAAAGCTTACAGCTGTTGCACAAATCAGTACTGTGCAAAAGCTCTCCTAGTCCCATCTACCACCTACTCTCCATGCTGGACATGTGAGACCAGAGAACCCCTAAGATGTGAACTGGATCACATCACTGGTGCAACCCTGTCCAGAACCAAGGGTGACAAAAACTCAGATCCTGAGTCTCCATGCACCCAAAGCTACTCAGTCTTGCCAGAGTTTAGTCAAAGTATGTTGTCCCACATCGACTCTACAGCCTCCTGTCATCGTGAGAGGGCAAAGACAGCATCACTCAGATCTTCAGATGTAGAGCTGAGTATCATCAGCATATTGATGATATCTCACTCGATGGTGATGGATTTCACACAGTGGCTTCATGACAGATGAACATGTAAATGATTTTAGAGTTCTTTCTGGAAAGTTTGTAAATGCTAAAGCTTTTACAAATGCTAAAACTTTTACAGCTAAAGCTGTACCTCCATAATTGTCTGATTTGGCACAGCAACCAAACCAGACAGACACAGACCTCAATGGATAATTAAGACTGCAGAAAAAACAACTGCAACCAACTTGCCTTCTATTGAAGACCTGTATACTGCATGAGTCAGAAAGAAGGCTGTGAAAACATTTATAGACTCCTCACTTCCTGGACACAAACTGTTTCAACTTTTTCCTCAAGACGATGCTATAAAGCATTGCACACCAAAACAACTAGATACTAGGTCAGTTTTTCCCCCATGCCATCAGTCTGCTAAACAACTAATTCCCACAACACTGTCTTATGCCCTAGAATGTCAAACCATGTAGTAGGGCTGTATTATTGTTATTTCATCTTTCCTATCACCTGTTCCTTTAGCATCCTATCACTATAACTTGTTGTCTGTACATTAAGATTTATATTGATTGCTTTATTTGGTATCCTATGGCTATCACTGAGCATTGTCATGATTTATTATTGTATTTTATGATTATAATCATGATTTATTACTTGTTGCTTGCATATACACTGAGAGCTCATGCACATTGTGTGTCCAATCACATTTGGCCAATAAAGAATTCTATTCTGTTGAAAAATTGATTTAAAGCACCACTTTGAGATTAATTAGAAAGATTCTGTGTGAGAAAAAATTGTTTTGTTTATATTTAAAATGCAAAACAAAACGTTGAAAATCTATTACTAGAGCACAAGATGGAAGCTTTAAAGGAAATGTTTTGTCTGTATGCTTGTGAAGTGCTAAACCTTTATAATTCCAAATTGGAACCAAAAGTTGCTGCTGAAGATGAACAAATGCCTTTGAACATAATTTACTTTAATGTGGACTTACAAATTACAACTTATAAAAAAATAGAAAAGATTTACATATGGAATTGGGTGGCCATTTAAAAACCAAAAAGGACATACAAATAATGTACCAAAAGAGAGATGGGACTACACTTTCAATCTATAATATAAGAGATGTACTAGACTTAAGGTAAAGGTAAAGGTCCCCCCGCACACGCGTGCTAGTCGTTTCCGACTCTAGGGGCCGGTGCTCATCTCCGTTTCAAAGCCGAAGAGCCAGCGCTTGTCCAAGGACGTCTCCGTGGTCATGTGGCCGGCATGACTAGATGCCAAAGGTGCACGGAATGCTGTTACCTTCCCACCGGAGTGGTCCCTATTTTTCTACTTGCATTTTTACGTGCTTTCAAACTGCTAGGTTGGCAGAAGCTGGGACGAGTAACAGGCGCTCATTCTGCTATGCGGCACTCGGGATTTGACCCGCCAAACTGCCGACCTTCTGATCGACAAGCTCAGCGTCCTAACCCACTGAGCCACCGCGTCCCCGTACTAGACTTATTTCATGGAAATTACAAATGGACTTGGATAAAGATGGTAAGAATCTTGAAAGAAAAAGTAAATATACTATATCAGAATTCTATCAATGACATTTAAGGATGGCTGGGAGGAAGAAGAAAAAAAGTACAAAATGGGCTTATTTGACTATGGCTAAATAATGAATTGCTATCCAGTTATTTGGATTAGATAGTTTTCTTTTGGAAAAGTTTAACAGGGTAAATGATTAGTTTATAATACTTACATCATTATTTTTGATAAATAAATAAGGAGTTTTTATTTTAGGTAATCTTTAATAGTTTTTATTTTTTATTTTTGCAATGTTTAATTGTTAAAAGAGGGATAAGAGATACTTAGCCTAATGTTCTTAAGTATTTTGATTTAATTTTTACTGGAATCCATAGAAAATACTGACATCAACTTTTTTTTCTTTGTCTTTAAAGATTAGAGTGTTTAATAAACATCAGTGTTTTTAATCATCTCCAGTCAGCCACTGTATAAATAACAATGTATCCAAATAATACAATGTACTACTAGTATTTTATATTAAGAGAGTAAAACAATAGAATAGGAGGAAAATAGAAGCTTAATATAAAAATATTTTCCAATTTAATGGGTGTGTTCTCATCTGAACATGCATGAATCCTGAGGATATTCTCATTTGAACATTAATAGGAAGAAATTAATAGGAAGAAAACTTAATTGGCTTTGCTATGAAGAGGCAGCAATAATGATGGACCATTGTTTTGTTTTAAGTATTTTAAAAATTTTATGTATTAGTATTTTATTGATCAGATTTATATCATGACTTTCAAACAGAAGTGTTGTGATTCAGTGTCAGCCTGTGGTTTCAGCAGCTGAGTCGGATGATTCTGAAGAGGAGGAAGGGTTTGGAGAGCCTTTGGTGTCAGAAGAAGGTTCTGATGCACTGCAGAACTTTTAGCCAGGCCCCTCCCATCTTGTTCCTCCTCAGACTCAACTGTGTGAGCATGAGGGATTGGAAGAAGACGATCCACAGCTGGCTCTGTTCAGGGACGCTAGGAGCAGGAGGCAATCTAGCAGAGCAGAACAGAGGAAAGCAATGAGGCAACTCGGGAGAAGGCAATGAGAAGCCATGCCTTGGGACTGCTGATAAAAGGGGAATGTGTGAGAGATGCTGGTTGCTGAAGGCAACCGTTTGAAGATCTTCTGCTAGAGTCCTGGTCTGTTATTCTTGTTTAACTCTTGGTTTAAGTCTTGTTTGAACTTTTCATTTAACTTTTGTTTGAACTCTTTGTAAATAAATTTGGTTGGGTTTTTTCCAGCCTGTTGATTATAAAAACGGGTTGTCCCTGACATTCAAACAGGGCCAGTCATAGGCTGGAATAGAACAAGAAGTTCAAGGTGAGATATACCACACTACCTCCTCCTGTTTATCCCCACAACAGCAACCCTCTAAGTAGGTTAGGCTGGGAGAGAGCAACTGGCCTAAAGTCACTCAATGAATTTGTGTAGCTGAGGCTTGGCTAGAACCTGAGTCTTCTTGCTTCTTAGCTCAATACTGTAACTTACTATACCAAACTGGTGTTCTTTCCAATTCCTCAATATTTATTTACTTAAATGTATGCGGGTAGCACTCAACTTACAACCACAATTGAGACTAGAATTTCCACTGCTAAACAAGGTAGTTGTTAAGTGAGTTATGTCCGATTTTACGACCTTTTTGCCATGGTTGTTAATTAAATCATTGCAGTTGCATTCACTTAATGTGAATCATGGGGTTGTTAAGCGAATATGGTTTCCCCTATTGACTTTTCTTGCAGGAAGCTGTTGGGGAAGGTCACAAATAGCAATCATATCATTGTAGAATGCTGCAACTATTATAAATACATGCTGGTTGCCAAGTGCCCAAATTTTGATTGTATGGCCATGAGGATGCTACAATGGTTGTGAGACTATTTGTAAATCATTTTTTTCAATGTCATAGTAACTTCAAACAGTCACTAAATGAATAGTGATAAATAAAGGACAACCTACAGGACTACCCATCTGTGCACCCATCTGGGCAACTCACGGAATTGAAAAATAAAATACAAAAACAGCAAACCAATACAATAAATAAAAACTATTGACTCTTCCAGTGGTGGGATTCAAATATGTGAACAACCAGTTCTCTGTGTGGATGCCACTTCCAGAAGTCCATTCTAGGCCTGAGCAACAAAAAATTAGCTACTGGTTCTGCCAAAGTGGTGCGAACCATCTGAATCCCACCACTGGACTTTTCCCCAAGATAGCTGCTGAATGGTAGAAATTTTTCTTTTTCCTGCCAACAATCTGCTGATTTTGCTGCTCCCTGGATTTGAATGGGAGCACATAAGAATGACCCAACACAGATTTAGGATGGCGGTGGACTCATCTGAGTCTTGTAGATTCCAGTTCCCTGTGGGAGCAGTTGGAAAATCACTGGTCATCCATCCATTTTCCTCTCAGAAGAAAAAAAGGTATTTTCTGGATATTTCAATCCAAAGTTAAAAGAAAAATAAAAGAAAACATCATTTTCAGAAGTTCATTTTCTTAAGCATGCTTGGGTTTTGGAATTTTTTGTTTCATTTTTATTTTTGTCTTTAAAAGCTGATTGGTTGGCTGAAGGCTGATTTATTTTAACCCTCTGCTGGGCGTTATCTGCTCTTTTTTTTCTTTTTCCCTTTTATTTATGTTGTTGTTTTTAACAACTTTTGTATTTCCATAAGGAAATACAGCATGTTCTTGGATAGTGAAAGTACTTTCATTTGATTTACAACTATACTGAACTTCTCACCACAGGCTTTTTGCATTTTATTAATTTGCAAATTATTTGCAGCTTATTTTTTAAATTTTTCTTTTAACTTTGGATCAAAATATCCAGAAAATATCTTTCCTGTTGCTATATCTATTTCTTCACTTTGCTTCTGTGTTTTCTTCCTTGTGTTCTCTTATCTATCATTAGCAGTGCTTTTTTTCTAAAAAAAAAAAAAAGGTGCTGGAACTCTGAGGTGCTATCACTGGGAGCGATGCCGGTGTCTTGCTACGGCATTGCCACTCGTCCTTTGCACCCCTGCCCTTGCAGCTCAGAGCCACATGGGGATTCCCCTCCCCACATGGGGATTCCCCTCCCCATAGCCACCATGAGGATTCCCCTCCCCACAGTTGCCACTCCGCGGCCCGTGCTGAGCCCCCACCCGGAGCTGCTCCGAACCCCGACCAAGAGCTGTGTTCCTCGTGGCAGTGGTCTCTGGCGCCAAAAAACTGATGGTCTCCAGCAACAGCACTCGTTCACTTACTGCCCCATCGCTTCCAAATGCAGTAAGTGAGCGAGCGAGCAAGTGGCATTTGGAAGCGTTTGGAAGCAACGGGGCAGTAAGTGAGTGAGTGAATGAGCAAATGGCATTTGGAAGCATCGGGGCAGTGAGTGTGTGAATGAGCAAATGGCGTTTAGAAGCAATGGGGCAGTAAGTGAGCAAGCGAGCAAGAGGCCTTTGAAAGAGATGGAGTGAGTGGGGGAGAGACTGAATGAGGTGCCTTTGAAAGAGATGGAGCAGTGGGCTAATGCCTCCTTAAGTAACACCAGCTGCCTGCAATTAGTGCAGGTTCACATTCCACCAGGCTCAAGGTTGACTCAGCCTTCCAACCTTCCGAGGTAGGTAAAATGAGGACCCAGATTGTTGGGGGCAATAAGCTGACTTTGTAACAATGCCGCTTGGGGGGGCGAGCGAAAACCCTAATAAGCAGGCATATACATAAAATGAAGGCTATTGCTAAGCACATTGATTTGTGCTTAGATTGTAAGCCGCCCTGAGTCTTCGGAGAAGGGTGGGATATAAATGGGATTTTTTTAAAAAATGGCGTTTGGAAGCGATGGGGCAGTAAGTGAGTGAGTGAACGAGCAAATGGCGTTTGGAAGCGATGGGGCAGTAAGTGACTGAGTGAACGAGCAAATGGCGTTTGGAAGTGATGGGGCAGTAAGTGAGTGAATGAGCAAATGGCGTTTGGAAGCAATGGGGCAGTAAGGGAGCGAGCGAGCAAGAGGCCTTTGAAAGAGATGGAGTGAGTGGGGGAGAGACTGAACGAGGTGCCTTTGAAAGAGATGGAGCAGTGAATGAGAGCGATTGGAGGCTTTTGTGAGCAAAGTGTGAGTGAGTGGGGGGGGCTTTTGCGAGCGACGGGCGAGAGAAAAAGGGAAAAGTGAGGGGAAGAAGGGAAAAAGAAAAGGCACTGACTTCTGACTTCCTCTGTTGCAGGAGTAGAAGGAAGCATTAACATTGAACCTCAACATTTTGCTTTTCTATAATATTATAAACTAGCCATTTCTATAATAAATGAATCTAACCAATGAAACCCAAAATACCCCCCCTCCCTGTAGTGGCATCTTGAATAGAGACGTCTATAGATATTTTCTCGGCCCTCCTTCCAACCCACACAGTATAGATCTTCAATGAAAGGTCATCTAGTTGCAGTTGTTTTTTATGCAGCTCTAAGTATCCATTGGAGTCTGTAGTTCTATTTAGTTGCTGTACCAAATCAGACAGTTATTGAATTACATATGACAGACTCAATAATTCCTTTATAGAACTGTATCAATAGTTCCTGGGGCAGCCTGAACGTTCTAAGTTGATGCAGGAAGAACATTCTTTGTGGTGCTTTTTTAATGCATGGCTGATATCTGAAAGACCATTTGGTAGACTGCAATCCTTAGTTGAAAACTTTTTAAAAATGTTTGATGAAATAATGGATGTGAAAAATATTCTGATGCATGTAGCTCTGGTTAAATTAGATTCATAAAAGGAATGTGATTTGAAAGCAGCAGATCCATTGGAAAAAAATATGGACACTACAGGCTTAGAACTAATTCACTTGATTACAAACACCTTCAAGCCTTCAAGCATACATTCTTTTACAACAGTAGAAACCTTACTAAGTGGAGAAGTGGTTTTATCTTAGGAAGATTAAAGAACATTGGGGAATGGATTTGTCCCACTTAACTGGAAATCAATTTCATCTGGAGTTTTTGGGGAAGATAAACTGACTTTGGAGATTAAATTTATTATATTTAATTAGACAAAAGATGGTATTAAGAAACAAACATGGATATTTGATCCAGGATCTATGAGTTGATTACAGTGACATTTTGTTAATAGAGGGTTTTGAAAATTTAATGTTGCCTTTATTATTGTTCTTCTTGTTAACTATTCTGTCATTAATATAGTATATAGATGACAGATTAACAATTTGCAAATAGATTCAGTAGTTTAAAATTTGGGGGGTCCTGCATTAATCAGTATTCAAGTAGGGGGGATAATATATCTATATGTGTTAGGTTTTTTAAAAAAAATTAAGGCACTTTTTAATGTCTTGTTTATTTTGTGTTTGTCTTTTTTTAAAAATGAGTTTTGTGTTTTAACTTTATTTGAATAAAACAAAAATAGTAAAAATAAATAAAAACTGTTAAAATATAAATAATTTAAAATTATAAAACAAATCCCAAGATCATAGGTGTTTGGAGACAAAATAAGCACAATCTACAACAGAGTGATCACATTCTTCATGTGATCAGGACAGGGAAAAAGAAACACAAATTTTAATTAACTAAATTTTTCCCATAGAGTAACGTTTATCATTATCACAGAAATGCAGTTGTAGATTTAGTAATCCTATTCAGGGGCTTTTGACTCTGTATTATTTCGAATATTTATCTTAGAAAACAAAGTAAGTTTTCCATAGATGCAAGAAACATACGCATTTTCTTTCTCATGAAGAATGGACTTTTAAAATATAAAAACTGAACTTCAATAGACCAAAATCAAGCAACATAGTCAACATATCCTATAACTACTGCGTATCAAAATAACTTTATCTGTTTGTAAATAAATACATAGAAATTTAACAAGCCTGGCCATTTGCCTTATTTGTTTCTGTCTCTGTCTTAGAATTACTGTCTATATAAAATGCATAGTACATTGTAAAGTAATCCCAATTATACCGAAGCTTGGCTTGACTGCCATCTGCTGATATTAAAAGAACATCTCCAATACTCAAATCATTAAACTAGTTAATTCATTATAAAATGATCTTTATTAATAACAAACAACAAAACAAAATACATGCAAACTTGAACTGATTTTGCCTCTTGCTATTTTATTTATTGTGTAAGAAATAGCAAAGCCATTAAATGAAAAGGACAGTTATGTGTTTGTGATTTTTCTTCACAGCAAATCTATTATTACTCTCAGTTTTACCTTAACAAAATGTACATGGCACATGGGAAACCAGACCCAGCATGTCTTTCCCAAGTTTTTTTAAAATAGGAATATGGGGTGCATGGAAAAACACAGACCAAATATTTTGGATTCTAGTTTAAGCCATTAAATCAAACATGCCTTTACTTGCAGCTATTTTCTGTTAAAAATAAACTGGCTTAATCTAATTAGGTCCACTGATACTGGCAAAACCTTACTGTACAAATAAATCAATCCCTTTTCCTTACTTCTTTAACTGTTGTTATGGGGCCCTCTTAGTAAAAAAAATTGCTACAGCATTAATATTTGCTTCCATTGTGTCACACTATCCTTTAAAGGTAATCTGAGGAACTGAGGCCTTTTTTTCTCTCTTCATACAATTTGAGAACAAAAAGAACAGAAGGGCGATTGCTTGTTTGAAATAAACATTAAATTTGGTTGAAACAAAAATGTATTTAAAGCTTATGTGCTTGTTTGTGAAGTAATGGAATTAGCCCTGTTTCAGCAAGCTGGCTAAAATGATATTTTTGCTGTGGAAACTTTTAGAAAACACACATTAGTGATAAAAAAGGGTGATATACATTATCTTTGCTAATGTGTTCATGTTTCCTGAAATCATCAGGCTCTCTCTTAAATCTAGCAAAGTATAAACCTGTATATTTCACAACCTGCAAGAAAAGTATATGAAATATCCATTCATGAATGAACAGGAATTGTTTATTCAGAAACTGACAATATTGTGACTGGAAACAATGTCTGACCTGGGTGGGAATTCTACTTCTTTGAAAGTAAAGAAAATTTTGTTCCATGCTGTCAATTGTAAGTTTAATTCAAGGCTTCATATTCTTACACTGTGGATATATATAATAAAAACAGCATGACATTTTTAAGACTTACTTAATGTTAATGTATTCAGTTGAATGTTTTTCTATTTGCAGTTGCCTAAAAATTGATTGTACTAAGGCAACTATGAGCTTTATACATAGGTATTCTATTAACAGGCAAAAATACCACATGTGCCTGTTCCACATAATTAGATAATAATTAAGACAAAATATTTAATGTTTATCAAATTAAATTAAGTGAATACAGGCCATCCTTGACATACGACCATAATTGGGACCAGGAATTCTATAGCTTAGCAAGATAGTTTCAAGTGAGTCATTCCTGATTTTACAACCTTTTTTGCAATGGTTTTTAAGTGAATCACTGCAGTTCTTAAGTGAATAATGCGGTCATTAAGCAAATCCAGCTTCTCCACTGATTTTGCTTATTGGAAGCCAGATAAGACTCACAAATGGCAATCACATGACCCAGGATGCTGCAACCATTGTAAATACATGTTGGTTATCAATTACCAAATTGTGATCATGCTGTGAGGACCGGTTATAAGTCCCTTTTTTCAGTGCCATTGTAACTTCAAATTGTTTCTAAATGAATAGTTATAAGTAGAGGACTATCTGTACTGTGTTTCTCCTTGGTGATTTTTTAATAATTTCATTAGAAAGCATGTAAATCTATTAAAGCAATTAATTTAAACTCATTAAAAGTAACAAGGGAGCATTTTAGGTGTGATATATTTTAGGTAAGAAAATCAATTTTCAATAGATTATGTTATTCCACTTTCCTATTTTTAAGGAAATAAAATGGTTTTTGTATTACACCAATGCCAACAATTTCCCCCCCCCATTCTAAATTTCAAATTCAAGTTGTTTGAAATGAATTAATTTTTTAAAAATGAAAAAACACTTGACAAACATAAACAAGTTTAGAAAAAAAAATAATCAGCAAAATATAATTAACTTAAATACTCTTTGCACAGCCCTAACAATTTGATTATAACAATTTGAAAATTTCTCTGCTATAAAGTTATACCCTGTATTTTATTTATATAGGGTTATAGACAACAGCATGACTATTTATTTCAGTCTCAGTACAGCTGTGAAAAACGCAGCTCAACAAGTTCATCTATGCCTTGTTTTGTCAAGTAAGTAATAAATCTTTAGTGAAAAACTCACAATGCTCAAACTGTCACAAACTGAATTGTAAAGGGGAGCAAATTCAGCAGCCTCAAGGCTGATTTACCATTCTCAATATTTCCTGACAAATGAAGGACTGAAAACAAAGAACATTTCAGCACACCTGGAAATATTTATTTACTCTATTTGGCATTTAAAAAATACCCTGCAGATTCCTTTGGAAATTCAGATACCTTTAAAAATGCCAGCTATAAAATCAATAAATAAAAACATGCAGAGGCAAATTTGCCACAATGCAGTAAGGCCAGATAACTATTTAATGTGAGGTTCATAAAAAGTCTTCCATCAAAAATGAAAAGCTAATAATTTAATAAACCTAAGAGTTGGACACATTTTTAAGAAACCATTTAATAATGTCCAAATGTTGTCCTTAAATTTTAATTATTTTCTTAATTGTGATGTATTTTTAATTAAAATAAATTGCTTAATTCAATTACCATGGTGAAAAAGTATGTTTCCAGTCCCCATTCAAGGTACCAGATTTAAAAGTTAAGTTGGACCTAACCAAAAACAAACCTAATCTATATTCATACCATGGGGAGTCTAGAAATAGCAGCATTTTCTGTTTGGATACCCCAGCAAATATCTCTAGATACTGACAGTATTAATAAAGCTACAGATAATTTTATTTCTATGATAATTTTTTAGTCTTTTCATCTGTAAAAATGGCTACCATCTTGTCTAAGCAAATTCCATTACATATGTAATGTGCAGAATACCACTTTACAGTAGCGGCCAAAATTGTGGAAACTTTTTGGGAAAAGTGTACATTTGAGGTTTGATGGCTAGTAACACCACTTTTTTGTAGTAGTAGTACCATAAAATTATATATCAATGGAAAGATAATTTAATCAAGAATGTAATGCAACAAAGTTTGTTCAATTATCTGTATTGTATTCTATGAAAAGTTATAACCAAATAACCAGGAAAAGGAAGCACAACTTGCTTAGGTTGATATTAGGTAGCTTTCCTTCATGTGATTGTAGCCAATGAACATGAGTGTTTAGAGAGCCAATCAGGTGTCATTTTGTTTTGGCAATGAGCCAATCAGATCACAGTAGGATTCAGTTCTTGATGTCATGTATTGAAACTGAGAGGACATTTGTCAGTGTGTTATGTGATCACTATCAAGTTGGTTGGGGTTTTTTTGTGTTCTTTCATTTAGTGAGCTTGTAAAATGTAATAAAATTAAAGTAATGGTTCAAAGAGTTGACTGGTTGCCCAGAAAGCAATGTAAAATACTAATATTGTGAACAAGGCTACAGTTATAAAGAAATTAGAAGAAAAATTGGTGGAAACTTAACCAAAGGTGGCATTTCTACTGTACACTTTTCCCAAAAGGTTTCCACAATTTTGGCCACTACTGTATCTATCCTGAATCTATAGTCCTGAACCCAAAAATAAAACACTCTATTACATCTTTTCAAAATATAGCAACCAGTATTGTACGCTGTTTTCCACATGGAGATATATGATAAATGTTAGCAGGTTTGCATTTAATCCCTTTCCTATCATGGACTTTTTCCCCCCTAGCTGTTGCAAACTGAATCAGTGTCTTCACTGAACTATCCACTATCACCACACATTTTTAAGTATCTAAGGACAGCTCACCCTCTATAGTACTATATATGAAGTGAAACCTTTATATTTTTCTAATGATCACTGATTATTCGCTCTGTTTAAAGCAGTCCTTCTATAGTCACTTTTAATTTTCACCAGCCTGATAAGTTTACTGTGATTATCTTCTGCATATCTCCTGCAATGGCTGATGTAAACAATTCATTCAACCTCTCTACAATCTGCTTTGTAGATTGTTACTTGATAATTGACAATATTTTATTATGTAAAGCTAATAAACTTGCTTTAAACTTAGGAAAGCTACTTGCTTAATCTCACTCCAACTGAAAGGCAAAAACAGACTTTCATTTTGCCACTTTGGCAGAAATGTCTTTTGTATAAGCATATACAGTTAGTCCTTGATTGAACAAGGTAATGGGCCTAGAATTTCCATTGCCAAGGGATGTGATCATAAGATGCAATATCCTGTGACGGCATCAGTGATGTCAATTCTGGTTACCCCCAATGCTGTCATTAAGCTAAGATTGCAAGTCATTAAGCAAATTCCAGGTAGTTTCCAAACAGGCTTGTAGGCATTTAAGGCATGGTATATAGTGCATAGCAAAAAGGTGGCAGGGTCAGAGGTACCTGCTGCCAGGTGGGAGAGAGTGTGACTGGCCCACAGACACAGAGAGAGCAACAATAGAGCAGAGGAATAGCTGCTGCCCAGTGGGGGAGAGTGTGAGCAACTAACTGGAGCAACCTTCCCTGCCACAAATTTGCTTTTTGTTTGCTTCTGCTTTTTTAAGATAAGCCTTAGTCTTGTTACCTTTAGATCTCTCATAACCAGAATTCAAGAAAATATTTTAAAGCTGTATCTTTGGAAGGGGAGGGTGAGCAGATAATGCTTTTCTCAATCCCAGGCCCTGTCCTGATCCAGTGTCTGGAGGCTATGTGGCTCTAGATGGAGAACTTCAGACTGAAGCTCACTCTGACATAACTGAATGGAGGTGGTTACTTCCCTTGCCCTGACTCCAATATCAGGATTTTATATTCTTGGTCTGGGTGGAGATACACCAGTGGTGGGATTCAAATATGTGAACAACCAGTTCTCTGTGTGGATGCCGCTTCCGGAAGTCCATTCTGGGCCTGGGCAACAAAAAATTAGCTACTGGTTCTACTGAACTGGTGCAAACTGGCTGAATCCCACCACTGGGATACACTATTCCATGCAAGACTGGTAGGCAGTCATAAATAAATACACCAAAATTAAATATGGTATAAAATATTAACTACCAGAGTGCATATTTATGACATACTTAATTAAATGTACTTCTACTAAGTGAAAATATTATCATTTTATTGGGAAAACAGGAGGTGTCTGAAAATTGCTTCCTCAATAATATTGGAGGTAGTATCAGAGTTAGTGGTGGAAGCATTACACAAACATTGGAGGCTGGGTAGGTGGATAAAGCTGATGGAAGTGAAATCTGAAAGCCTATCTTGAACCACTAATTCCACCTTCCTTTACAAGTCCCAATTTCCCTGATAGAACTAGTAAGTGCCATATCTGGCAACCACTGCCTCACACCAACTATCAGATTATAAGTCACCTGAGAAAACTTATTTTTAAAGACAAGTGATCAATATATTGTAAGATCATTTGGTCATTTTGATAATATTGGAATTATTGTAATGTATTTTTCTGAACATTCTTTAGAGTTGTCTGGTTGACATGAGGTAAAAGCATTTAAAAAACAAATAATTTTGCTTAAGGAAATGATGGGAGGTTTATGCTTCATTTATGTTTACATTTTTTCAAATTGTAAAACCAAAACATAGTACTCATAACACATGCTAAGGAAACTTACAACTTCAAAAACTATGGGGTGCCATCACAGGCCGCAAAATATCACTTCATTCTCAGCCCTTAGTCTTTAGATATAACAGCTAGTGTGCTAGACACTCAGTTTTCACTCAGAACTATACAATTCCTTAGCTACACATAACTTACTTCCTTTTGAGAAACAATCATGGAGCTATGCAGCTTCCTTTGTTCTAGTCTGCCATTACAAATATAGGCCATGGATCTTCTTGGTGATGGCAAGAAAACCAGGAAATTTTAGCCTAGTGAATTTCTATTTTTCTCACAGGCAGAGTCAGTTTGGTCTAGTGGTTAAGGCAATGGGCTAGAAAGCAGGAGACCCAAGTTCAAGTCTCTCCTTAGGCATGAAAGCCATTTGGATGAGTTTGGGCCAAGTTGTGGGGAAAATAGGGGGAGGAAGATGTGTTGGATATATTCACTGCCTTGAGTTATTATAAAAATAATAAACGCAGGATACAAATAAATACATTCCATTCAATGATGACTAAAGAGTGATCTCAGAAAGGGTTGAAGCTGACAGCTTTTTAAATGCTAATAAAAACTGGGACTGAACAAATTCAAACTTTAAAGAAGGAATATCTCACTGGTAGAATACAACTTTACTTGTAAGAAATACTTTCTTTTTCTTCTTCTCATCAGTAGCAAGTTAGGTTCAGCTTAATCTATTGCTTTTGAAATATAATAAGTCTGGGACACAGTTCAAAACTTCAGAAGAACAGGTGAAAAGCTGGAATAAAATTAACTGTAAAAAGACCACATGGATGCATGCAGCAGATCAATAATCAATTAAAACATCATCCATGACGGCTTCTGTTTTAAAATCATGAATTTTAATAAAAATTTAAATTCTCCTCTAGCTGTAATCTTAACAAAGTCAGATGATCAAAATTATTTGGCACAAAAGCAGTAATAAGAGACTTACCTTGTCTATCATATCCGGCCGGTTTGTAGCTGCCAAAACTGTCACATCCTTTAACTGTTCGATCCCATCCATTTCAGTCAACAATTGTGCCAAGACACGGTTCATAACATTCACAGAACTTGAAGAACTAATGAAAAAGAAACCCACAGCAGTTTATAGTAAAGCATTTGATGCTAGAAATCTGTAAATTCTGTTCAGGTCCATTTGCTCTAATTGAGTCAAAGTTCAGACTGAAAGTTCTTTGGAGAAAAGGTCCCAGTTACATTACTTAATTACATTACTTAAAAATAATAATATACCGGTACTTTGATAATGCTGGGATTCACTAACTTTTTCTCAAAACTTTATGACCCAAAGAAAAAAGGAAGAAAAATTTAAAAAAATTCTATCTTTCAAATCCAAAAGACAAAACAAAGAGGAAAGTTTTTGCAGCAAAAACTGCTTTAGCACTGTTTTTCAAATTTGGGATGCTACATCACAACACAGAAGTGTTTTGTTCAACCTTTAAGTTCAGCATTTTTTCAAAACTAAATGACAGCATACTAGGCATCTTAAAGCTATGCTTCCTTACTGTCAAAAATGCTTCTCTGAATCTCTACTTTTGATTTTATTTTCAAAGCCTGACATACCATGAAGACATGGTAGACAACCCTCTGGTTCCTTCAGCCTTTGAAATAGAAAGCTATCATTTGTTTTTAAAATGAAATTGTTATTACCAAAATTGAGGACTAATTGTGTGTACGCCCAAATATGCAAGGGCTGAAACAGGGGGTGGAATCATTTCAGTCCTCTAAAATCCCCAGTCAGTATGGCTGCAAATATTTCACGAACATCCTTACCTAGACCCCATATTTATGACTAAAGTATTTGCAAACATTGTATAATAGAATGGCTTGTTTAAAGCTTTATTTCTCAGACCTCCTTATTGCAAAATAGTGAATTATAATGCACTTCTAAAGTTTCATTTGCAAGTTCACATTCCACAGATAAAAAAGCTAAGTGGTTTAGCCTGTAGTCTTCTTTCACCTTCTGGTATTGCTATAATAAAATGCTTTCAGTATTTTTTCAGTTGACTGTGTAAAATAAATCTGCAAGGCACTGATACCTCGTTAAAATTACAAACTTTATTATATTTATCAATTTCTTTTAATAATGGAAATAGGGATATTAATAACCTTTTCCAAAAATAAATTTCAACCTTTCTTTCAGGTGCAAGATTTCACATCATTTTGAGAAAGAAAAAATGAATAAATTTAATGGAGAAGACCATTAAAGACTGAGTGGCTGTGCATACCGGCATCTCAGACTAACCAATCTTTTCCATCGTTAACAATGGGGGGTGAGGTGTTACCCCCTGTTGATAGGGTTCGCAACTTGGGTGTCCTCCTGGATTCACGGCTCAGTTTGGAAGATCATATAGGAGCCGTGGCCAGGGGGGCTTTTGCCCAGGTTCGCCTGGTGCGCCAGTTACGGCCCTATCTGGACCGAGATGCGCTACGCACAGTCACCCATGCGCTCGTGACCTCCCGGCTAGACTACTGCAATGCTCTCTACATGGGGCTGCCCCTGAGGACCACTCGGAGGCTTCAGCTGGTGCAGAATGCAGCCGCACGAGTTGTGATGGGAGTCTCCCGATATTCCCATGTAACACCTCTTTTCCGCGAGCTGCATTGGCTTCCGGTTGCCCTCCGGGTGAGATTCAAGGTGCTGGTGATGACCTATAAAGCCCTAAATGGCATGGGCCCGGATTATCTAAGGGAACACCTGCTGCCAGCGTCAATTTCCCATCGTCCTGTGCGCTCCCACAGGAAGGGCCTCCTCAGGGTACCGCTGGTCAAGGATTGCCGACGGGCGATCCACAGGGGGAGGGCATTCTCTGTGGGCGCGCCTGCCCTATGGAATCAACTGCCAATGGAACTCCGGACTGCCCCCGACCTTCGTTCATTTCGCCGGGACCTAAAAACCTGGCTCTTTGAGCTATCTGGTCTGGACTGAGGGGTTTAATGTTTTTAAATTGTGATTTAATTTTTGCGGCTAGACTTAATTTAATTTAATTTTAATTTTATATTGGATTGTTTTTAAATTTTGCCTTGTAAACCGCCCTGAGTCCTTTGGGAATAGGGCGGTATATAAACCGAATAAATAATAATAATAATAATAATATACACTTGGGTCCTGGTTTCTGCTTTCCTTGGATTAAGTGCCCAATTATTATGATGTTCCACCTATCCCAAACTTTCCTGCCTGTTTAGGTACAACTAATTATATCACATAAAGTAAAATTGCCAAGTCAGGTTCAACTCCTAGTGACTTCATAGACACATCCATGTAGGTTCTTGCTAACAATACTGACATGTTTGGGAATGTTCTTAATTATTGTGATTTACTTTTTTCTTCCTTGTTTAGCTACAGTCCTGGTGGTCTCCCATTTACATGCAAGAATACATACATTTGCTATTCTAGAACTGCAATTCAGTTTTCTATCCTGCTCAAATACATTTGCTTCTCAATGGCACCAGCAAATCTCACTAGACTTGGACAATACTGACATATATACAAATATATGAGTCCATGTGGATGTGTTTGGATGTATATACACACAAATACATATATATGGAAAGCATGTTGTCATATTTTGATGCATGATCGATATTATAGCTTTGGTTATATTTCCCATACAATGAGGCTATCATCTGTATAATGTTCCCATTGGATTTTTTTCCCCCGCCCCCCTTGCATTCAGTTGTATCTGATCCTTGCAAACTGTCTGGACAAATCCCCGAAGTTTTCTCAGAAAAGTTTTTTCCAGAAATGGTTTGCCATTGCCTACTTCTTTGGGCTGAAAGTAACTACCCCAAGGTCACCCAACTTTGGGCTTAAGATGGAACTAGAACTCACAGCCTCACAGTTTCTAGTCTTATGCCTTAACCCTAACACCAACCTGGCTCTTCTTATAGATACTTCACAGATATGGTAGATACTTGGATCTATCAAGACACAATAAAATCAACTCTTTTCACCCAACCACAGCGTAGGGTGCTTAAGTCATTGAAAAATTTATAAAATAACTTGTTTAAGCAAAATAATAAAACCGCTATTGCAATTTTAGGAAGAAATGAAAGTAGGCAATAGTTTAGTTCCTATTACCATTGCAGATTAAAATAGATTGAGCCTGTGGTAGATTAGCTTTTATACCAATATTAATAAAGTCTACAACTTTACAGTTTGAGTTTATGCAGCAATAATCTTAAGATCCCCTTCATGGATTACTGCCTTGTCGTGGCGAAGGGGCTTGCGTAATTCAATGAAGCTATGAGCTATGCCGTGCAGGGCCACCCAAGACGGACAGGTCATAGCAGAGAGTTCTGACAAAACGTGATCCACTGGAGAAGGAAATGGCAACCCACTCCAGTATCTTTGCCATGAAAACCCTATGGACAGTACCAAAAGGCAAAACGATATGACGCTGGAAGATGAGCCCCTCAGGTCGGAAGGCGTCCAATATGCTACTGGGGAAGAGCAGAGGGCTAGTACTAGTAGCGCCAGAAAGAATGAAGCGACTGGGCCAAAGCCGAAAGGACGCTCAGCTGTGGATATGTCTGGTAGTGAAAGGAAAGTCCGATGCTGTAAAGATTTTTTCTCCATAGGAACCTGGAATGTAAGATCCATGAATCAAGGAAAGCTGGACGTGGTCAAACAAGAGAT
The DNA here is from genome assembly GCF_964194415.1 of Vipera berus. Taxonomy (NCBI): domain Eukaryota; kingdom Metazoa; phylum Chordata; class Lepidosauria; order Squamata; family Viperidae; genus Vipera; species Vipera berus. The sequence goes on from NC_138209.1 coordinate 39,383,044, forward strand.
GACAAGACTGAACATTGACATCTTAGGTATCAGCGAACTAAAATGGACAGGAATGGGTGAATTTAATTCAGATGACCATCAGGTATACTACTGCGGGCAAGAATCCCTCAGAAGAAATGGAGTAGCCTTCATAGTCAATAAAAGAGTAGGAAAAGCAATACTGGGATACAATCCTCAAAATGACAGAATGATCTCAGTTCGAATCCAAGGCAAACCATTCAATATCACAGTAGTCCAAGTCTATGCCCCAACCACCGGTGCTGAAGAGGATGAAATTGACCGGTTCTATGAAGCCCCACAGCACCTTATAGAACTAACACCAAAAAATGATGTCCTTATCATCATGGGGGATTGGAATGCTAAAGTAGGAAGCCAAAAGATAACCGGAATAACAGGCAAGTTTGGCCTTGGAGTACAAAATGAAGCAGGGCACAGGCTGATAGAATTTTGTCAAGAGAATACGATGGTCATAGCAAACACCCTTTTCCAACAACCCAAGAGACGGCTCTACACATGGACATCACCAGACGGTCAACACAGAAATCAGATTGACTATGTACTCTGCAGCCAAAGATGGAGAAGCTCTATACAGTCAATAAAAACAAGACCAGGAGCTGACTGTGGCTCAGACCATGAGCTTCTTGTTGCAAAGTTTAAGCTTAAACTGAAGAAAGTAGGGAAAAGCACTAGGCCAGTCAGGTATGAATTAAATCATATCCCTGTTGAATATACAGTAGAGGTGACAAATAGATTTAAGGAATTAGATCTGATAGACAGGGTGCCTGAAGAACTATGGACAGAGGTTCGCAACATTGTACAAGAGGTAGCAACCAAAACCATCCCAAAGAAAAAGAAATGCAAGAAAGCAAAATGGCTGTCTGAGGAAGCTTTGCAAATAGCTGAGGAAAGGAGGGAAGCAAAAGGCAAGGGAGAAAAAGAAAGATACGCCCAATTGAATGCAGAATTCCAGAGAATAGCTAGAAGAGATAAGAATGACTTCTTAAATGAACAGTGCAAAGAAATAGAAGAAAACAATAGAATAGGGAGGACCAGAGATCTTTTCAAGAAAATTGGAGAGATGAAGGGAACGTTCAATGCAAAAATGGGCATGATAAAGGACCAAAATGGCAGGGACCTAACAGAGGCAGAAGAGATTAAGAAGAGATGGCAAAATTACACAGAAGAACTATACAAGAATGAGCTTAACGTCCCTGATAATCACAATGAGGTGGTCACTGACCTCGAGCCAGACATCCTAGAATGTGAAGTGAAGTGGGCCTTAGAAAAGCTGAGCAACAACAAAGCTAGTGGAGGTGACAGTATTCCAGCTGAGCTATTCAAAATCTTAAAAGACGATGCAGTAAAAGTGCTACACTCAATTTGCCAGCAAATTTGGAAATTTGGCCACCTAATGAGGAGGAAGGACTCACTGGAGAAGAGCCTAATGCTGGGAAAGATTGAGGGCAATAGAAGAAGGGGACGACAGAGAATGAGGTGGCTGGATGGAGTCACTGAAGCAGTAGGCGTGAGCTTAACTGGACTCCAGAAGATGGTAGAGGACAGGAAGGCCTGGAGGAACATTGTCCATAGGGTCGCGATGGGTCGGACACGACTTCGCAACTAACAACAACAACAATCTTAAGATGCAATTCTATCAAAAAAGATTCTCAAATACATTATTCCAAAATAAGTTCAGTATGGCATATGCCTCTGGTTTTCAAATGCCATACATGTTTAACACACTTATGAAATGGAGAATTAAGTAATCAACTCCAAACCTGAATGGTTTCCTTATTTTCCCAGTTGGCACTATTTACATGGATAACCTGATACAAAAAAAAAAAAGGTCTGGAAGAATTCAGCGAAGGATTCCCTCCAAAAGCTCTCTTGAACAACTGTTAAATGGAGCTGAAAATTTTGAACAGGTGGATGTAGGAAAAGGAGCAAAAAGACAAACACTTAGTCACAGAATTTAATATTCAGATACATGTCAAAATTCTCAACTGGAGCCAAATTAACAAAGATTGTAGAAAAAGCCATGAAAATTTAAACTAAGTAAAATTAAAATATTTTATTTATTGCTTGTTCATGGGTCAAGATCCTAAAATGCTGTTACATGTATGATTTTAATTATATTCTATTTAACATTTCATTAGCTTTGCCTCAAGGAGCTATCTTATAATCCTTGGCTCTGTAAGGCTATTACTACTGAAATCAAAATAAATTTCTTTATGTTCTTCCGAGCTGCTGTGATTCCCTTTAGGCAGGGAAGTCAGCTGTCTGATTACACACCATATTTAGCATGACTCCTACAAGTAAACAAGCCTTTATGGCTTAACAGGATATCCTATAAAAATGCAGACAGACAGACATTTATAACAGAAGATTTCTCCACCAGCTGCTTCAGAACTGCGTCAGCAGCATGCATGTTCAGATGTTTGAGCTCTGCATAAACTGTTAATCTTCAGGATAAGATAGAAGCACATTTTTTCCATTTTCCCATGATTTCCTAGCAAGATTTTCCAATTAAGTTAGTCAATGCTTATTAAACATGCCTGGGTTTTTGAAACAAACATAAGCAAAGATCCAAATTATGCTGAACTTTCCAGTCTAATTTGTATGGTTTCAGTATGCAACTGATTCATGTTATTTCCTCCTATACCCGGCCTATGAAATTTTGATGTCATTATCCAAGCAAAATAGAAATAGCAATTGTGCAGACATTGATGCAAAATTATTTTCTATCAACAAACTGATTATGTGACAAACCAGCATTTATGCAAAATCCAAACATCCTTATACAACGCTCCAAGGAAAACAGTAAAAAAAACCTTAGGAAACAGTAATAATAAAAAGTCCTTTAAAAAGGAAAAGACTGTTGCTCCATGTCAATTAAATTACATAAAATTCTTCCATCAGTGATATGTAGCAAATAATTTGCTGCTACTTATTTTATGTATCTGGCTTTTCAAGTTTATATTTATTTGTAACAGTAAATTACAAAAAAGCAAATTGAGAATAAAATCTGAACATAACCAGTTTTTTTTTCAATCTAATGAATGTAGATTTTAACAGTCATTGTTTTCAAATATATTTAAAACTCCTACTCAGCTAATTTTAAAAAAAATCTGTTAATTTGTTTGCAAATGTAAAAAAAATAGACATTGGCTGTATTTGATTTCTCACAGGTTGAACCTTTTGAAAATTATATGCATTTTATGGGAAGTTTAAAATAATTATTAAAAGCCTTTAACTTGCTACTGGATAAATAGTAACTTACGCACAGAACTCTTCAGTATTTCTGCTTTTTCTGTGACACTTCTGAGGTAAAAACATTCCTAAGATTCCAACATCCTCTGCTCATCAATCCTTCAACAATAGTTACCCCAATTACACCAAGAGAAATAATTATTGATCCTGGCATTTGTGTCAAGGTTTCACAGGATGAAAGTTGTCAGCAAGGCATACCTGCCAGGTCAGGCTTTTTCAGGCCATCTACCATGTTTGTAATTAATTGTCATACTATTTTATATCCTTTCCTCACAAGACCTATTGAAATAAATCTTTGGCCAACCTAGGTTTTCTCACGTATTTATTTTTAAAACTGTGTTTCCATAACAGCGACAAATGTAGACATTTGTGTAGCTAGTAACATGTTACTAAGCCTTGGTGGTACTATAATTTTAAAAATAACAATTTCCCTAGGTAAAGATTTCCCTAGGTAGGCCTCTCTCAGCCCTGAAAGTAACCTCTGTGATGGGTTCCTCACCCCACGCTAGTCCTCAGTTAACCAGTTTGAGAATGCAAATCTAATAACCATATTCTAAAAAGCCAGTTGTGCTACTACTAGAGTTAGAAGACCTGAGCTGCAAATGACACAGATGGCCACTGGATCACACTTTATATGTTATATTAAAAATGAAAAAATGCTGAAGTGATTTATCTTGGTCTGATTTTTTTTACATCTCAGAAACCTGGCATTTTAATGGGGGAGGGTAGATATATACTATAAGCTGTCCCTGTCCAGAAAAAACATAGTTGGCATATCAAATAAGTAGACATCTCTACCAACATAAGTTACTTGAGCTTGCAATAATAATTATGAATCTTAGAAGCATCTAAATAGGAATAAATTCAGAACCACATGCACAAGTTCTCTCTCTTTTCAGGATTCTGCTTCATTTTAAATGTTTTATTCACTTGCCACCAAATCCAGACACTGATGTAGACATGAATAACCTCAAAATATGGAGAAAATACCTGAATGAGATCAGGATATTGATGACGCTTGTTGCTTAATTTCTTTTAATGGCAGCATGCGAATGCACAGTCATACAATACTGCTTAGATATCATATCAGGTTCTCAAATTAAAATTGATCCTATACAGTTATATGAAATGATGTATATTAATGTAAATAGCAGTTAATCTTGAAGTGTCCTAGTCTACACGAAGACAATTTTATCACCAAAATATTTTATATATTTATGATAGGTTTCAAAGGGCTCGATAGTAAGTTTTCATTGCATTATTTCCAATAGCCCTAAACTACTCAGAAGAGCCCTGTAGAATGGCTAAAGTAAAACTCTGAGCAATTAAGCCAGCTTCCATTCAATGTCCAAATAGTTAATTTTATGTCCTAGCAGAAAGCCTGACATCATTGCTCAGTATTCTACCGATCCTAGGAGAACTCAAATCAATGACCTATTCCATTTTCTCATTTCATATGTTATCAAGGATTCATTGGATCATGGTTTTGGCTCTAGAAATTTCACTGGAGCATTTAGAAATCATCAGATTTCATACGTTTTCTGGAGTGGACAATCTTAATGTATCTTTCAGTCTTTTAAATGGCAATGTCATTAGACCACACTTCCACCAGATTATGGTATAACTGAAACTTTTATCTTATATGATCAAATAGACCAACCTGCAGACCTTGGGTTATTTTTGATTTAAAGAATTTCAGGCAAAAAAGAAATGAAAAAACTGTGATAACAGAGGAAAATATTACAGTAGTAATAATGATCTCTGAACTTAAATTTATTTGTTTGTTGTGTCATATTTAAGAATCTTCCCTCTCCCTTACAGAGGGACTCTGGGCCATGTACAATATTAAAAGTGTGAAAAATAATATATAAAATTTAAAAGAGGCAAGAGTTAAGAATTAATTAAAAGGTGAGGGAAGGCTTTTGGAGAACCAACCAACCGCACATTTGCATGTTCATCTGCATGTGCCAACTAAGGGTACAAAGCCACGTTTTTATGGCCAGGAGACTGGGGGACCACTTCACTTCCGGGGAGGAGCATGTTCCACAGGCAGAGGCAATGGCAGAGAAGGCTCTTTTCCTGGACCCAGGAATTCTTTGACTGACAGTGTCCATAACACTTCTTTCCTACCTGACCAGGTGGGATGAACTAAGATAATGGGATGAAGCCAGGTCTGTAAACTGAATGTATACATATTATATATAAGTACAGATGCTAATTAATTACAGCTATACCTGAAATAGATAGGACGACAATTCAGAAATAAACCTCGGTTTGGTTGTCAATGACAGACACTCGCAGATACAGAACTTGTATTATACACATTAGAAAACTACAACATTACATTACTTTTTGGCATAATCTCCATTCAAATTGAGGCACTTGTCATATTGTCTTAAAAGTTTTGAAATTCCTTAGTAGTAGTTGCTCGGTGCCAAATCTGAGCTATAGAGGGGGTGATCAAAAACATCCCAACGGAACTGCTTCAAAACTTCTTTGGTACATCTAGTGGTGTGTGGGCAAGCATTATCGTGACCCAACACCACACCAGAAGTCAGCATGCCCTGATGCTTGTTATGGATGGCTCATTTAAGTTTTCATAACATTTCATAGTAGACGTCTGAATTGATGGTCGAACCACACTCTATGAACTTCACTAGCAGTACTCCTTTGGCATCTTCACATTTGGCGGGATTTTCTATGGCACCACTTCCGGTGTGGTGTTGGTTCACAATAATGCTCGCCCACACACCACTAGACATACCCAAGAACTTTTGAAGGAGTTCCGTTGGGATGTTTTTGATCACACACACACACACACACACACACACACACACCCATAGCCCAGATTTGGCACTGAATGACTACTACTAAGGAATTTCAAACCTTGTAAGATGTTATGACAAGTGCTTCAATTTGAATGGCGATTATGCCAAAAAGTAATGTAATGTTGTAGTTTTCTAATGTGTATAATAATAGTTCTGTATCTGCAAGTGTCTGTCATAGATAACCAACCAGAAGTTTATTTCCGAATTGCCCTCGTAGGTAGGGTTACATAATTTTATGCAAAAACCTAGCTCTTGAAGAGGCAATCTCCAGCAAGGTGAAAGGATTCAGTTACAGTGGCAGGGAAAGCACTGTTGGAAGACCAAGTTATAGATAGATCATCGTGGACAAAATTTATCTATGTGGATGCTAGAAGAGGAAAACAACTGGATGGCAATTAATCCAGCAAAATCACATGATTTTATTTTTTCATTGTGCCACTTTATCATACCAGAAGAAAGCATAAAACTATTGCTTTTGGCTTAAAATGGAAATGAGAATCCTTATATAATTTCTGGTCTTTAATAATGTACACCAAAAGGCTGGATTTTTCAGAATGGAATTTAATAAGAGATCTCTCCAAGCTCCTGCTCAAAACTGCTTATAAAAAAACACAAAAGAACAAACATGTCTAATGCTGAAACTCCCCAAAATTATACATATATAAACAGCATCCTATTTCCAAAGGACATATATATCCTAACTTCAGCAAACAGACTGTCTGAACAGCATTTACACAGAGCCAGGCTCATTCATCACCTTCAAGTTTAATTACGAAGTCATTTCCTCTTGGCAGCCTTTACTGGTCAGTGGAATTAAGTTTTACATGGTCAGGATAACAAGGAATTAGGAGTATACCCATAATTCTCTTCAGCTGTACAATTTGTTAAGATCTGAAGCTTTGAAAAGGGAAGGATTTTTTTTTTAGAAACAAACATTCCTTCTCGCATACAGTTGCATCTGGAACATTGATGTGGACATGATCTCAAGGGAGACTTTTATTCTGCAATTAAATTGTGAAAATACTGCTAAGGAAAGGAAACCCAATATTAGAAGGAGCCACAAAGAAATGGAAAGACATCCATTTCTTGAGTAGTACATATTGTACTAGTTGTATACTTGAACTGTGGATTGGCCAGTCACATACAATATATGCCAAATATAGCCTTATGTCTTAGGGATTTCTTAAATATTTTAACAAATATTTCTGCCAAACTGATTTTGTGGTAGTCAGTAGGAACAACCACAATTAGAACAACCACTTGTACAGTTCAGAACAAAACCTCTCGTTTTATTTTCTCCAAACCTTTTTATTAAAATGTGCAAATCTTGCATAATTCTGTCCTGCTGTGCTTTGTGGTACTTTTCTTAAATCAAAGGATTTCAAAATTAGTAGTAGGAAATCTTAAGGAGTAGTTCCTTGAGGAATAACATCTACGAACATCACTCTTCCTATTAATTCCTCATGTTTCTTAAATATGTTCTGCTATGAAAGTATTTAATGTGAACTAGAAGAGGGTAACATCATTCTTTTTCAACTTGCAAGACAATATGAAGAATTACTACATGAATCAACAACAGTCATAGTACAAAGGTAGTCCTTGACTTACAACAGTTCATTTAGTGACAGTTCAAAATTACAACAGTTCTGAAAAAAGTGAGTTATGACCGTTTTTCACACTTATGGCTGTTTCAGCATCCCATCAAAATTCAGACATTTGGCAACTGACTCATATTTATGACTGTTGCAGTGCCCCGGGGTCATATAATCCCCTTTTATTACCTTCTGACAAGCAAAGTCAATGAGGAAGCCAATTAAGTTAACAACTGTGTTATTAACTTAACAAATGCAGTGATTCACTTAACAACAGTGGCAAGAAAGGTTATAAAATGAGGCAAAATTTGCTTAACAAATTTCTTACTTAGCAACATGAATGTAGAGATCAATTGAGGTTGTAAGTCAAGGACTACCTGTAAAAACATCTATTGGTACACCTATTATTGCTACACATCTATTTTTTTAACAAAAAAGTAAAAAAAATAGATTAATGGAAGATACAAAAAAAGCATATGAAAGAGTTGAAAAGGGGTTCAAATGAACATTCTGTTCCATACCTTTCAAAAGTTTCTGAGTTTTGCAAGACCTTTTTTTAGTCACTTTACTCTACTCAGGGCAACAGTAACTATAAGAAATTATGAGTCTATTTTAGGTACACATGAAATACTTTGTCATATAAGACTTGGGATCCAATGATATATTTTATAATTAGCATCTTTCTCCTTTCTTAAAAGTAAGTTTATGGGGATTCTGTTTGGATTAAAAGGGTGTGGGAGTGGGTATGGAAAAGGGTGTTTGGTTCTAATGCTAATTTAGAGGTTCCTCAGTAAAAGTGAATCTTGGAACAGATAACAGGAAAATAAATAAATATGTAATTAAACTATGTAATCTGTATGCTGGCTACCAGCTTGGCCGGCTACAAAAAAGACTGGACCAGTTCACAGAAGTCATGGGGACCAATGGCTTTTAGCCTTGATGGCAATGTGACTGCATTTCAAAGCCATCTGCTGGGAGACTAGTGAACTTCCTGGTTTCCTGCTGCGAGAACAGATTGTTAGACTAACTGGACCAGTGGCCTGATACAGCAAGATACTGCTTGTGTTCTTATGTTATCCGTTTCTGGTCTAGATTTCCAGGGGGGATCCATTAAAGACCAATAAATCTGTTTTTAATTCAGTGAAATAAATGTAGGGTGAATCGGGGGAATGTTAAGGCTATTACCCTAAACCTATTACATTAGTCTCTCCAAAAGAATGACCACTTTTATTTTAGAATATGGAACAAGAATAAAGAAAGAAGAAATATGCAGCTGCTGGATTTATGTTAGCATTATTCCTTTCACTACATATCTGATGATGCTTCAGTTACAAATAAAATGCAAGCAACAGCTTCATGAGGTACATTTTACTGTCCTGCATATGAATTTTGTCCAGTCCACCAATCTATATTGCAAAAACTTTTAAATGTTGTCAAATGAGTAAATTAAACAAGAGTTTAAATTAGGTAAATTTCTCATTGGAGAAAAATCTATGGATTATTTAATGTGACTGGTAGAGCAAAGTGACAATGTTAACAGGTGTCTCCTTGAAAATCTAAATCTGGTTATAGAAAAGGAAAGTGGATCTATGGATGCTGCAATTCATTACTATCTTTAATAAATTTGCAAATTACTACTGTGTAAAATCAATCTGTACAAACAGTCCATTTCCAACTAGTGCCTCATCTGGTTTCCTACACCATTCAATTTCAGATGAATGTTATGAAAAACATGTTACACATTTTACCACCCATATGGTTCAAATTTAAGAATAAAATATTTATATCCTGCCCTGCTTTTTTCTATGTCCCCCACCACTCAACGTATAGATGTAGACAATGGAATATGACTTCACAAATCATATGCCAATTTTTGCACCGGCTAGAAAGAGTTCTCATTTTTCTCCATTTTATGTCTACATTAAATAATAGGTCAAAAACATCCAGACAGAACTGAACATTTCAAATGTAGATATAAATGAATATACGTTTTCATTTTTTTACTATATGGTTAGCTTTAAATCTTGTGTTTCACTTAACATAAGTTTCAAATTAATAATTTAGCTTTCATTTTTGAACAATTTTTCCTTTGTTCAAGTACACAATAAATAACTGTACAGATTCAAATCACAATAATCCAGTTAAACAAAAAGCTCACTGTTATGACTTTTCTACCATGGCTAATTATCATAATTTAAGGCAAGATCTATCTTTAGTACAAGTGTTGTACTGACAGAAATTGAATTGATTTCTCCTTTTCCTGAGGTTTACTTGATCCATTTTTCTCTAAAGTTCTTATAATTTTCATAGCAAACAGAAGGAAAAGATGTACAATGAATATACCGTACCTATCTTATTGTAATGAAACAACCAATTGCATGTAGCAATTTTAATCAACTGAACAGAATGAGACAAAACATTTAATATGGCTCTCCCCAAAAATCCTTGCTACAATAAAATTAGGAGGTGCCCTATGGCTGTTTTTAAAAGAAAAAAAGTGCAAATGTGTTAATGGAAAGGATAAAGATCTTTTGCAAGTTACTGCTGCACCAATCAATGTATTACTTTCAAGAGCAAATAAAAAAAGCCATTTTCTTATTCATACTGCTTTCATGAAGCAGAGAAAGCTATAGAACTTGGAAGTGCAAGTCTCATATAACCATAAAATATGCTTTATATAAATAATTTCTCTTACCTCCCCCGTTCTATAGCCAAGGCATCTAGTTCATCAAAAAACAATATGGACGGTGAAACAGCTCTGGCTTTCCTAAATATCTAAGAGAAAAAACATGGACTGGGATGATGAAAAAAAATTTCTTGAAAAGTATACTATGTTCTTACAGAGGCTTAACAGACCTCCCATTCACCCATCCAATAAAGTCTGATTGGTGGCATTCCCATATCAGTAGATAAATCTGTCAGATTAGCAATTGTTAAAAGCACTTGGTTGCAAAGTATCAACATTTTATCTATAAAATGTATGACATTCTGAATCACTTTGGATGATTAAAATGTCTAGTGATTCAATTGTCAAGTATAGTAGTTTCCAGACCAGGATCAGCAATGGTTCTGACAAGTAATATTGTAGGCATACTCTTCTTTCTTGTCTTGCAACTCCTGGTTAATTAACATCTTCTATAAGTAAGTATGAATTGTTGTACTGTTAAATTTATTATACTTAACCTCTCTGACTGCACGTTCAGATTCTCCAACATATTTGTTCATCAGTTCAGGTCCCTGTATGGAAAAAAAATCAAAAACTTTCAATGATGTTTCTGTTATATCATACTTTCTTTTGAATGTTAAAAAAACAGCTTGAAGAGAATATTTGAAAGTATTTTATTTATTATAAAAATGTTTGAAAACACATGCTGTTCCCTAATCAATCAATTTATTAGTCTGGATTTACTGAATTTCTATTGACTTTTAAATCTTAATTTTCTGGACTCAATTTAAGTTGGCACATATTATCTATAATACATTGAACTGAAATATTTGAAGAATCTGCCATCTACTACAAACCACTTGAAGCTTCTTTCTATCTATCTATCTATCTATCTATCTATCTATCTATCTATCTATCTATCTATCTATCTATCTATCTTTTTACACCATAAATTCACCTTTGCAGTCAACACAGTATGTAATATAATGAAGTAATATTATAAATATTAATTAGTATTTGGCTTTAAGATTGTTTAAAAAAGAGAAAGCAATATTATACATATCTCTTTTTATATGATCTACTAGTTATTTAAAGTGATACCCTACATTACTACACTTTTGCAGCCTTGATAGTATATATGCAAACATCAATACTTAGAAAGATTCTAGAACAAATGGCAATTAATTAAACAGTATGCATACTGAAAACAATGCCAATTACAAAATGAAAAGCATGAATTGGTCAGACTAATCTAAGTAACTTTCTAAAAGGAAATCAAAATGTAAAAGGATTTTGATAGAGGGAGACTCAAACCAGAATAATACATAACATCCTGATTTTTCCACTTAGAATAAAGAAAAATACAGTACACAGGTATAGAATAAAAAATACGTGGCTTGTTAATAGTACATATGAAAAGAATCTTGGAATTATGTTGACTACAAACTGAAAATGAATCAGCAATAATAATAATAATAATAATAATAATAATAATAATAATAATAATAATAATAATAATAATAATAATAATAATAATAATTTTATTTATATACCGCCCTTCTCCCGAAGGACTCAGGGCGGTGAACAGGGCAAGCATAAAAAATACAGAGTTACAAAAGTTAAAAAGGATTAAATATATACCCACTAAAAACAGTACATACAAATATTAAAATAACAATAAAAAACCCCGCCCATCCCCCATCAGCAATAACACATGGCTCCCAAAAAGAGAAATTATATTTTAGGATACATCAATAGAAATACAGTTTTTAAATCATGAGAAATGATAGTTCTATTAACATTTATATTATTACTTTCATTACCTGCTTTGGTCATACTTTCTTCAAGAAATATAGTACATATGGTTCTATACATTAGGGCACAGAGTATATGTAACCTTAAGAAAATTTATTCAGGGGCAATATACAGTAATAGCAGTATTCAGATACCTAAAAGATTGACACGGGATTCACAGTTATGGATATAGATAGTCCTCACTTAAGGATCATTCATTTACCAACTGTTTGAAATTACAATGTGCTGAACAAATGGTATTTATGCCTGGTCCTTGAATCTACAGCCATTGTAGCACCCTGAGGTCACATGATCAAAATTCAGGCATTTGGCAGCCCACCCACATTTATGACTGCAGAGTACACTTCAACTTCCCCACTAGTCTATCTCCCACTATATCTGTCCTGTACTCCACCACTTCCTGCCATTCCTAACTGACCTTTACCATCTCCTTCCTCCCACTGCTGATGAGGTGCATCAAGCCGAGCCCTTCACAAGGCAGCTGCTGGCGTCACAATACTTTTTTTCTGAGGCTGCATATAGCTTTCCTAAAGTCACACAAGGTCTTTTTTGAGGCCTCAGGAAGTCCATGCATTGCCTCAGGAAGAAAGCATGCAGCCAGCAGATGGATTTCCCTCATCAGGAACAAAATACAGCAAGTGAGGGATTGTGGAGCATAAGGGCAGCTTTCACATCTTCCCACACCTAGCAGAAGCCATCTCTGATCCGTAACAACATTCATACTATAGTAGTTGCTCATATACCATCCCTTAATTGCTGCATTCATGCCAGACCATATTATACACACCTGCTGGCTGGCCTGCTTGCAAATTATCCAGAATTCAAAAGTTCTGCCCGTTGACTTTGCTCATGGAAGCTGGCAGGAAATCACAAGGAAATCCTCTCTCAATAACACAATTCTTGCTTAACAACAGCAACAGGGATTGTCAGAATTGTTGTCACTAAGTGATGCAGTCACATGATTTTGTGCTTTATGACTATATTGCTTGACAAAAGAAATTTGGATCCCAATTACTGCTGTTAATCTGTACCTTAATTTGGGTTTCTGTACTGAACAGAGTTATATTTATTGACCTAAATGCTCTCTAGGACTATATAAAGTTAATTATGAGATCCTTTTTAAAAAAGATTTTATCTCACAAATTTCATGTTTCTTATTTAATAAAGAGCAATTCATGAGGAACAGTCCAAAGACCCTTTCAGATCATTAACCAATCTTCTTCCAGAAATGTAATGATAATTGCTCATAAAGTCAAGACGTGGGTCTTCCCAAAACCATTAATCTATTTTAACTGCTGCAGCCAAGAAATAAAGACAAAGAAATGGCAAATTTAAACTGGAAAGCATTTTGTTGTAATTGATCCAGACGACAACCAGAACGTAAGCCCATATCAAGTGCAGTAAACCACAAAATATTTGAAGAAGGATACAGGAAGTCAGCAAAGCCAAAGTGAAATCAATAATCTGCCAACAGAATATATTTTGAAAGTACTGCTAATTGGAAAAAGAAAAGCTAACTGAAATGGCTCATATTTAAGAGGAAAAGAAAGACATGAGGAACATTTTCTATCAAAGCCTTTACCATAATTGTACATGCTTGAAAAATAAAAATACATTTCAAGCTGCTATTTATTTTATTTTTTTATTTTTAATTCCATTTATATCCCGCCCTTCTCCGAAGACTCAGGGAGGCTTACAAGCTTAGCAGTATCTCTCTGTCCCATATGCGTAAATTTGTGCTTTGTGATAAATTATGTTTTAAAAGTTTTCTTAAAACCTGCAAAGTTCAAAATCACTTGACAGTCCTCTAGAAATACTAATTATTTTACATGTCTCTTCTGAGAACCACACAACTGACACATGAAGCAACATATTGCAGTTTTTTAAACTATACAATACAGGTAATCCCCAAATTACGAGGGTTCACTTAGTGCCCATTTGAAATTACGCAACAAGCGCCCCCTAATGTTTATGAGAAAGTCCCCAAATCACGAATCTTGCAGCACCACAGCAGTTGTTCGCCCTTATGAACAACTGCAAAGGCTCTGCAACATTCACCCTATTCCCCCCCCTGCCCACAACTGCTTCCCACTCCCTTCTGCCACACCAGACTCACTTACCTTGCAAAAATCCTCTCTGCCACGGTTTCTTTCCCTTTGAGAGAGAGGAGAGACAGCTTGCAAATGCTTTTCGCACCAAGAATGGAAGTTTCTGGAGTCTGCGATCTCGCGCGAGTGTTTGAAGTTGTGCCAAATCACAGACCTTAGAAACTTTCATTCTCTTTGCAAAAGGTGTTTGCGGTGCCTGTTTCCTGCTCTTGCCCACAACTCCTTTCTGCCCGAAGGCATGCCCGAAGCCTTCAACTGAGGGAGAAGGCCAGGCCCCTCACACCTGCGTCCAGCCCACCAGAGCTCACTGCGTTGGGGAGGAAGTGACCCTATTGTCCCTGGAGCTCCAGAGGCCTCCTCCAGGCTACCCAGAACAGAAGCCATGAGAGGTTTCTGCGTGCCTCCAAAGGTCGGATCCAGGCCTTGGAGGCCTGCTCAAAGCCATTGCCGCTTGGAACGGAGGTCGAGGGAGCTTCTGCATGCCTCTGGAGGTCAGAGGCACCTGTTGCCACCCAGAATGGACTTCCGAAGGGATGCAGAAGCCTCCCCTGGCCTCCGTTCTAAGATGCAACAGTTTGGAGCAGGCCTGGATCCAACCTCCGGAGGCACGTAGAACCCTCCCACAGCCCCAGAGTTGGGGGAAGCAGGAAGCAGGCACCGCAAACAGCGCGAGAGTTCAGGCACCCATTCTCTGCAAAGAGAATCGGTGCCTGAACTTGCATGATATTACAGCACCCAGGACCTTCCATCAACTCTCTTGCAGCAGAGAGGAGAGATATTTTAAAGGTGAGTCCGGTGCAGCAAGAATGGAGGGGGAAGCATGAGGTATCTTAGTGGGTCGGGGAGGCCTTGGGGGCCTGTTCCATACTATGCCCCCCACGGCCTTTCCCACCCTGAGACACCTCATGTGCACTTAACGAGCTGCATGCATCTTA
The DNA here is from genome assembly GCF_964194415.1 of Vipera berus. Classification (NCBI taxonomy): domain Eukaryota; kingdom Metazoa; phylum Chordata; class Lepidosauria; order Squamata; family Viperidae; genus Vipera; species Vipera berus. The sequence goes on from NC_138209.1 coordinate 39,398,257, forward strand.
TCGAACAGGAAATGATCTTGTTTGAGATACGAGATTCACTCCCATGAATTTTCGAGTTACGAATGGAATGGACAGGCTCCATTATATTTGTAACTCAAGGCCTACCTGTACAAAAAAGCCACATTGGGAGAAGCATTCTTGGAGAAAATGTCAAAAAAAATACTAATGTAACTATTTTCTGTGCTTTTTCTTCTACTGCTCACTGCACATAAAAAGCCAAACTCTTTCTCATTCAGCAAAATTTCAAGATAACTATACAACTGGAATTCTTTAGTGAAAGAAGAGAATCACAGTAGAAAAACGTCAAGTTCTTTTTGTGTATGTGCATATGCATCCTTTACCCCCTAGAGCAGTGGCCCAAATCTTTTGGCCACCAAGTTCTGCAAAAAAAAAAAAATTCCACAGACCAGGGAGAACATGGCTTTGCAACCTACCTAGATCCTGCACATGTGCAGATGAAGCTTCACTCATTTGTACGGACAAGTTCCCAACAGGCCATGGACCGGTACTAGTCTGTGGCCCAGGGGTTGGGGACCCCTGTCTAGTATATAAGTGGCATACAAAGTATTGGAATACAAAAACTAATGGCTAGCTCAGTGGGTTAGGACGCTGAGCTTGTTGATCAAATGGTTGGCAGTTTGGCGAGTCGAATCCCGAGTACCACGTAACAGAGCGCCTGTTACTTGTCCCAACTTCTGCCAACCTAGCAGTTCGAAAGCACGTAAAAATGCAAGTAGAAAAATAGGGACCACTACGGTGGGAAGGTAACAGCGTTCCGTGCACCTTTGGCGTCTAGTCATGCCGGCCACATGACCACAGAAACGTCCTCGGACAAGCGCTGGCTCTTCGGCTTTGAAACGGAGATGAGCACCGGCCCCTAGAGTTGGAAACGACTAGCACGCATGTGCGGGGGAACCTTTACCTTTACAATGTGTCATTTAGGAGAAAAAATTATCCTATCTCATTTAACCTCATTTTTAAGATTATACTCTGAACTAAGCTACTTTTTCTTATAATAAACATGTATAAAAGCATTAAACATACTGACACCTTTTTTAAAAAAATGGCAATTCAGCTTTTGATTTTAGATTATGCTTTGATTCTAATTTTGAAGACCTTCTTGGAAAGTTTTTTCCCCCTTACAATATTTTAAAAATATAAATGAGAACCAGTTTGGTCTAGTGGCTAAGACACCAGGGTAGAAACCAGGAGACTGTGAGTTCTAGTCCTAGCCATGAAATGCAGCTGGGTGACTTTGGGCCAGTCCAGTCACTTTCTCAGGCCACAATTTCAGGCTTTGGTGACAAGCTGCTCAGTCAATTCCTCTTGCAACCAATGGATCAATATTTAGTTTATCTGAAAAAAGTGGGACCTGTATTTGGATGAAAATGCTAGGAAGAAAATAAAAATAGCAACAACATATTAAGGTACAGGAAACCATCTGGTGATTTAATGAGGTAACTAGAACAAAGCTGACATCAATTCAATTAATAGGCTTTGAAGTCCAAATTATTTAATTAAAAAAAACAAAGTAGGCCTTGAAAGATGTTATTTCAGGCCATTTTTATGGAACATGGAGAATTTAGGAATAAAAATTGGAACACTTGACTTCCAGTCTTTCCATCCTTATTCCAACTTTTTATTTTGTAAAACAAAATAACAAATTACTATGGCACCACCTTGATATGTTTTCAACTACTGCACTATTATACATTATAACTACAGTATGAATAAACCAGAAATTTAACTAAGCAAGTAGCATAACTTCCTTTTTCTTCTTCCAAATGTACTGTTCTTCCCTAGACTTTCAGTACAGACTAGGTTCATAAATCTTGAGAACAAAAATATAAAACATTACAAATACTGTATATAAAACAGGAAATTAAGGTAATTTATTGCAATGCCATTCCAGTACACCCAACATATCTGAAAGGCTGACAGTTGAAGAATACTATACAAGAGCTTTTATGGTATTTGATAACATCATGCTTAAGAACACAATGATTACTAACCTTTACTGCCAAGAAGTTTAGACCACTTTCATGAGCCAAGGCCTTTGCAATCATGGTTTTAGAACATCCTGGTGGTCCATATAGCAGTACTCCTTTTGGTGGCTGAATGCCCATTCGAATGAAAGATTCAGGATGCTTCAGTGGCCATTCAACAGCTTGCTTTAATTTCAGTTTAACATCTTCCAGCCCTCCTATGTCTGACCAGGATGTCTACAAAGCAAGTCACTTTAATTAATTCATTCATTGATTTTTGGTAGCTCCCATGTTTAGGTCATAAATACTGCATTATCAAGCAGCTACTAGTAGTTTAGTACTTTAGATTTATTTTAACACTGTCTTCGGATCACTTTTTATTGAACACATACACACCACAATCAGTGCCAAATAGGATACAGTAATCAATCTTTATTTCTGATAATATTGATGTAGTATCTCTATCAAGTTTATTGTCCTATGAATGTGTAGACCATTTTTAGGCTAAAGAAGACAGTTATTATATAAATGCAACTGCTCAGTTCAGGTTCATCAAATGCTGCAACAAGAAGCTGTAAATTCATGGGAAAAGCACAAGAAAAAAAAGATAAATATAAACTACCACAGGTATAACAGTCATTTGCACTCTCTCATTGGCAATGGTCAATCATTTGTATGGCTACCTTATTATCTACAATAAAGATTTTTCTTTAGCTACAATCATGAAATTCATTTATCATGGATTGAAAGACTTTGCCAAAACAGTAGTTTTTGTCTCAATGTGTGGATGTATTTCTATTCTATCCATATGCCTGTCTTAAAATAGTGTATCCCTGCACATTCCACAAAAACAGAAAATGATATCAAAGTACAACAATGTGCTATATTTTCACCCTTGTGAGAAACTTATGATGTTGGAAAATATGCAAGGTTAATACTGACTATACATGTGGACCCCTCACTATTTTTAATCATCTTTTTCTAGACAATCCTTCTTGACCTCCAGCTATGTTGGAACTTGAGTTCTAGAATATCCAGACAGCATAACTAGGAATTAAAGAGTTACAGTTCCAATATATTCCCAAGATATGCAGAAGGAAAGACTTGAAGACCACTTAAGCTATTTCTGTGATCAGATGACTGCCTTTAAGCATGAGTCTTTTCTTATTCTCCAACTTCCAAATGGTCATCTTAAAATATTTAATAGAGAAATCTTACTTTGGGTACATCAATTGTCACCTCTCTCATGGCGCTGGGCCTGACATCATTCATTGCCTGCAGAAAATCACTGCGATTAATAATTACAGATACAGACACATCATCATCCAGGAGATTCTCTTTCTTATGAAATATTCTCCGCAAAGCATGCATTCCTGTACAAAGGACACAAAATGCAAAATAATGATTGGATTTCTTATTACATTTCACAGATATTTAACAATACATAACTAGTAAATCCTATGCTGGTCCATGACCGTAATAAAGATTGAATTGAATATAGTAAATGAAAAATATGAGAAATAAATATTTCTCTTAATTTGATTTCACCAAGCATAACCAAATGAATGCTTTAGCATATATAGTAGTGATAGTCAACCTATGATACTCCAGATGCTATTGAACTACATCCCTCATGTCCCAGCTTTTTCCATCACTTGTTGCCCTTTCCAAGGTAACTAAAATTGTCATACATTAGAATTACATCAGAAATGTAACAAAATCTCTAACTTTATCTTACAACATGAAGCATTTATTGGAAGGGATGAAATACAAAGGACATACTATGTGGATGCTAGTTGGTACACTGAAAGTACATTGTAAACAATAACTAGTTTGTGGCTTAAACTAGTAATTATTTACAAAATAATTATTTACCATCATCCCAAGTAAACATCCTTGAGACTATTTTCAAGCATTTCAAAAGAAAAGGATTTAGATTTCTGATCACAGTTATCTATCTTCTTCCATAAGCGTGTTGATTGGGAGACAAAAGGCATCAAATTATTCTTTAGGAAACAGCTTTGTACAATGAAGAAAAAGGTTGTACAACTCTCAAATCAAATAATGTGTCATTTTCATATTAGAGTCCTGGTGGTGATCAGGGTTGCATAATATTTTTGTGATAAAAGTAACAACTTAAAATAAAGAATTAAATTTGCCAGTTACCAATTTAAAACAGTTATTGTTATCTATTTAACTGTAGAAAATACTTATTTCATGCACTGTTCAAAGCAAATACAGCTTTAAACATTTCCAGTAGGAAAAGAAGTTATTGATGAAATCTGGTGTATAAGAGAGAACATTTCACATAATGTCTTATTTTTCATATATCTTATTTGCTATTATACAATATGTCTGGGTTTAAAAAAAAATAAATTTGCACTCAACCAATTAAAAAAGATAAAGAAACAGCACAATTCAGTAATTGTTTGAGCAGGATACAGCATGCCTTCCCTTATTGTTTTTCAGGCTGGATCCAAACTTAGCTTATCCGACTACGGTAGATCTTTCTTCTCCACTCCTTTGGCCTACCTGTAGCTACTTCTTTCTTAAGATCTGGGGCACTCTGCTACATTGGAAGATTATTCTAGGTCTAGGATGAGAAAAAAGGGTTTCTCTAAAATCAGGCCACAGTACGTGTTTCAGTAGAGCTTTACTCCACTTGGTTTGGGGGATTTCTCAATCAGCTTGCTTTTACACTCCATGTAGTATTTGGGAAAGGTGGAAAACTCTGCTTCTTTCTATGTAGTTAAAGTTCAGCCCTACTATTCTCTATGTGGGCAATAAACCAGTTGAAAGATGGAGATGGCTAAAATTGTTCAAAATAAAATCGGAGTTATTTAAAGTACACATGTGCCAAAACCATTATGCAGTTCAACATTTAAATGAAGCAATGTTTTACAAAAAAAAACAATAACAAAAGACAAATTGAAGGCAAAACCTTAATCCTTCCTGTTTCCTCTTGTTAACATCATTTATTTCTGCTGTCCCTGCTGACCTTGACCTTAATCAGTGGTTATGTTATTTCCAAGAATGGATCTAGTCAGTACTTTACCAAATACATAAATACATCTTCTTTTTCATTAAAAGAGGAAGAACTTCGTAATATGTTTGTATATGTGAGAACTGTGTTCTAGTTGTAAGATAGAACAAACCCTGAACAATGACCTCACCCTTTGATTAAAGCTGCATTCCAAAAATAGCAGGCATGTATCCAACACAAAGGAAGTTTAAAAAACAGTTTGCCATTTTGGATGAGACCCAACTGTTATTCATGTACTGAAAGACAGCTTGAAGAACATGTTTATATATATCAGGCAGCACTTTTTTCCAACTCGTCAGCAGATAATCATGTTCCCTTACCATTAACTACTGTGGTTAACTTTCCAAAATCTTATTTAAAACAAGGAATTGTTTTATGAATCAAAAGTCTAAATGAAAAATATCCATATCAGAATGTGTAGTTTTCAAGAATGTATGTATATAGGACAATTTCATGTCCAGTATATAAATAAAACATTTAAAAAATATAAAATAATTATGTACCACCACTATTTTTAGATAGTATTTATTTCATTTATTCATTTATTTTATTATATTTATATACCGCCCTTTCCCGAAGGACTCAGGGCGGTTTACAGGGTGATTAAAACGAAAAATACAAAAGTTAAAAACAATTAAAAAATTATATCAATCCCTGCACAAATAAAAACCCCAGTTAAAATTAAAATTAAAATTCTCAGCCTGGGCCAGAGAGCTCGAAGACCCAGGTCTTCAGGTCCCGGTGGAATGAACGGAGGTCAAGGGCAGTCCTAAGCTCCACTGGCAGCTGGTTCCAAAGGGCAGGCGCACCCACTGAGAAGGCCCTCCCCCTGGGTGTTATCCGCTGGCAATCTTTTACCGGTGGCACCCTGAGAAGACCCTCCCTGTGGGAGCGCACTGGACGAAGGGAGCTTGATGCCGGCAGCAGGTGTTCCCTCAGATATCCTGGACCCTCGCCATTTAGGGCTTTATAGGTCATCACCAGCACCTTGAATCTCACCCGGAGGGCAACCGGGAGCCAATGCAGCTCGCAGAGTAGAGGTGTTACATGGGAGTATCGGGAAACCCCCATCACAACTCACACGGCCGCATTCTGCACCAGCTGAAGCCTCCGAGTGGTCCTCAAGGGCAGCCCCATGTAGAGAGCGTTGCAGTAGTCTAAATGGGAGGCCATGAGCGCATGAGTGACTGTGCATAGGGCATCTCGGTCCAGATAAGGTCGCAACTGGCGCACCAGGCGAACCTGGGCAAAAGCGAACCTAGGTCACGGCTCCTATATGATCTTCAAAGTTGAGCCGGGAGTCAAGGAGGACGCCCAAGTTGCGAGCCCTATCAATGGGGGGGTAACACCTCACCCCCCATCGTTAAAGGTGGAATGGTCTGGTTAACCCGAGATGCCGATATGCACAGCCACTCAGTCTTGGCAGGATTGAGACGAAGCCTGTTTCTCCCCATCCAGACCTGGACCGCCTCCAGGCAACGGGACATCACGGCGAGGGCATCACTGGGTTGGTTCGGGGTGGAAAGAAAAAGTTGGGTATCATCAGCGTACTGATGATACCCCACCCCGAAACCACGAATGATCTCACCCAGCGGCTTCATATAGATGTTGAACAGGAAGGGCGAGAGAACCGACCCCTGAGGAACTCCACAAACAAGAGGCCTCGGGGTAGATCTCTGCCCTCCTGTCAACACCGACTGCAAGCGGCCCAGGAGATAGGAGGAGAACCACCGTAAAACGGTGCCTCCCACTCCCAACCCCCTGAGACGCCGCAGTAGGATACCATGGTCGATGGTATCAAAAGCCGCTGAGAGATCTAATAGGACCAGGACAGAGGAACAACCCCTGTCCCGAGCCCGCCAGAGATCATTCACCAGCGCGACCAATGCCGTCTCTGTGCTGTATCTGGGCCTGAAACCCGATTGGTACGGGTCCAGATAATCAGTTTCCTCCAGGAACAGAGGAAGCTGATGCGCCACCACACTCAACAACCTTCGCCAAAAAGCGAAGGTTGGAGACTGGACGATAGTTATTTAAAACAGCCGGATCCTGGACAGGCTTTTTGAGGAGGGGTCTCACCACCGCCTCCTTCAAGGCGGCAGGGAAGACACCCTCCTTCAAAGAAGCAGTTATTACTCCCTGGAACCGGCCTCGTGTCTCCTCCCAGGCCGCATAAACCAGCCAGGAAGGGCACGGATCCAACAAACAGGTGGTGGTGCTCAGCCTCCCCATGATCCTGTCCACATCATCAGGGGAAAGAGGATCGAACTCAGTCCAGATAACATGCTCAAGACCGTCCGATTCCTCCACGTCAGACTCTGCCCAGTCAGATGCGGCCCTCTGTGCAACGACCTGCTGCCATTCCCTATCATCATGGGGATTTGAAGCCCCACCCCAACATTCACAGAACCAGCAACCACCTCCCCCAACCCCATCTCGTCGGGACCCCTAACAGGCCCAGACTGAGCGCCGGTTAATAATTCCCTCCCCACCCTATCCCTCCCCCTCCCTAACCTTTTAAAATAACCGGCTAAAAAATGTATCAGGGGCCTCTTAACGTGTCTCAACACAAGGCCCCTGTCTAAGCCCAGCCACCTCTCGGAGTCCCAACAATTGGGCTCGTCATTAAGGGGAGTGTGGAAACAGGCGGCTGGTCGTGCCCAAGAGGGAGGAACCCCCCTGAGGGCATACAGATCAGCTCCAGAGTAACGGTAACAAACCATGCAACAATAAAATGTCCACATAGGGCAAAGATTACAAATATTTGCAATGGGTGGTAAGATGGAATGATGGTATTCAGATGGAATAATATTGAGTCCGGTGGGTATGTCTCTCAATCCACTAGTCCAGCTCAGGTCTCACCTGAGATGGCGGTCAGGAAGGAAGCCCCAGCCGTCCTCTCACTCCGGCTGAGGAGTCCAACCTGGGGTGGAGAGAGCAAAGAGTCCCAGGCCAAGCCTACCCCAACTGGTCTCTCACACCAGTGGGGCGGTCGATAACCAATCCAAGACCGTCCTCCCACCACGGTCAGGTCCAGGCCCAAACCAGACTGTCAATGGGGAGGTCTTGATCCAGCCAAGCATTAAAACGGCCATAATAGCTGCCTGCCAGCACAGGAAATAAGCCAGGCCGCTGCTGATCTTCGGGCAGCCGGCCACTTCCGCCATTCTAGAGGGGGGGCAAAAACAGCCTCTCCCACAAGCGTCCACCCACTAGTCCAGATGATGTTCCAGTAGCAAGCAAAAGGCAAGCAAAAGGCATTCCCAGCAATGATTTAAAATCCAGGCATTCCTCAACAAGTCCACCGCGGCGGGGCAGAAACCGAGGCCGATGTCCGGGCCTAAAAGCCACCGTCACCATCCGGAAGGAGAGGGAGGGCTCCGCGCCACTGAAAACGGCACCAGCCAGCTGACAGCTCCTGATCGAGTTTCCAACCAGTAAAGTCAGTGAAATCGTCGCCGCCGCCCCTCCGTACAAGCGGAGGGTATCCACGGCAAAAAAAGCAGAGGAAGGATGCCTGCAGCAGCACAGTATTGTTCTCCAGGCCGGTAGGCCAGTAAAACGCCACTCTCCGAAGGGGGGAGGGGGGGGCCTCAGCACCGCCGAAAACAGCGCCTAGCAAGCGTTTCTGCATCCACCCCCCCGAAATCACCCCCTCATACCGTGCCACGGCTGGGCCTCCCTAAAATTGCCCCATTTAGAGCCCTTGTGGAGCGTGCGTAGCTCAAGCTGCTGCCGCCATCTTGGGCAAAAAAAAGTATAGGAATTAGTTTAAATACTATTGACGTATAGGAATTAGTTTAAATACTATTGAATTTGTAGCATTGTTTTAGATAAATACCGTGATTTGGCTAATGTAAAGGTGGGATCAAAAGTTAGACATGTATATCAAAAAGAAAGCTTATAACTAAAACATGGGTCTATGTAGGGATTGCCCATCGCTTAGGAAGAACAAAGAAACTGTTTTAGATCCTAGTGACACAGAAAGATCTATCACAATTGAACTGTCTAACTAACTATCAAACAAAGCTATTATATCTTCTGTTCTCATCTCTACGCATAATCTCATATTCTCATACATACCACTACTCAAACCACATTGTATGTTGCAAGTACTTATTTTATTCTTTCCTTGCTCATGTAGAAGTAGCTCTGCACATAGTTTTCCTCTCAGTTATAGATGCAATAGTGTCAAGCCCTACGGGCTCGACACTTCAGAGGGAGCCAGGGGAGCATGATTGTAGGCGCCCGCGCAATGCCGAGAGCCCAGCCGCGCCCACACTCACCAGCTGTCCGGCGGGCGAGCGGCCGCGCAACGCCGAGAGCCCGGCCGTGCCCACACTCACCAGCTGTCCGGCGGGCGAGCGGCCGCGCAACGCCGAGAGCCCGGCCGCGCCCACTCACCAGCTGTCCGGCGGGCGAGCGCCGGACCCGCGGACGTGCTACGAGCTGTGCGGCGGCCGAAGGCAATTGTGAGCGGCCATAGGGAGGCTACGCCGGTGCAGTCAGCTGCGAGGCGGTCCGCGTCACCACAGTCAGCTGGAAGGCAGACGGAAGCTGTTACCGGGGCCCGTATAGCTCGAATAGCTGAGAGGCCGCGAGATCCCTCCTAGGCTTCAAGAGTGGCTGCGGGTCGCGGTCGAGCTGGACGTGGGCTTGCGGGTTTGTCAACGCCGCGTGCGGGCCACAGGAGACTCCCGTCAGGTCCCGCCGAGGTCGCAGGCCCAGGTGCAGAAGCCGTCGCCACCGTCGCTGGGGCCCGCCGTTCAACCACCGCGGTCCGCTCTACGTTGCTTCCGGTGCGATCAGCCAGGGCACCGCGTGGCCGCCTGCCCTATACCCGCATCCCGGGTGGTTGCAGCAGCAACCCCAGCAAGGGGCGCAACCCCCGGGCGATTTGCAGAGCGTTCCCGGGCTTCTCGGCAGGCTGTGGAGTCAACACCAGGGGGAAGCGGCCAGACGGAGGAGGACAGCGCCATTGATGTGGACGTGGAGTGTTACGAGCATGGTGATAGGCCAGAGGAGGACCCCATGGTAAGTGCTCCGGTTAGCCCATTTTCAGTCCCGGTTACGTTAACAAACCCCACCACGGGGGAGGTGATGGGGTTTAGGGCGTTAATCGACTCTGGTAGCACGAGGTGTCTCATTAGCCGGAAGGTGGTAACCAAACTGGGTGTTGGGGTAGTACGGCTGAGGAATCCGATACGGTTCCAGCAAGTAGATGGGTCTCTTCTGGGGGGGTGCCCATCACCCACGTCACAGAACTCATACGGCTGGATATGGGGGAGCACTGGGAACGGTTGCGGTTCATCGTGGTGCCCTCTATGACAGAGGAGGTGATTCTGGGACTAACATGGCTGGACAGGTGGGGGCCGACCATCTGGTGGGAGGGGGGTTGTAGACACCTGCGCCTAGGGATTGGGCCACAGCCCCCTGATCATGAACAGCCGAGCACGCCCGTCCTGCAAGGGAGGCCGGAGGAGAGTTGCAGGGCTGGGGCAGAGGTACAAGTGCCGCCTGAGTACACCGAATTCCTCGAAGTTTTCAGTGAGCAGGAATGCGATCTCCTGCCTCCCCATCGACCGACGGACTGCGCGATCGAGCTGGAACCAGGGGTTAAACTTCCTAAGCCCCGGATGTATGCCATGACCCCACGGGAGATGTCGGAACTCCGGAGTTACATTGACAAGAACCTTGCACGGGGGTTCATACAACCTGCTCGTTCGCGGATGGCAGCACCAGTTCTCTTTAGGGAGAAAAAAGACGGGGGGCTGCGTCTTTGTGTGGACTACCGGGGGCTCAATGCAGTGTGTGTTGAACATTTGTATCCACTGCCCTTGATGAAGGACATGTTGTCCCACCTGGCAAAGGGGAGGGTGTTTACCCGGTTGGACTTACGCGAAGCCTATTATCGGGTGCGTATTAAGAGGGGAGACGAGTGGAAAACGGCGTTTAACTGCCCACTGGGCAGCTACCAATTTCGTGTGATGCCATTCGGACTCCAGGGGGCCCCCGCCGTGTTCATGCAACTGATAAATCAAGTTCTGCATGAACATTTGTATAGGGGGGTGCTCGTGTACCTTGATGACATCCTGATTTATACGGAGACAATGGACCAGCACGTTGCCCTCGTACGGCAGGTTCTGCGGAAGCTCCTAGACGCACAGCTATATGTGAAACTGTCAAAATGTGAGTTTCACGCTTCTCGTCTGGATTACTTGGGCTATCGGGTCTCGGCGGCTGGGATTGTGATGGACCCAAAGAAGGTGGAGGCCATATTGCAGTGGCAAGCCCCAGGGACCAGACGACAGCTACAGAGCTTCCTGGGGTTTGCCAACTTTTACCGCCAATTTATACCATCATTTGCTGCAGTAGCCCTTCCACTAACAGACCTACTTAAAACCAAGAAGTTAGCGGTGAAACCACGACCGGGGTTGTGTGTAGCGTGGACCATAGAATGTCAGCGGGCCTTCGAGACCCTGAAAGGTTTGTTCACCCGAGAACCCATACTTTTGCATCCCGACCCAGCAGCGCCATACGTCGTGCAAGCAGATGCTAGCGACGTGGCAGTCGGAGCTGTTCTTTTGCAACGCAACAGTAAAGGCACATTGCAACCTTGTGCTTACGCGTCCAAAAAGCTATCGGCCACCGAACGCGCCTGGGCTATCTGGGAAAAGGAGGCCTACGCCGTTCGGTGGGCTTTGGAGACGTGGCGGCATCTCCTGGAGGGGGCAGAGAAGCCCTTCGAAGTGTGGACGGACCACAGGAACTTAGAAGCCCTACAATCCCCATGCAAGTTGGCCCCTAAGCATGTACGGTGGGCCCTGTATTTCAGGCGGTTCAGGTTTACCCTGAAATACGTCCCAGGGGGGAAGAATTTCCTGGCGGATGCCCTCTCGCGGCTTCCGCAGTATGACAACCAGCGGGAGGAGGTGGTGCAAGCTCTTATCCCTCCTCTCGGCCCAGAGGTGGTACGAGCTGTACAGAACAAGGTTGTGGACGATCTTGTACAGCGGCTGAAAGAGGCTCTTGTGGGAGATAGCTGGTTAGAGCAGCACCCGCGGCTCCTAACTCGACGGGATGACCTGGCATGATATGGGAGTAAGATGTACGTGCCGCAGACCCTGCGAGAGACTGTACTTTATAGGTGTCATGATGCCAAGCAGGCCGGACACCTCGGGTTCCTAAAAGCCCTGCACCTCGCCAGACATCAGTTCTGGTGGCCCGGAATGAGGCGGCAGGTCAAGGATTATGTTCAGCGTTGCCACACGTGTGCTATGGCCAAACCCCAGCCCGAGAAACTAGCAGGGCTTTTACAGACAGTGGCGGACCCTAGCCGGCCATGGCAGGACATCGGGATGGATTTCATCGTGGACCTACCAGAGAACCGGGGGTACACTGTTATCTGGACCGTGATTGACCTGTTTTACAAACAGGCCCATTTTGTCCTGTTGAAGGGCTTGCCTTCGGCCCGGCGTCTGGCCTGGCTGTTTATAACCCACGTGTACCGCTTACACGGGGAGCCTAGATGCATTATCTCGGACCGGGGAGTGCAGTTTACCGCCAGGTTTTGGCGTGAATTCCTCCGGTTCATTGGGTCGTCCCAGGGATTAAGTTCGGGATACCATCCCTGCACGAACGGTGTTGCTGAACGGGCCAACGCCGCAGTGGAGCAGTATCTACGCAGCTACGTTTCGTACCAGCAGGTGGATTGGGCCGACTTGCTGGCGTTTGCAGAAATCGCCCACAACAATGCTGTGCACAGCAGCACTGGCCTTCCACCGTACACAGTGGTGTCCGGCTACGATTTCCCTCCCGTTCCCGAGTGCGACCAGGGATCGCCCTTCCCCTGTCAACCCCAGGAGTGGATGTTGCAAATCAGGAGGACATGGGCAGCAACCAAGGAGGCACTGACTAAGCAAGCCAGCATTGTAAAGAGCCAAGCAGACAAGAAGCGCCAACCGTTCTACACCCCAGGGGTCGGGGACTGGGTGTACTTGTCCACGAAATATTTGAGACTGCAAATACCCAGCAGGAAGCTAGGCCCTAAGTATATAGGCCCCTTCCAGGTCACCCACATCATCAACCCGGTCACGGTGCGCCTCCGGCTGCCCAAGTTCCTGGGCAGAGTGCACCCCCTGTTCCACGGGAGCCTGTTAAAACCAGCTCCTGTTCCTGTCCGGGGGGAGACGGTGGGCCCAGGGCCTGTGAGGGATGGGCAGTATGAAATACAGGAAATTCTAGATTCCAGGGTGCGGAGGGGGCGGCTGCAATACCTAGTACTATGGAAGGGGTATCCAGCTACAGAGGCGTCGTGGGTGGCAGAGCCAAACGTTCAGGCCCCTCGGTTGGTTAGGGCTTTTCATCAATCGCACCCCAGTAAACCTTCGGGAGGGGGTCGGGGGGACTCTGCTGCTTTGCTTGGTGCATGTACAAATTCTGTGTCTTGCTTTCCAGGAGGAGCCTTGGTGAGGGGGGGCCGACTGTCAAGCCCTACGGGCTCGACACTTCGGAGGGAGCCAGGGGAGCACGATTGTAGGCGCCCGCGCAACACCGAGAGCCCAGCCGCGCCCACACTCACCAGCTGTCCGGCGGGCGAGTGCCCGCGCAACGCCGAGAGCCCAGCCGCGCCCACACTCACCAGCTGTCCGGCGGGCGAGCGGCCGCGCAACGCCGAGAGCCCGGCCACGCCCACACTCACCAGCTGTCTGGCGGGCGAGCGGCCGCGCAACGCCGAGAGCCCGGCCGCGCCCACACTCTCCAGCTGTGCGGCGGGCGAGCGCCGGACCCGCGGACGTGCTACGAGCTGTGCGGCGGCCGACGGCAATTGTGAGCGGCCATAGGGAGGCTACGCCGGTGCAGTCAGCTGCGAGGCGGTCCGCGTCAGCACAGTCAGCTGGAAGGCGGACGGAAGCTGTTACCGGGCCCCGTATAGCTCGAACAGCTGAGAGGCGGCCGATGGCAACCACTGAAGATCGCGCAGCCCGGTCAGCTGAGAGGCGGCCCGGAACGGCTACGGACGACCACGGAAGCTGCACGGGACATTGTGAAGCTGACGACGACCTGGCGGTTGCGGTTATGGACGCTTGTCTTGCGGACCCGGCGGCTGTTGCTGCGTGCCTGCCGGCAGCGGCGTGGGACGCTAAACAGCTGCGCCCAGACTTTGGGGGCCGCCAGGGGGCCATGGGCGTGGCGCAGGGAGTTGCAGTGGTGGCGGGGAGCACGCTCGGGACTTTAGGAGGGAGGTGGGCTTGTACTTTTCTTCACGCTGGGAATCACGGTGCCGGTGGAGGGAGCTGGGCGTGGGTTGATGGAGTAGGGGGGTGGGGTATTTACGCAGGCCAGGCGGATGCTGGTCTGCGCGGGGGAGGGGTGGGGCCCATGGGTGGGGCTACTGCCTAGTTACAGGCACAAGATAAAAGGTACGTTGGGGCGGGTTGCCTCCAACGCTGACTTTGCAATTGCTTGGATATCCTGCTAGTAAAGGTACTCTCGCAGTCAACTGTACTACGTCGTCATTCTTGCTTGCGTTTCCCGGCATAGACGAGGTGTTGACAAATAGAAGGTACAAATTCAGGGGTCTTGGATCACTAGTTTGCCTGTTCTCTCTAAGGGACTCAGTGATAAAGCCAAGAGGACCTTATCACAAAATTGCAATTTTTAAACTTACTGTTATTTAACTACTTTATTCTTTCCTTTCTTGCAATCACAGATTCTGGATTTAACAATGTTATAGTAGAACTGCAAAGGACATGCATAAAAGAAGAAGTTTTGCAGCATGTCAACCAGCAAACAGTAGTTTCCCTCGTTTTTAACCCCTTTTGAACCTCTTTTTGCCTATGTGGTTCTAGATCACAGGAGCAACAGAAGTCTAAATCCACCATAAATGTGTCCTTAATGCTGATTTCCTGTTTAGGAAAACGTACATTTAATTATACTACATTCCCCACCAAGTGATTTGCATTCATGAATTTTAACTTGTCTTAATTTATGTATTTCTTTTTTGTACAATCGGTGGCTGCTAGAATGAATCAAAGCTTAAAACTGATCTTGAGTGGTTATGCGAGTCAAATCCATAAAGAATAATGTAATGGTTACATTCTCTTCTACCCAAACATCTGGAATGCACCAAGTAAGAGAAAGGTAGTTTTTAATTTTGTCGTTTTTCATTGTTAATCAGTTACTCTATTCCTCACAATTTTATGAGTTAATTGTATTTTATTATATTTATAGATCTGTATACTGTTTTGAAGTGCACTAAAGTGTAAATGTACATGTGTAAATGTACACAAATCCTTCATACTAAGTATGTACTAAACACAGTTAGTCATTTCCTGTTGACTCCCCACTCAACCACATTTGCATATGTAATTACAGAAAAAAATAAGTAGCAATAATATTTATTTATTAAATTTATATGCTGTCCTCACTATCAAATCAACTCTAAAGGCAAAATAACTTATTTTGTACTGTTCACTTACTTTTGTACTTATTTCATCCATCATTCAATTATCTAGACTCCATTTCTTCTTGTTATATCACACAAACTTTCCCTTGAATTCGTTTTGTAATGTACCCTACTTTTGCTTCCATATAACAAAAGGACAGAAGCAGTCTCATGTAGAGTAATTTTTGATACTTCCATAAGCATTCTTCCTTGCAGTAGACTCTACCTAAACAGTAAATATTTTGATCATAACTTCTCTCCATTTCTCTGCTTCTTTTAACCAACCAAGCTCTCCTTGACTAGATAGTTTTCAACTTTATTTTTCTCTATATGCACTATACAACATCATTTTTTGGTAACATTTTCCTATCTGATGTTTTTTCCCCATTCTCCGTTTCCTTCATGTTTTTTCACTTTTTTCATATTTTTCATCAATGTAACTCCACATACTTTTTTGGCATTCTCTAACATAATTATTTTCACTTTGTTGCATTCATTTTGTTTGGGGATTACCTATAAAGGTAATACTGTTCATATAGAGCTAGTACCTCTCTTTAGGCAGTCTACTTTCACTCTTATTTCTTTCACTTGTTTCTTTTTCTTTCACGTCCATTTTTTTCCTGACGATCAACACCAGATAAGGTCCTATCTCTCTAGTTGGAACAGCTCATCACCTTTACATCTTACACTAATTATCTCATCTTTACCATAAACCAGGGGTGTCAAACTCAATTTCATTGAGGGCCGCATCAGCATGGCGGTTGCCCTCAGGGGGCCAGGTGGGTATGGCCAGGGTGGGCGTGGCCTACTGGGTGGGCGTGGCTAGAGTGCATATGGCCTAATGGGTGGGTGTGGCCAGCTTTACATCGTTCGCATCAAGGGTGCCTATGGGGGCCTGGGCAGGAGTGGGACAGATCTGAGGGTCTCTGGCAGAAGGAGGGTCTCTGGGCCAGGGCCAAGGCAGTGGGGGCCATTCCCTCTCTGTTTCCAGGATGGCTTCGCGGGCCGCATGAAACCACTTCGCGGGCCGGATCCAGCCCCCGGGCCTTGTGTTTGACATGTCTGCCATAAACAATCAACTCAACTGTGCTCTTTGACTCATTATTTTCTCATATGTATGCATGAACAGGCATATGTTTAAATCACTTCTTGAAACAAGCAGATATTTTTCTAAACAAATACCTGCCAAATAGTTACCATTCTGATTCATTCTTGGCTCTCTGAATCATCCAGTTACTCCTGCACTTTCATTTCATTCCCACACATCAATTCATGCCACATAGCAATATAATTTTTCTTTGCAGGTCACATTAATTCAGATTGCATTATCTATAACATCAATTCATAATTTCTGGCATACAGTTCAACCTTTTCCTTTGTAAATTTATAATTTTATTTTTCTACTTCATAAGATATATATCAACTTCATATCTTCTTCCCCTTTTCTCAAATTTCACAAACATACAACATACATAATTTTATTTCAATTCATTTATTAATGTATACTTTTTACCATATACACCTCTTTCATTCCAAGTCTCAAACTTCAATTCTACCATGATAGATGCAGCATTCCCTACTAAATGTGAGGACACAATACTTAACAATTTAAGCACAATTGGGCTAATGTGCTAGATGCTTAATCAAATCCCAGTTTTACACCATAAATGCTCACACTCTTCTCTGCAAGTTAGAGAATCCTATTTGAGACAACCTTGCAAACTAACATACCATTGCCCAGGTCCCACCAATTAGGTGACACATAATATGTGTGGACTCCCTGAAGATATATTTGGAAATGTGATGAGGTTTATTAGAGAAATCTAAGATGTGTTTAGTACTTATGATGGGAAGGGATATTTATTATATTATTTAAGTTTGTACATTAATTACAAAAGTAATATAAAATCGTTCCTGTTTGTACAAGTATAAGAAGTTGGTCCTTCACAATCTGTACATTGCAAGTTTAACTGGGTAAACTATTGGAAGGAGGAAGGTAGAATTTTCAGGCTTTGTGAATGCTTAGTATTTGCTGAAACATGCCTATTGGCTAATGATGCTGTGGCAAGGCACAGGAAGCAGAAAAATATTAATTTCATTTCAGATGAAATCTATTACATAAAAAGTTGTTTCCTCCAACAAGGGCTATTGCATATGTTTGCTTTATTTTCAAGGCAAGTGTTAGTAGGATTATTATTCTTGATTTTAAAACTATTCACTGTTGCAAACCATGTGAAATAAAATGAAACAGGGCATTAGAAAATTTTAATAATTAGAGTATAATTCTTTTGTTAAAAGTTGTGCAAGAATTAGCTTTTGGCTGAGGCAAAACATGTAAGAACTATGCCATTATTAATCAAATCACCCATTTATAAAGTCCTTTTTTACAAATATATTCCTACAGTTCTCTTATAATAGCTCTACATTCTGTCATTTTGAAGTATATCTTCTTCAGCAGCTGTGGTTTTACTATAATTTTTTTTTAATTTGCTGTTTAAATAAGAGATAGATATTTTAATAAAGATGATTGAGCAGGATGTGGAGTGTTATAATTGCCCCTACAAAATAATGGCAATGATAGTAATAATTTTGTACCTATCTTCCTGCCAAAGTACCCTAGAGAAAATTACCATGAATAAAAATAATCTTCAATTTAAAAAATTAAAGCCAAAAGTCCTACAACAAAACTATAAAAATGCAAGATTTAAGTCTAAGTTCATTTTAAATGAAGGCTGCTAAGAAAAAACTATTTAAATTACAAAGAAAAGAAAATGTAGTCAGCGAAAGAAAAAGGAAAAAAGGATGAGCTGTGAAGACAGAGGAAGAAGGGCATTTATTAATGCTTGCTTCAAGTGAGGATTCATGATGAATTAGACCAAGGCTTTTCAACCAGTGGTATGGGTACCACCTGTGGTAACCTGGCAGGTGGTACGCGACCATCCTAGAGAAGTGGTAGCGGGGAAGGGGAATGAGCTGAACTGGTGGCAGTACCGCACAAGCCTGAGTGAGAGATGGCCGGAGCTGCAGGGCTGTCAGGGCTCAGCGGAAGCGCCAGGATCAGTGCCAGGCTCCAGCTGGAGCTCGGCACTGATCCTGACGCTTCTGCTGAGCCCAGATGAAGCACCGATCAGCTGGAATGTTGCAGCATCTCCAGGGTCTTTTACATTCAGATGCTTGGCAACTAATTCATATTTATGACGGTCAGTGTCCCAGGGTCATGTGAAGTGACCAAAACCTACTGCAACCACCCAGCAGAGGGGGGGAATAAAAACCAAACACCCCCCCACCCCACCCCCACTGCCAATCCTCAACAGAAATGCTCACAACAATGAAAAACCTCGGACAGGAGGAAGAGTGCTGCCGGGCGGGCAGGCAGGTGTCTTGCTTGGCTGTGGCTTGGGGGGCACTTTTTTCAGTGCCATTGTAACTTCAAACAGTCACTAAGTAAACTGTTGTAAGTCGAGGACTACCTGCACTTTATCACTTTTTTCCTTTTTTTTATCATGAAGTTTTTGACACCTTGCTAGGCGACTGGTGGTACTTGGATGTTGCCATATCCTAAAAGTGGTACAATGGGTGAAAAGGTTGAAAAGCCCTGAATTAGACATCCTTGAAAAATCAGGGTGCCACTGGAATAGAAATCGGCAACTACATAGTGAATTCTGGCTTGTACAGTCTCTCTCTTTCTCACACACAAAAGTAATTAAAATGCCAACCTATACATATGGTACAACTTTGATCAACAGAAATATCTCTTCCACTTGAACACGAATACGCAAATGGCAGTATACCATTTCTTAGGCAGGAAAACAAAAGATAATACACATTTTTCAAAAATGAAGTGCACTAATAATATTTTATAGATCTTTGCTCAGTAATGAATGGGCAATCAATGGATTGTTGAAATGATTATCTGCCAGTGCTTCTAAGTTTCCCTATAAATGTTCTAAGCAGGCAACAAGTCATAAAATATATAGGATAAATAGAAAAGCCCATTTCAAAGCAATCAGAGACTATTAATTGTTCAAAATCTCCCCTGGGAAATATCACTGTGGACTCCAGTTTTTACTTTTAGAACAAGATCAGGATTCTTTCTTTTAATTTTCATGACATTAAAGAATAAGTTTGTATACACACTTGATTTTCCTCAGGGACCTTAATGTGACGTAAACAGCCTCGTCCTCCAGTATTTCTCCACAATGTTCCTATGAGATAGGTTCAACTGAGAGGGACTGACTGGCCCAGAGTCTCTCCTGAGTGTCAATCCATAAGAATTAGCTTGAATCTGGAACTCTCCACTTTTCGCCCAATCGTTTAACCCATACCACGCTCGGACCCCACTGTGATTTCCTTTTGTCAAATTCAGGGGAAAGGAAATGGAAGTAGGCTAAGGCTAAAAGAGCCAGTAATGATACAATAGTTAAGACCTCAGGCTAGAAACTGGAAGGACATGACTTTTTGTCCCACCTTAGACACAAAGCCACTTGATGACTTGGGCTAGTCACTTTCTCTCAGCTCTAGGGAGGAGGCAATAGTAAACAACTTCTGAAAAAAAATTGCCAAGAAAATCGCAGATCTGTCCAGGACGCTTCCAAGAATTGAACACAATTAAACAGAAAAGAAAAAAAGGCTAAGGTATATTATTTGGTTCTAGCCAGCATGACTTCTTTGAAACTTCTCCACAATTAACACAGATAATGAGAAGTTTATAAGAATGCTTTTGAAAACAACAGAAGAGTAGATGCCGCCTTAAAACTATTCGGTGAAAGCAAGTTTTCATTTCTGAGCAACAGCAGGTACTGTGGGCAGTTTATTATTCAGCACTAGGAAAGCTCGTCTTCCTCAGCCAAACACTTTATAGAAGTTTTCCTGTGAAATGACCAAATCTTATAACAATCACAATAGGCAGTTGTAAGGTAAAAAGGCAAGAGAAACACTGCATGTAATTTAATGCTGTCTTGTATTCTGATACATTTATGCCAATATTAGTACTATTAATCTGAGAATGCCATCCCTAATAGCAGTAACATACAAATAGGCAGTAACATCTGAATAGACATAGTCAATTTGTTCCTTGTTTATCCTTTTAAAATGAGGAAATCAATCAATCTGAAGGGACCTTCGAAGTTTTCTAATCCAACCCCCTACTCAAGCAGGAGACCCTATACCATTTCAGACAAATAACTGTCCAGTCTCTTCTTAAGAACCGCCAGTGATGAAGCACCCACAACTTCTAATGGCAAGCTGTTCCACTGGTAAATTGTTCTAACAGTCAGAAAATTTCTCCTTAATTCCAGGTTGCTTGTCTCCTTGATCAGTTTCCATCATTTCTTGTCCTGCCCTCTGGTGCTTTGGTAAATAAGTGGACCCCCTCTTCTTTGTGGCAACCTCTCAAATATTAGAATACTGCTATCATGTCCCCCCCCAGTCCTTCTTTTCTCTAGACTAGCCAAACACAAATCCTGCAACCGTTCTTCATATGTTTTTGTCTCCAAGCCTTTAATCATCTTAGTTGCTCTTCTTTGCACTTTTTCCAAAGTCTCAACATATTTTTTGTAATGTGGGGACCAAAACTGGATGCAGTATTTCAGGTGTGGCCTTACTAAGGCTTTATAAAGCGGTACTAATACTTCATATAATTTTGATTCTATGCCTGTTTATACAACCAAGGATTGTATTAGCGTTTTTGGCTGCTGCCGCACACTGCTGGCTCATATTTAAGTGATCATCCACTAGGACTCTAAGGTACCTCTTGCAGTTACTGTTTTTGAGCTAGGTTTCACCTAATCTGTACTTGTACCTTTGGTTTTTCCTGTCTTAAGTGTAAATTCTTGTTTTTCTCCACATTACATTTCATACTGTTGGATAGGGCCCATAGCTCAAGTCTGTCAAGATCTTTTTGGATCCTGAGCTTGTCTTCTGGGTGTTGGCTATTCCTGTCAGCTTAATGCCATCTGCAAATTTGATGAGTTCCCCTTCTATCCCCTAATCCAAGTCATTTATGAAGATATTGAAGAGTACTGGGCCTAGGACAGAACCTTGCGTTACCCCACTGCTTACTTCCCTCCATGTAGATGTAGTACTGTACTATTAAGGATGACTCATTGAGTTTGGTTTGTCAGCCAATTATAAATCCATCTGGTAGTGATGTTGTCTATTCACATTTTTCTAGCTTACCAAGAAGTAGATTGTGATCTATTTTGTCGAATACCTTGCTGAAGTCTAAGTATACTATGACCACAACATTTCGCTAGTTTACTAATTTAGTCACTTCGTCAAAGAATGAAATAAGATTGGTTTGGCATGATCTATTTTTAACAAACCTATGCTAGCTTTTAGTTATAACTTTATTTGTTTCTAGATATTCATAGATCTGCTTCTGATTATCTTTTCCAGTATCTTCCCAGGTATTGATGTTAGGCTGATTGGTCTGCAGTTTCCTGGGTCTGTTTTTTTTTTAAGATGGAGACCACATCAGCTTTTTTCCAATTCTAAGGTAATTCCTAAGGTAATTTCAGTACTTTTGAAAGATATGATGGTTCTGAGATAACATTTGCCAGCTCCTTCAGAACTGTCTTTTACAGTTATGTTTTTGGTAGGTTGGGCTATGGTTTCTTTTTGTGTGAAGACCGAGTCAAAGAATGACTTAAGTAGTTCTGCTTTGTCTCTGCTGCCTGATGCTTCCTTGCCATCTTCTTTCTTAAGTGGACCTACTGTTTCCTTGACTTTTTTGTAGTTATTTACATGTTGAAAGAAACTTTTTTCATTAACTTTGACTTTAGTTGCAAGTCGTTGTTCATTCTGAGCCTTTGCTTTCCTGACTTCATCTTTGCAGATTCCGGCTATTTGCTGATACTCTGCCTTAGTTATGTGTCCCTCTTTCCATTATTTGTATTTGTCCTTTCTGTCTTTCAATTTATCATATAAAAGTATATTTGGACAATGAATTAGGTACAGTGAGACATGGAAAATGACACAACTATTTAAGTATATGTTTAGTGTAATTTACAAGTTCTGCTTTTCAATCAAATTTCTATGCAATGGGCTTTAGGGTATTACTTTGTATAATTAGTGTTCAATACCATAAAACATAATTCATTATAAAATATGTTATGCAGAATTATTGCAGAAATATAGACAATTTCAATTAATGAAAAATTAACAGGCTGCATTTTGGAAGCATCGATTCTGCAGAACATATCTATTTACCGTATATACTTGAGTATAAGCCGACTCGAGTATAAGCCGAGACCCCCAATTTCACCCCCCAAAACTGGAAAAAGTTATTGACTCGAGTATAAGCCGATCCGCCGTTCTGCAAGCCTCTGCCGCCAGCAGAGGCTCGATCCGCCATTTTGCAAGCCTGAATACACAGGAATACCCTGTGTGGCCGCGGCTCTCGGGGAAGCCCTGGCTGTCCGCTTCCTCGCTCCACGCTGCCATTCGGGGCCCGCGCGTTCCCCGGGCAAATTGCGGCGCCCAGCAGGCGAGGAAACACGCCCGCTCCAGTCGCCCCCCCTTCCCTCAGGAGACGCGAAGCAAGTGACCGCCCGGAGCTTACCGAGGACTTGCGCGCGGCCGAGGCTTCGGTGCTTCCAGGATCGCGCACACCTCTCCCAAGCCGCCGCCGTCCGGAGACCTGCCGAAGTTTGGGGAGGTTTGGGGAGGTGCGCGCGCACCTCCCCAAACCTCCCCAAACTTCGGCAGGTCTCCGGATGGCGGTGGCTTGGGAGCGGTGCGCGCGATCCCGGAAGCACCAAAGCCTCGGCCGCGCACAAGTCCTCGGTAAGTTTTTTTGTTGACTGGAGTATAAGCCGAAGTGGAATTTTTCAGCCCAAAAAGTGGGCTGAAAAATTCGGCTTATACTCAAGTATATACGGTATATATCATGGCTATATATATTATTAAAAAGTTACAGATACAAAGGAAGGATTACCATTTTAAAAAGTCAGGAATAATATTTAAAGCAGTCCACTTCTTATATATATTGGTAAGTGGCACAATTATATGCAAGGTTGTGCAGATTTTATTTCTTGGAGTATGATGCATATTAGAATACATTACATAAAACTATCCTTAAAGATTTTACCTTGTGTCAGTTTTACTAATGACTTACTATTTTGCAATGACAAAGGAAACTGTATAACTTATCCATGTTTTCAGATCTTATAATCATCCCAATTTTCCTACTTTTTAAAACTATTCTTAACTCTGATGTAGGGTTTTCCAAGATTCCTTTTACATGTACAATAGTTTAAAAACATATTTGCATGAAATCTTATCTCCTACCACTAGAGGTCAGTTCACTGTAACTAAAGAAAGTCTTTATTGAGCAATTTATTTAATTCATATCCAAATTTTAACTGATCTTGATATACATTTTAAAAAAAGCAACTTGAAGATATGCTATTATATGACGTTATTTAAAGCATTTCCATTTTAAACATTATTTTGCTCACTTTATATACAATAGAAAACAAATTAAGTCCTGAGCATATTCACACTATGAACAGAATTGTGCTTGACATAATGTTCTGTTCTATGTTACAAAATCTCTGCTAATCTGATCTCATATATAGTCTTTAGTGAACAAATTTTGTCCAAACTAAACCTTTCCACATAATTTTTTCTCTATCGCCTGCTATATTGAGCCATGTTGTTAGCAAAATGTTGAACATTAGACACAAGTCACGTAAACAGGATGCATTCATTCCACTCAGCACAGATCAATTCTCATTCAAGTGTCAAAAGGATTCCAGTGGTTGTATTCTTTTTTATAGTTAACTATATTTAAATTATCTTCCACCCAAAGTATAGATACCATGACTTAGTAAATATGCACAGATAATGATTTGTTGTAAGTGAATAATGATATCTAAATACTAAAGAGTGAGCGCCTGTTACTCGTCCCAGCTTCTGCCAACCTAGCAGTTCGAAAGCACGTAAAAATGCAAGTAGAAAAATAGGGACCACTCCAGTGGGAAGGTAACAGCGTTCCGTGCGCCTTTGGCGTCTAGTCATGCCGGCCACATGACCACGGAGACGTCCTCGGACAAGCGCTGGCTCTTCGGCTTTGAAACGGAGATGAGCACCGGCCCCTAGAGTTGGAAACGACTAGCATGCATGTGCGGGGGAACCTTTACCTTTACCTAAATACTAAAGTCATCTCAATTACACTGACGTTCAGTGTGAAGCACACTTAGCTTACCTGCTTCCTTGCACAGGGCTGCTAGGTCTGCTCCTACGTACCCATGGGCACTGTCTGCCAGTTGAGTCAAATCTGATGCTGTCAATGAGTGAGGAGTCTTACTGAGAACCTTCCTTAAGATGTCTAGTCGATCTTGAGAATTAGGAACTCCAATTTCTATCTCTTTATCAAAACGTCCTGGTCTGCGCAGGGCTGAATCTAGTGCGTGAGGGCGATTGGTAGCTCCAAGAACTAAGAGCTGCCCTTGATTATCTTCCTAAAAACAAACCAGTTTTATTGAAAACAGGTTTACTGTAAGTTGAAGAAATGAGTAGTACTATAGAGTAAGCATCAGGTTAAAGACAGATAAGGCTAAGGTATCTTTTTAAAGCAGTCATGATATTTCAGAAAATATCAGCAAGAACTTCTCATTAAGTCCACAATCCAGTATAGATGTAAAGAGATTTGGTTCCTTTTCAAGGTAACACTAAACTTATTGAAACAATGATCTTGCTTTCTAAAGAGTTATAAAAATATTAGTTAAACAAGGCTCGGGGAATTTATTAACACAGATTATATATAATTCTTGAAAAACTCTACTAGCTCATTCGTATTTGCCACAGATTAAAACAACTGGAGTAATGCAGCAATTAGGATCAGAAATGGAGCTCCAAAGAAGGTGTGATGAGATCCAACAGCAGTCACCTCATCCCAGGAAAATATATCTTTCAGCTAAAGACCTGGCATCACAGTGTGACAAGATATTTTGGCACAGATAGTGTGTCACAATTTACTTAACTCACGTACAAATTTTTGTGGGATCTCATGGCTACCAGCAGATCATATCTTCTTTTTTAAAAAAAAAACGGCAACAGGAGTAGCATGTGTACACATGCCCTTTCCAAAGCAACCCGTGGCTTCAGTTCCAAAATACAGATGCTTAAAACAACTTAAGGTGGCCTCAGTTCCTTTAAAGAGAAAGCTACCTTCTGGTTTGAACTGGGGATCTAAGTAACTTTAAGATTTTAATAAGATATACCACACTATGGCACAATTTCCAGCCATTCAGCACTGCGGTGTCTTCACATCATGAACTATTTCTGGACTTTACCACCTAAGCAATGTAGCTCAATCGTAACACCTTCCATAGCCGGAACAACATATGAGGCACATCTATACTGCTATGCAATGTAAGCTTCCATTTCATAATCTGGAATCATCATTGAAAAATAAATTTTGTCCCAAAACATTCTCGGGCACAACTTCTAGTATAAATTACCAAATGTGCTTCAGAGTCACAGACGGGATGAGCAAAGAGACAAAGAGACTTACTGATCCAATGCCATCCATCAGCGTTAACAATGAAGCTACAATTCTTTTTTCAACTTCATTCTGGGCTTCTTCTCTCTTTGGACAGAGTGCATCAATTTCATCAATAAATATAATGGATGGTCGCCTTAACAAAAATGGGAAATAACATGTTTCTTGGAATACAGAAATTAAAAGGGAAATAATAGCATATATCTTATAATATGCACACTAGAATGAATATGCTTATAAAATGAAAAGGTAAAGACATCCTCAAATTAAACTCAATGTCTAGAGACTATATGGGCATATCCTACTTTTCAAACCATTATTGCCTTCGTCTAGGGTATTTTTTTCAATGTTATCTACTGGTCTGTTACTTTGTGGTAGCCTCCCATCAAATTAATAATCCGGTCCAACTCTGTTTAACTTTTTCAAGATCAGCCAAAGCTGTTGGGTGTTGCCACCTGCTATGACACTCAATAACCTCACTGAATAATTCAAATATTCAGCTGATTGCAGTATTTCATGGTAGAGTTAAGAGAATAAGAATGTATCTTAAAACAATGTATATATTCCAACACTAAATATAGACCAAAATTTAGAATACACATTTTTTAACCATCATAGAAATAAAGACATTATTTTTCTTCAAAACATGAAACCAAAAGTTAACCCCAATGAAAATACAAACCAAGATACAATGGCTATGAGAACAGTCTGGCACACTGACATTTATAAATTTCTACCAATTATCCTAGGGTATGGGCTTTTATATCCATCCATCCACCCACCCACCTAACCACCCACCTACCTACCTACCTTCCTAGGTAAGCAATATGATCCTTATGAGCACCAATCAGCCTGCAGATATCTCATTGCTGTCCATCAGCCAAGTTGACCCACATGACTTAATATTTTCAAAAATATTATTCTAACTAAAAATAACAAATGGGAATATGATATTCAGCAAAACAAATTCCAGCCTTTGGCATCATTTTTACTTAGAAGAATGCCTCTGGACTAAGCTGCCTGTTCATTTTTAAGAAATGTTGGTGAATGTAAGTCAGTGCTTTCTTTAGAAGAAACTCCATCTGCCCAAGAAGGACAAAGCTAAGTTGAAGTACTAGAAAGAATGTTCTGAAGACAGAAAAGTTGGTAGGGAGGAATCTTAACAGTTTGCCTTCTAGATAATAAACATTTTATGAGCACACCTGACATTTTTAAATAGAGAAACTGCCTCTCTTGCAACTATTTTATCAGAGCTCACAAAATTCTAAATATGCTATTAGAGCAAAAAAGTTACCTATTCCTTAAGTTAAACCGTCTGAAATAACTTCACTGAAAGAATAGAAGCATACCGTAAAGAGGCTTCAGAAAATATCTGTCGTAGCCTGGCTTCACTTTCTCCATAAAATCTGCAAGAAAATCAAAACTATGATTCGGTGTCAAAAGTCTCATACAGTTCCCTATACAGGTACATTACTGTGTCAACATCTTGATATAAATACGTCATCGGTCCTTCATTTCTATTTACAGATGTAGCTATATCCTATTTGGGTAGCAAAGAAGCCCTGTATTTTAAAAACAGTCAATGCACTGCTAATTTAAATTTAAATAAAGCAAGGGTGAAATAAATCAATGAAGGGCACTTACTTGCTTATTATTTCTGGACCGTTAACTGTACAGAAGTTAGCTTCAATCTCATTTGCAATTGCTCTGGCTAGCAAGGTCTTCCCTGTACCTGGAGGACCATATAAAAGCACTCCTCTTGGAGATGGGATTCCTTCAGAGTCACACATAAACAACAAAGAACTGTAGCTAATTCTTGGACATTGTACGATATTAAAAGTTCATAATTGTGATAATAAAATAATTTCTGTATTAACATTAAATTAATAATGAAATACTGTATTACATATGAAATATGTCATAATTATTTTTAGAAGCATCCCAAATAGCAATTCTACAGAACTGAACATGAACAGCACAATTTTTGTTACTAATAGCCATTTTAACTTCTACTATATATTTCTTTAAACTTAACATAATTGAAGAGAGGATTTATGTAAATTTTTATAAATTTTAGTAGCTTTTAAAAGCCATGCAAGTCACTTTTTGATCAGCACAAGATAGTTAATATAGAAAGAGTTTTATGCCCTCTTTCCTGAATGGACCTTTAAAGAAAGCTGCCAAACTTTAAGAGAAGTATTTTGGATGCCACCAAAGGAAAACTGTTGTAAAAGACTGATTCAGGCTACTGACTCCTTCCAGGTTATTCAACAAGCTATGGTTAAGCAAAACATGACAGAAAAAAGATAATTAAATCATTGTTTAGCACTTGGGCTGCTAAAACAACATATTAAAAGCAGTATAAGATCTGCCATTTGAAGAAAAACAAATACATTTAAACCGTGTCTTACATTATTTGACGGGGTTACGAAATGAAAAATAGTAATTTATAGCATACTTTTTACCATAGATTTCCTACCATATTTCCTAAATAGATCAGGCTGCTTTAAAGGAAGTTCAATCATTTCTTTTATAGTTTTCAGCTGGTTACTGAGTCCACCTATTGAATCGTAAGTAACTTTTGGTTCAAGACTGTATTCTTCTGTCACTTTGACTTGTGGTTGAATGAAACTGACCCTAGTCCTTGACGATATGAAGTAAAATGTTTCCGAATTCTGTGACAATCCTGTTTTATCAGCCAAAGGTAATTCTTCACCTGCAAAACCTTTCTCACAGCCTTGTGATATGATTGATTCTGAATGAAGGTTAGATCCATCACCATCAAGTATCTCTGCTGGATCAGGACTCCATGCTTCATGCCCCACACTATTTAAAGCATCATTCATGGATATGTTATGATCCTCATGCTTACATGGAGTACTGGTAGATACTTCATTGTCTGTTATTACTAGTTTTCTAAGCTCAAAAGATAAATTGAAATGATGGCTATCCATGTTCTCCAGTAATTGTTCCTGTGGTGTTTTTAAAACATCTTGCATTTGCAGCAACACACCATCCATTCCTTTCACCTTTGTAACCTTTAAGTCACAAGATCGGCCAAAGAAAGTAATTTGCAGGAAATTTCCTGGTAATACTACCTTTCCATCTGTAAAAAGAGATTAAGAAAACCAATCAGATTTCTCACACAGTCCCCGCTTAAAATATTCCTGCATAAAAGTATATGTTAATAAAAGCAATACATCAAGAAATATAATACAACAGTTCATTTAGTTCAAAACACAGTTCATTTAGACATTATGCACATTTAGTTCAAAGTTACGACAGCACTGAAAAATGTGATTTATGACTGTTTTTATGACTGTTCAAAGTTAGGACAGCACTGAAAAATGTGATTTATGACTGTTTTTCAGTTACGACCTTTGCAGCATCCCCATGATCATGTGATCAAAATTCAGATGCTTGGCAACTGGTTTATATTTATGATGGTTATATTTATGCAAGGTCACGTGATCCCCTTTTGCGACCTTCTGACAAGCAAAGTCAATTGGGAAGGCAGATTCACTTAGCAACTGGGGTACTTAACAACTGCAATGATTCATTTAACAACTGTAGCAAGAAAGGTCGTAAAATGGGGCAAAACTCACTTTACAAACGTTTCACTTAGCAACAAAATTTTGGCCTCAATTATGGTCATAAATCAAGGACTACCTGTAATTTTCAAAGCAAAAGCAATGATCTTGGTGATTTAACTGTCAGTTCTAAAAAGGGTTGCATTTTCTATAGCCTTGGTTTAAGTTTTAACAATAAAATAATTGTCAGTCCTTTAAAAGCCCCTGGAGCAAGAAATGAAATCAAAATAGGGATATCATATCCTTCTCTTATTCTTGCTTTTGGCATCCAAAATTAATTTACTGTGACAAATTAAGATACACAGAAAATTAGACTACATGGCGTAGAAATCCAACAGAAAAGCTCACAAAGGTTAGTTTTAACAAAGCACACCTATAAGTCTGTTTTGAGGTCAGAACCATCTATTTTGGAATAGCACTTTTCTTCTTAAGAGAATTTCTATGCACTTTTAAAAGGCAGCCTCTTCAGATTGGATAGTTATAAAGTTTCAAATGCAGTATTTTTCCCTATTCTTGATACTCTTAATCCAGAGTGAGTGTATTGGATCTCTGTAAAGCTCAGAAACCCAAAA
Source organism: Vipera berus (assembly GCF_964194415.1). NCBI lineage: Eukaryota > Metazoa > Chordata > Lepidosauria > Squamata > Viperidae > Vipera > Vipera berus. The sequence goes on from NC_138209.1 coordinate 39,428,401, forward strand.
CGTTTGACTACACACAGAGGCAGAAGATTATATGTATTTAATATCTAAAACTATAATAAAACCCAGAAAACATAAACTAAACCCATACCTAAGTTTCTTAAGAGGCTAATGGACAAGTCTTCAGTACTGATACAGTCATCTTTAACCCTAAGAAAAAAATAAATTAAATAATCCTTGTTAAAATTTAATAAAATATCATTATTTCAAGAACACCAAATGTACTCCAATGTAAGGACTAAATGAAACTACTGCAAAAGTGACTTCATACAGCAATTCTCATCCAGAAATTTGTTATACTGTTTCTTAGCATCACCACATGGACTCATAGAAACTACTGCAGTCTCTGTAATTTAATGCATAGGTTCTTAAATCCAAGCCCTAAAAAATCTTTTGTTTATCAGAAATTACTAAGCTAACATCAATAGGGAGTGCACTAAACGTAGTTGTCTGTCTGTCTGTCTATCTATCTATCTATCTATCTATCTATCTATCTATCTATCTATCTATCTATCTAATCAACCTACCTACCTATAATAGCAATTCTGGTTAAATATCAAGCCAATCTAAAATCAGCAACACATTTTTTGTCAATATTCTTATTGATGCTTCTTCTTTTCCTGACATCCCAAGAAGACCAGCAGATGTTTCACATATACTGTATTTCTGGTTATTTTCTTTCCAAGACAGCCTCTGCTGCAACCAGATTAGTTTTATATAATGTTGCCATCTTGGGATAAACCATTACAGGTTAGAAATTTCTCAAGAGAATTTTGGAAGCATTATCTGGGGAGATTCTAAAATTGAAAACCAAAGATACAAGAGAAAAAAATCTAGGGAATTTACACAATGAGAGAAATTTAAAAAAAATATCCAGGAAGCAAATGGAGAAAAGAATATCATTCTTCAAGAGTCAAATAGCAATGTTAATCTAGCAGAAGATCCATCAGATATGAGACTCTGAAATTCGTCTCCTTCAAATCCAGAATGCACAAACCTCAAGAGATTTTAAATGGACATCTCATTCATTAAATTTCTTTCTTTTTATTTTGTTATTTACAACCCTAGAATTACCCAAACTACTGTATTTTACAGATTGCAGCCTTCCTTTTAAATAAATTTTGGTCCTTGTTTCATACGGTTTATAGCCACTGATATTTTTACTTGATATTAAACACACAAGAACACTTTCATACCACCAATCCTTGAACCCGCATACTATGGTTGTCTACATAGCAAGACTGCTTGTGTACCAAGTTAGTTAATTACAGTTAATCCAACCCATGCCTCCAAATGAGAATTCCATTCAGAGTCATCTGAACTGTGAGATAGATGGCAAATACATTTGATAAATAAACAAGAAGCATCCCAATTCCTTACAGCAGCTTTAAGAGCAAAGTGTCTGTAAAGTCTGTTACACTTTACAGAATTACACAACATATAATGTACTTAATTTAGTCAGCAATTCAGATTTGAGTTACAAAGATATTCTATAGAGTAAGAGAGGAGGTGCATAACACAAATATATCTGCTCTTAATATCTGCCATGGGCTCTCAAGAAAAGACAAAGTTGCTTTAAACAAAGTTGTCCCTTCCACATGCTCTAAACTTCTCTTTCAGAACTGAGATCCGAAGCAGCACAAATGTCCTGGCATGCAATGCCACCGTTTTAAATATAAGGAAAACTTAGGTCTTTAAAATAAATTTCATTATGATCACATGAAACTTCTTCATCACAACATTCACTCAAAGTCACAATAAATTGGAAATCTGACCATAGGTAATAATGTAAAATGCATGGATATCAACATACCCCAGCTTTACTTCCACTTCCTCTGCCTGAAGTACAGCACCAGTCACAGGCTGGACAAAGACTGTATCACCAGGTACCACTTTTAGATTCTTCTGTGTAATTGCACTTAAGCCAATTTTTTTACCAGGGAACCCTGCAACAGGCCATGCTGTGCAAACCTAACCAAAACAATAGAAAATATAATTAAAAAACAATCTATCCTTTCAAGAAAAATAAAATAAAATACACCATTACATAAACAAATACATGTATGCACAAATACACATAGAATTGATCAGAAAACAAACACCACCTCTTGCTTCCCATTTGTACTGGTGAGCAGCACTGGACGCCCTATAGAAATATTTGTCAACTTCATGTTGTTGAGCGCCAATTGCACAAAAGATCCTCTATATATTTTGGGGAGTTTGTCATCTTCTAAAATTAAAGAGAAAAATACAATTATACATATAATTATAATTTGGTTGATCTAAAATCTTTAAGAATAAAGTCCAGATTTTCTCTTTAAAGTCAATGTAAGTACAGAACATGACAGGCAATACCCGTATTTTCTCCAAAATAAGACCCATTAGGGCTTATTTTGGGGGGATGTCTGACTTTGCAGCTGCCCGCCCACTCCATTCCATCTGCTCTCAGTCGCAATGGGGCAGGAGAGCACCTGTCACACTGGTGCCACCACGAGGTGAAGCTAAGCAGGTGAGAGGGTGGAGCTGCCCCACACACCCTGCACCCGCTTACTTCAGGGCCCCACAGTCATTCCACTCCCCACTTGGCGATCTCCCCCCACCCATTCAATGACCTGGCTGCCCGCCCGCCTCTTCCGTTTCACACCACTCCCGAGCTGGACTGCCATGTTATGGAGGATGGGTGGGGGATGCTCGGTCGTTTTACCTGATCCCACTCTGCCATTTCAGAGCAGGGGGAGATAATGGTGAAAGGCCTCCACTGCCACTGCACATCAGCTGCATCAGCCGCTGGAGGGGCTTTCTTCGGGGCCCACCCCACAGATTATCTGCCTGGCAGCAGCAGCCACCACCTTCCCCACCTGCTGTTTGGCTCCTGCAGCACTGTGTTGCACTGCCTGCTGCCTGTTCGCTTCCTGTATTTTTATTGTTTCAGGCAGCATCTTTGGAGGCTGGTGGTAGGCTCTCTGCATTGTCCCTGGGCTGGCAGCTTTGGCCACTGGCCACCTTCATGGCTCTGCCCATACAACCATGGGAGAATTCACGACTGGAGTCAGGGTGGCACGGTTTTTGGACCATCCCCACTGCCAGCCCTGGTATAACTCTTGTAGCTGCGTGGGCAGAGCCAGGAAGATGGCCAGTAGCTGAAACTGCCAGCCCAGGGACAATGCAGAGAGCCTGCCACCAGCTTCCAAGGCTGCCATTGAAACCATAAATTACAGGAGGTGAACGGGCAGCAGGCAGCGTGATGCAGCACTGCAGGACCCAAGTGACAGGTGGAGGAGGAAGTACCAGGCAGGTGATCTGCAGGACAGGGTCAGCAGGGACCGATGGCAAAAGGCCTCTGCCACCACTCAACCCTGCCTCCGAAACGGGTAAAGTGACCAAGCCTATTTCACCCATCCTCTGTAGCATGTCAGTTCGGCTTGGGAGAGGTGTGAAAGGGAAGAGGCAGGTGGGCATCCGGGTCATTGAACAGGTGGTGGGAGGTCACCAAACAGGGAGTCGCCTGGCTGTGGGGGCCCTGAGGTAAGTGGGTGTGGGGCACATAGGGCAGCTCCACTCTCCACCTGCCTCATCTCAACTTGTGGTGGTGGCACTGCCGCACTGCACAGTTAGCAACCAGACTGTGGGACAGAGTGGGTGGGCTCTTAACTAGGGCTTATTTTGGGGGTAGGGCTTATATTAAGTGCATGCTAAAAATCATAGTAAAGGTAAAGGTAAAGGTTCCCCCGCACATGCGTGCTAGTCATTTCCAACTCTAGGGGCCGGTGCTCATCTCCGTTTCAAAGCCGAATAGCCAGCATGCTAGGGCTTATTTTTGGGGTGGGTCTTATTTTCAGGGAAACACGCTATGATAGCTCTGATTTAGAACATAAACCATGTTTGGACCATTCAATTAATTGTTGCAAGAAGTGCAACATTCTGATGTTCAACAAATATTGCCAATGTTGTTCTACTAAAGTACTATTTTATGCTGCCCTGAAAATATTAAAATTCAAGGAGAAAAGGGAATCTGCTCTGCCCATTCATTACATTTCTGCATTTTACATTACAGGTAGTCCTTCACATATGACCATAAATGAGCTCAAAATTTCTGTTGCTAAGACATTTGTTAAGTGACTTTTGTCCCATTTTATGACCTTTGTGGCCACAGTTATTAAGTGAATAACAGCAGTTATATTAGTGATATGGTTGCTACGTGAATCTGGCTTCCCTATTGATTTTGTCTGTCAGGTCACAAAAAGGGATCACATGACCTTGGGACACTGCAACCTTCATAATGAATCAGTTGCCAAACATCTGAATTTTGATCATGTGACCATGAGAATGTCATGTAAAAAATGATCAAAAGTTACTTTTTCCAATGCTGTTGTAACTTCGAATGGTCACTAAATGAACTATTGTAAGTCAATGATTACCTGTATTGAGGGATCACTGAGGAACAACTTCCAAACCATGGCTATCCTGCAAATACTTGGCCATTATAATAGTTAACTTTGAATAGAATTAATGAGAAATTTGATGCTCATTCTTTGTAACACAGCTCAACAAACTTAGTTACAATGCCCTATCTGCCTCCAAAGAACTTGTGAACACTAGTGTAGTCAACAAGAATTCTCGTTAATTTCATTCCAAATCTAATATACCCCAAATTGGTTAAATATTGCAAGCTAACACATCCAAAATGGTCCATGGAAGTATGCTAGATGGCAGAGTAGTAAGAAAAAGAACTCCACCAAGCCTCAAAGTAATAACTATAAAAAGTACAGGTAGTCGAGTTACGAGTGTAATGGAGCCTACCCATTCCACTCATAAATTGAAAACTCGTAGAGTGAATCTCGCTCCTTTAGCGAGATCACTCTCTTCCTCGTTTAAAACACACATAGCTCGTTAACCATCTCAGGGTGGGGAAGGCCATGTGATGGAACAGGCTCCCAAGGCCTCCCTGACCAAGATACATCATGCTTCCCCCTCTCTTCCTGCCACCCGGGACTCACCTGGAAAATGTCTGTCTCCTTTCTACCTCAGTTCCTGCTGCCGCTCCGATCTGAGGCTAGGGGACACGTCGACAGCCCCCCATGGCCCAATACAGGCTCCGGAGGCCTGGAAAAGACCGTTGGAGCCCGGATCTATGGCTGCGGACTGATTTTGTGGGGCCCCCCAGCAGCCCAATCCGGGCTCTGGAGGCCTTTTCTAAGCCTCCAGAGACTGGATCCATGGCCACGGAGCAATTTTGCGGCCCTTCCGTGGCCCAATCCAGGCTCCGGAGACCTTTTCCAAGCCTCCAGAGATGGGATCCATGGCTGCAGAGGCCTTTTCCAGGACACGGGGGGATGCAAAATTGCTCTACGGCCACAGATCCAGGTAGCAGAGGCCTTTTTGAGGCCTCTGGAGCCCTGATCCAGCTTCCGGAGGCACGTTGAAGCATCCCCTGGCTTCATTTTGGTTCTCTGTTGCAGAGAACAGAGGCCTAAAGAACCATGAGAACACGCAAGATCAGTAGTGTGAGATCTCGCTCCACTGATCTCACGTCATCTTGTGTTATTTTAGACCTCCATTCTCTGCAAACAAACCAAAAGCCTGGAGCAGCCAAGAAAGTGAAGATTCTCCATCTTTGCAGGGTGAGTACTGAAGGCCTGGTGCCTAGGGAGGCCTGCGGCAGGGGCAGGGAGAGAGGGAATAACCCGGGTGAGTGTTGCAGAGCCACTGCCGTCGCTCGTAAGGACAAATGACTGCTGTGGTGCTGCAATACTCATAATTTAGGGAGTTGCTCGTAAGCACCAGGGCGTGTCCATCACATAACTTTAAACGAGTGTTAAATGAATGGCATGACCTGTTTTGGAAAAATGATAACACTATTTAAAACTGGAGCATCTAATTACAACTTTAAGTTACTGTACTCCTGAACTGAACTGATGATGAGTTGAACACAACGTTCTGAGGATGTCTAGCAAAGCAATTTTGGCTTTCCCAAAGAGAAAGTGAGGATGAGATCTACATTTGTCCTAAATTTGTACTAAAAAAATTAAATTGTCTTCCATCTAATGCAGTTCCAGCTACCTGCAACGTTCAACACAGCTTTATATTAAAAATTGCAAAAAAAGGATGATCAGACATATTAAACATTGCAAAAAAAAGGATGATCACAGACATGCAAACAACATCTGGGAGCCTCTGTGGCTTAATAGTGGGGTATTTGATTTGGACGGGGGTTCCCAGAATTTTGAGTCCCAACTCAACCAGTTCAGGGAATGAACCGCTCCGTATATTTCCGTATTCCGTATATCTCTTAAGATAACAGCTATTATCTTATGGAGTGATGCTATAACTGCTACAAGAATCTTGCAAGAGTCACATGCTTCTGTCGCAATAATCCGAATGACCGTCCTACGGTGCCTGGATTCCTTGATGCTTTCCCAACCTAGCCTACCTTACAGGCTTGTTGAGAGCATGAACGATCCCCGCGAACTCGCGCACGTTGCCAGCATCCTACCCTTGTCCAAAAAGTCTGCAGCCGACAAACTCTGCCACCCGAGGTGTCCTTGGCTTGCGTCTCGTTCGTCAAGAGTCGAGTCCTTTTCCGAAGGAGGCCGTTTCTTGTTTTTCCTCTTGCTGGAAGAGGACATTGCAAGAATTCAGAGAAACTAGCAAGCTGAGGCAGTGCCGCTTTAATCGCATTTGGACCACGAGAGCGGCTTCTTCCCCGGAAGACAAAATTCGCTCGAAGAGATATTAACGAGTTAGAGGACATCGATTCAAGACCGACTATGCAGAATGATCAACAATTATTAAAGTACTGAGAAACTAGGTTTCAAGCGCTACCAAAAGCCGCTCTGTCTCTTCGAGGCGTTTTTAAGAAGCCAAATGTTCCTGATCACAATCTTAAAAGAAATTCGAATACTAATGAGCTTTTATTTTATTTTTAGGCGTTACACCGAGTATCACTCTCAATTTTTAGAGTCTAGGGATGCTCAGTAGCCGGGAGCGGATGTTGTTCTGCTAATGTATCTCTATGGATAACCCACAATTGCGGCTATGTTCAATGCAATGCCGGAAGTCTGTCCGAAATGCAGCGTCTCTGAGATACTTCGCTTTATTTTCCCCAAGAGAGATACGATTGCAATGCTATTCGTTTCGTCACTTCCTGATTAAATTGTTTATTCAACTATCTCGGGCAGAAATTATAACTTTAAATAAGATTAATTGCAGGTGATAAAATCTTAAACTCTGCGTATTAAAATATATGATTAGCTTCACTGTTCTTCGTGAAATTTGTTTCTAGTTAACCCTATTAGTATTAGATTGAGTTCTGGAGTATAATCGAATTTCAGATTAGCGGATGTTAAATCACAGCCTCAATCTGAAATATTTACTCAAAATTAATTTAACCTAAATATTTCCCAGAATTCAGTTCTGATTAATTTCATTAGCGTTCTGAGGCATTTGTTTTAGATTCGGTTCTCTGGCTGCCCATTGCTATTATATTGCTTATTAAAATTTTATAAAAAACGCATTGTAGTGCAAAGTTGCCATCGTGTGGAGTCCTTGGTACTCTCTGAGCTGCGTTGTTTTTTGCAGACGTTTCATTATCTAATCATGCTGATGATATTACCCTGTCAAGTAATGAAACTTCTGCAAAGAAACAACCAGCTCAGAGAGCAGCAAGGAGTCCACAGTTTAACTTTGAGCCACATATAGCAATCCCATACCACTCCATATTAGAATACAATAAGCTGTCATTTGGCTAAGATCAAGGATGTTGAACAAGGCTTCCTACTCAGGAGAATGCTCAGCCCATCACAAGATTCAAATCCCATAGGCCAGCTTGGAAAACAGCTATTCACTTAACATCTACCCAGTTTAACCCCGAGGATTTTGTTCTAAAATACTTTCTTGTGGCCTCTCCACCAAGTCACCTGATTTTGATGTCTCACTCTGGTTAGAAATTGAACAGAATTAGGTGTGATACTGGAAGAAGTGCCTGCACCAATGAGGATGGAAAGATTCCCCTTGTGGCGAGTGTGGTGCTGATATGCAAACTATTAAACGTACTGTGCAAGATTGCCCAGTGTGTATTCTCTGGTTCCTTAGATGCACATGAAGCAACGCCAGAGGTGATTGCTTGGATAGCTGAATTGGACATCCAGTTATAAGGCCACTGCTATGGACTGTGTATACTTCTGTTATGTTCCCATCATAAATAATATATAAATAGAATAGTAAATAGAATGTATGAAGCAAGAGAAAAATATAGTGTAAGATCTAAGACCAAATCTAGTGCCACAACAAATAGCATTATTAGTCTGGCACTGTGTAGAAGTGTTGGACTTCAATTCCCAGAATTCCTAAAGACTGAAAAATTATAGAACCTAAATCTGATGCAGATTCCAGGAATCAGGAACTCAACACCGGACTCTAATATTATGATTTATTTTATTATGAAATGCATTTAGTAATTTTATGTGGCCGTCCATCTTATGTACAGAGTACATTACAGTCTTTTCCACGGTAGAGTGGAAAGAAAATTGGAACTGTAAGAAAAGCCTTCACTGTGCCAAGTTTTCCAACTGGAACAGCTGCACGGAAGTCCGACCTGTGAGTAACTCTACCTCCTTTATTTTCGCGTTCCTTTGCAGCAGCAACGCAGCCGCCATGGCTGGCTGGGCTGTTTGGTCCGCGCGAAGCCGGCTTTTTCTCTCTTCGCGCTGGCGGCTCCTACAAGAGCCCGAACTACGGAGCGGCGTGAGCGGTCAGCGACGCCTCTGCGTGGCCGAAATAGGGTTGAAGCCGCGACGGGACAAGTTCGGCGGAGTGAGTTTAAACCTGGCTCAGCTGCGCTCTCCTGAGAGCCTGGACCAAGCCGCCTTCGGGCGCTGGCTACAGGGCAAGTGCCTTTTGCTGGAAGCTTGTGGGGAAACAGAGGACAGACCACAGTCGGACCAAAGGCGAATGCGGTCTGCCCGCTCGCATCTTTTCTAAGGGCTCCACAGCTTCCACGGCGGGATAGATTTCAAATAGAAAGAAAAAAGAAAGAACCAGTGTATTTGAATACGTGCAGAATGCCTCTCCCTTCCCCCTCCCCAAATTTCCCTGATAAAACTGCCTCGAAAACAGTTTTGGGAACAAAACGTGTGAATGAGCTTGTGGCCAAGTGCCGCTCTTTCCCTGGAAAAAGGAGCACTACTTCTCAGCCCAGACTAGCAGATATACTCCATTGAACCGAATAGGTTTAATATTTCTATTTCGTCTGCCAAGTGATGCGTGATTGTTATAAGTAAAAGGTGTTTTTCCCTTATCACTCAATTACTATATCTACACCCACATGTCCACAAGTGAGACTGAACATAGAGGGAGAAGTGTGATGTTTGCCAATTAGAAAGGAACTGAAGGAGTGACGTAATCGTTAGTAACAAAATAGAATTGTTGTATTGCACACTAGGCACATCATGCTACCGTAGTGAAAAGCTGTAATACAGGGAATTGAGGTTTTAATATGCAATTAAACCAAAATTGCTGTTGCTCTGAATACCAAAATAATCAGGTAGTTATTAATAGTTATGAATAAAAACTCATAAAGGTTCTTTCTCATCCATAAGCACTTTTATCAAGTAAATTACTTTCAGTGGATTTTAGCCCTAGGTAAATGGTATATAGCATTGCAGGCTGAGAGCATTTCTAACGGTATTAGAGGAGTGAAGTCACAAATCATTCCTCCAGTTCTGAAGAGCACTTTTCTTATACTTGGAATAGTTTTGTTGAACAAGCCTTTTTTTCCAAACCAAAACTGCAGAATAGCAATTTTTAAAGACCTAGTTTTGAAGTACCACCTAATAGTATTAATAATGTTGACAAATCTCCAATGTTAAACATCCATATTCAACATTTTTATTAAAATATGCATTTATTTCGTTTAGCAAATCTGTACCCCTCTGCAACATTAGGGTTTCTCATGTTGCAGGGGTATGGAAAATTATTAATTACTCTACTTTGTTAATATAATTAAAAATGAGACTGAATATGAGTGAAGAATCCTTAAAGAATTGCTATTCTGCTAATTTTTTAGCTAGTGCTGTTCTCACATTTTTAAAATGTGTTCATAAAAAAGATGTATGTTTCCAATGTTTGCTAACCTCAAAAATTAATTTCCTAAGTTGCACTATTTTATACAGTACAAGAAATGAAAAATAAAATGCACTGAAATAACATTAGGGCTAAGTAGCACTTCAGGCTGAAAACTAAAAGATACTTTGACGTGCAAAGAGTGTTTATGTAGCAGCTATCTGCAACACCTTAAACCAAAACATTTTTCCCAGCATCAAAATGCAGCTGCAGAGGACACTTATGCAATCCCAGTATAGGAAATAGCTGCTTCAACACTTCAGTCAAGTGCTACAGGATCATCCCTATATTGCTTTTGAATCCAAAATACTGCACAATACTACAGTTACATAACAAGACCTCAAACAGTGTACCCTAAAGGCAGGCAATAAAGGGATGCATCAACACAGGGGTCTTCAAACTTGGCCCTTTTATGACTTGTGGACTTCAACTCTGGGAGTTGAATTCTGGGAGTTGAAGTCCAAAGTCATAAAAGGGCCAAGTTTGAAGACCCCTACATTAACATGATGAAGCAAACAACATGGGGACCAGTTGCTGCCAATTAGGTGTTTGGTGGCTATGAGAGAAGCAGCTACCAAATCAACTTTGCAAAGCAGTTGAAATTCTGTTGCATATAAGACCAAATTTAAATAATATGGCTTTAGCCCCAGCTTGCTTTCACTTAGACTGGTTGCACCAAGCTCAAGAGTGCTGGAGCTGTTTGGGCTGGTTGCTTCCAGCACATGCTGTTGTGTTCACAAGCCTATTCTGGAGTTGCCCCGACTGCAAGATCCTCGGCTTTTTACTCATGTGTTTATGTCTCTTGTGCAAGCTGCTTCCATCCCACTTTCAAACACCTAATTTCATGCCTGTTGAGCTTTTTTGGCTGCAACAATGTCCCTGGGTTACCATCTCCAAAGAGCCCTGGGTGCCTCTGTCATATCCGATGTCTTTCAGATAGGTACACCCTCTTTCCAAAAATTTACACTGATAATATAACAAATTTAAGACATTTTATAATGAAATACATGAAATATTTAAATCATTTAAAAACAGATTTCAGATCAAACTGCATCTGCCTAATTAGCTGTTTTCTATCTGGTATCTAGATTAGAACTCAAATGAGCGGCTGGTAGCTCGAGGTGAAGATGCTCACTTCCCACTCAGAAGGTTGAGAGTTCGATTCTAGGCACTAGCAGATGATTCTGTACCAGGGCACAAAGAGAAAATAACTGCTGTGAACTCCGTGTAGGCATCAGGAAGGGCATCCAACCAGTAAATGCTGAGCTCCACTCAGTTAGCCCAACTCCACCCCAAAACCAAGAGATTAAAGGGTTGTAAAAAACAAAAAAAATATCTCGAGTAGAACTCAAATCCTGAGAGTTTTCAAATTCTGTCTTAGGAGTTGTACCTCATTATATCTCAATCTGAGGAAATTTGGATTAATTCCCCCCCCCCCATTGTTAAACAATATGAGAGAAATAAAAGGCAGACAGTCAACCACTGATTAAAATGTTTAGCACAGACATTTTCAATACCTTTTGCGGTATTTTCCTTCTTTAGGTGCTATCAAGCAATGGCGAGCAGAAGGCCACATAGCAGTATGGCTGCATGTCCCTATACTGCAAAGCAGATTTATAGCTGCTGCTGCAGAGCAAGGCTTTACTTTTCACCATGCAGAATCAGACTCAGCTGCACTGGCTCTCTGGTTAGCAGAAGGACATAGCAGACTACCAGTTTATGCCACTCATCAAGTAGGTGTTGCAGGTAAGCACACATACACATACACACACACAAACACAAATATAGAACCAAAAATAAGCTTTTACAAAAGGTTAACAGTACAGAATGCCAGATAGCCACATCTTATTACCCCTAGCATTTTTTGGTGAGCAGGTAAAATAAGAATATCTTAATGCAAGCTTGCTATTCCCCCATCTCTTTACTTTATTTGGATATAAGGAGGCCTGTGAATTTGCATAATTTTATTTTTATTTATTGCATTTTGAATCTCACCTTTATTATGTTTTATATGGGATAGGATAGGATAGGATAGGATAGGATAGGATAGGATAGGATAGGATAGGATAGAATAGAATAGAATATTTGGCCAAGTGTGATTAGACACACAAGGGATTTTTTTTGGTAATATATTTTATTGGTTTTTTTTAAAAAAAGCATAAATCACTTAATTGGTGAACGGTGTGTTGTCTGGGTTACATTTGTAAAACAGTCACTAACAACTGATCTCTATAATCCATAATCCACATAATAGTTTTAGTTGATTTCCTCTTTTCCTAAAATATCCTCTTTTGCAAACATTGAGTTAATACAATTCTTATTGTTTTGATAGATATCAATTAAATATATAATTTTTCACCAATAGTCCGAAAAATAATAATCACATCAATATATTTTCTATCCAATCATTCTGATTGCCTTATCATAGATCCTGTTACAGGCCTTATTTTAATTTGTTTCTCCCACCAAATTCTAGATATTCTTAACTGGTTAAGATTTTCTCAAAAATTAATTACATTTAAGAATTTAACTCTATTTTTCCATATGAACCATCTCACACTTTTACATTTCTTAAGAAATAGATAAAACAGTAGAAAAAAAAGAAAGAAAAGCAACAGTAAAGAAGCATAAAAAGTAACATACTACTTAAAATATATATCCCTCCTAAGTTAATATGTATTTATTTCCTAAATTTCTTATTCTTTTTAACCATAATTAAAAATATGTTTAATCTTTAAACACTCCATTTAATACATCTAGTCATCTAGTCCTTTAACTCTTATTCAAAACATTTTTTACCCATTATAATTTTCTTAAATTCAATCACATTTAAATATCTAAAACATTTCCTTTATCTAAGTCATTTCAACTTTTTTATATTACTCATATCAAGAAAGAGAACAAAAAAAGGGAAAAATGCATACTATATTATATTTAGAGAATTCATCCCTCTTAGAGTGACATATATATTCCAAAACTTTTCTATTTCTTTAACCATATTCAAACAAATGTTTCTTTTTTAAATATTTTCTCTGGTACATCCCATCATCTATTTTCTTAGTTTACACTTTAATCTTTTTCTTTTGCCCAGTGTCTTTCTTAATCAATGCATTTTGCTGAATCAAAAGGTTTTTCTGTATGTTCGTAAATGTTGCTGTAGTTATAAAAAGTAAATCAGGAGAAGTGTCTTTATACGGGACTTCTGCCTTTCCCTGTTTCTTGAAAATCTTTTTCTTTCTCTCCGCTTCTCTTATCATTTCCTTTCTCTCCAATGTCGCTGACATCTCTACAGTCCATTTTATCCAACTTCTGGTTTGGCACAGTAGCGACCAGTCATGGGCTTGCGGATTCTCCGCACCCCGGTGGCTAATTTCACCCTGCCAGGGTACCTAAATGGGTGTAAGTTGCCCCGGAGAGGCGACAAAGAAAGAAGGGTGCTCCAGCGATTCTCCATCCGACTTAGAGAAAGCCTTCTAACCCAACAGGAGAAAGGCTGGGCATATTGCATTGACCAGCCCAAGCTACTTGCAACCGAAGTCCCAAAGCACTAACCAGCACAACTGTGAACAGCGTGCTTGAAACTGGGTGAGGAATTTGATCTTCTCTTTTCTCTTTTACATTTAATTTCCTGGAAAAGATCCCCAAGAAGCAAAATACCTCTGAAAGGGAAGGAGGGGAATTTCCACCCCACCCTTATACTAATGGAAGAGGCGAATTAATCTTTTTATGGAGGCTCAAAATATATGGAAGTGAAATAAATATAAAACCTGAAACTTAAAACTTAAATCTGGATAAATCTAAAATTGTTTTAATAGTTAAGACTTCTCATTTCAGATATAATTGTTCATTTTGGAAATTGAAAAACAAATAGTTGCTGACACCTAGTGTCAGATGAAGACTATGACAGCCATGACTTTAATGTAAGACTTGGCAAAATCTGGGAAAAGTTAATCTATGTCTGTGACCTTCAAAGCTTTAACAACAAAGAACAGCTGTGACAAAAAAAGAGACAATAATCAGGGCTGTAGACAGAATTATAAATTTCAGAAAAAAATCTTTTTTGAACTATTTGGATTACAAATATCTATCTAATTGGGACTCTAAAGCTATTTACAGAGAAAAGAAAGGAAGAGGAAAACTCAAATTCTTGGCTATCATGGATGAGAGACATGTAGAAAGAACATATGAAGAAAACATAAATAGTCACAGGGGGAGATATATAGTATACTGCAACTAATTCAAACAAAAATGACTTTAAACCACAAAGAAATCCAAAACAACTTTGAAAATATAAATCAATTTATTTCCAAGTTAACTTTACAACAAAAAAATTCCCAGAAAAAAACAACAGAGAAGGAGCAGATAAAACAGATAAATGGATATAGAATTGAGAATAGAGTCTTAAAGATGGAACTTAACAAAACAAGGAAACATGATTTAATCCTAGTGGGCGGGAAATCACAAGAATTGGAAAAAACAACTTATCCCTTAAGACTACAAAATAAATCTGAGGAATTGAATTAATATAATATTCTTCCTCCTATTTGCTCCACAACAATAATTTTGCCAGCTTCCATGCCCAAGGCAAGACTAGAACTCTCATTCCCCAGATTACTAGACCAGCATTTTAACCTCTACACCACACTGGCTCTTTTATTCTACCTTTTATTTTTATCTATCTTTTATTCTTCCTCTCCCATCCATTATGGAAATTTCTCTGCTTCTTCCATCGTTCATTTTCAACAAGGTATGTGAAAACCTCAGGTTGCTACAGCTGAATTCCCAAGCACAAAAATACCAATTTGGATTTTAATATAGCTAAGTCAGTAGAGGGCAGCAAAAACAAAAGATGTTTCTGATTTATTTGTAAGGGCATGTTTGAGCATGTTTTCCTAAAGCATGAAAGATACAGTTCAACATGAATTAATCAATAAAATGTTATTTATTTAAGCATGAATTAGCTAAAGTTCAGCCCTTTTAAGTTCTGCCAAACAAAATGAGAGGGATTGAAACAAAGACTTAAATATACCAACACTAGGTGGAAACTGGGAAATTCTATATCAGGTTCTACTGTGCTAATATGGTCTGGTTATAATAAAATATTTAGTCCAAAACTGAGCATTATGTGCCCTCTGCATGTCTGCTAGTTAGATATGATGGGATTTGAAGTCCAAATTTGTTGCCTACTCCTCTCTTTCATAATTTCCTGTTGACATAGTGGCTTGTTTAAAACTGTTTAAATTGGAAAGTTTGGATGACCTGGTGAATTTGTTATTAAAAAATAGAAGAGACTTCATCATTCAGTTTATTTATTTATGAATGATTAACGTCATTTCTACACGGCAAACTTCCAAAGGTTCCCAGCAGTTTACAGAATTGCTTAAAACCTTTTAAAAACATGTAAAAATCATTCCCATCCTAAATGAAACAGTATGCAATAGTGACTTCCTCATCCATTAAAAGCTCTATGGATTTTTTTTTATTTTTTGCAAAAGGTCAGTCTTCTTGCAAATCTTTTTGCACAATAACAAAGGCTATGTCTCCAATATAAATATAGTACTGTTAATAGTACTAATGTCAATGTAATCATGTATTACAATGAAGAATAGTAAAATGGATACAAGATATAAATTCTAAACAAGAAAAGATAATATATTTTCACACACACAAAAATGACCTATTTCTCTTCATACTGTCAATCAAGTTCTTGTAAAATGAATGTACCCAGTGGCGTAGCGTGGGGGATGCAGGGGGGGCCGGCCGCACCGGGCGCAACATCTGGGGGGGTGCATTAGATGCATTTTACTTTAATTACATCAGTATTTTCATAACAAACAATACATGTGCTTAGGGGGTAAGGGTTTCTTTAACTAATCTAGTGGAAAAGACTCTAGTGCTAAATTCCACGGGTTAGGGGACGCAAATTACTTGCCTTGCCCCGGGTGCTGACAACCCACGCTACGCCACTGAATGTACCATCCTTTTCATGTAATGAATTTCTCAAACTTTCTGGTTCCCAATTTATTTTCAATGTCTTTTTCAGAAATAAATTAATGCAATAGCATAATACAGTTTGCCTTTCTTCCAAAATCACTTTTAGGCCTGAACAAATTTCTTGTTTAACCATTCTTCCTTTCCCCTTCCTCATACTGCAGCAAGACATTGATTTAGGCCTTCAGATGTGATGGATTTTAATTCTGATTTTTTTTTCTTTGCACATTCTATTATGCCAATTTCTTTTAGATTCGTTCACCTTCAATGCACAATAAAGTACAAATTAAAACATACTGGCAAACATAAAATGTCTCCCAAGATAACCTACCCCAATTTTAATGTGGCTTTCACTCGTGTGGTTTCTTTTGCCCTGAGGGCTATTTAGAACAGCAATATCATGAATGTTCTTTTGCAATAGCAATAGCACTTAGACTTATATACCACTTCACAGTGCTTTACAGGCAGCCCTCTCTAGGAAACGGGCCATCTTAATTTAAAGGAAGACTATTCCAGAGCAAGAAGGCTAGAACCTGTAAAGCTTGCTTCTAGGTTACTAGTCCTTTGTATCTCAGAATTCACAGCATGACTTTCCTACTAACATGCATGGGACATTATATATGATTTGGACTAAACCCTGCAGGTGTTTATATCCAGGATGGCCAAAACATAAAAGAAACAAAATGTAGGCTGGGGAAAGCTGTCCTTCAAATCAACTTGGGAAAGTCATTTCAGTGTATTTATACATTACATAGTCACTATGTGGTATGAATTATTTTTTGCAAATGTAACACAAACAGCCCTATTTTACTTATTTCACAACTGAGAACTTGCTCATTGAGTTCAGACTGGTAATGAGGAATAGTGCTGATATGCCCTATAACCTATTATCTGCTAATTAAAATTTAATAGAGTAGTATGCCAGATACGACACTAAATCAAGATTACAGTATGTCCATCACATTGCCACAAACTAGGTATTTATCTAATTGAAAAATGAAATATGAATAGGCCAGTAAGTTTTGTTCTTAACAAATCTTTTATGACACCTGGAAGTTGCTACATTGTTTTCAATGATCTCTGCATGTTAATGTTGAACAGACAGCTGTAGTTCTCCAATTCCCCCTTTTGTCTATGTTTGGACATAGGAAAACATTGTCTTTTCCAGTCATTTGGTACCTTATTCGTTCTCCTGTATTTCTTAAAAACAATGAATGGAAGTTGACTCAGACTGTGAGCAAGCTTCATAATTCCCACATTTAACTGCTTACCTGTAATAAGTATGGACAGGAAGGATTGATAAGAGCACCTGCTATGCTTCAAATCCTTCGTAAAGCTTCAAAATGTGAGATAATATAATTGTACTCTTCTTGGTGGCATTACTGGTTCCAATATGGATATGCCGGAAGGTTATTTCACTGGGCTTGATAGGTTTTAGCAGCTGAGATGTATGTTCTTATAAAGAGACTAAATATAGTCTTAGCATAACAACAGACAAGTTCAAAGTTAGTCCAAACTTCCAGTTTGACTAATAAACAGAATTCCACACGAGCTAGCACATAACAGTCATATATCAGTAGGATGAAATCATACTCATTGTGGAATATATAAAATTGGTGAGTACTTTCTAAAGGAATGTCCTTTCAGAAATTTTGTTCCGGATTGTTGCTGCATTTACAAAATATTCTCTCCCACATACAGAAATGTGATTACTCTCTTAAAGAGGAGGGTTATTTTTAGTCTCATTCTTCAAGTTTTCCTTTGTTTGGAAATAGTTGTGCCTTGTATTAATTTTTTGTATACTTATAACTGAAATAACATAGTCTTAATAATCTGCAAAAAGGGACGCGGTGGCTCAGTGGGTTAGGACGCTGAGCTTGTCGATCAGAAGGTCGGCAGTTTGGCGGGTCGAATCCCGAGTGCCGCGTAACAGAGTGAGCGCCTGTTACTCGTCCCAGCTTCTGCCAACCTAGCAGTTCGAAAGCACGTAAAAATGCAAGTAGAAAAATAGGGACCACTACGGTGGGAAGGTAACAGCGTTCCGTGCGCCTTTGGGGTCTAGTCATGCCAGCCACATGACCATGGAGATGTCCTCGGACAAGCGCTGGCTCTTCGGCTTTGAAACGGAGATGAGCACCGGCCCCTAGAGTCGGAAACGACTAGCACGCATGTGCGGGGGAACCTTTACCTTTAATAATCTGCAAGTAACCTTATATGTTACTTGCTAAGGTACATACAGAATCAACCATTTAGTTAGAAATGCTTCTAAAATTGAAGTAAGGTGGAAAATCAATGACACAGATATTTATGAGTGAAAATAATTTATAGTCTGCCAGGAATTTGTAATCAAACTTTATTCTAGTGGTTTTGATAGAGAGGAAGTTCCATGCTAGTTTTGAAGTGAATCATGGCATTGCTATCTCTCTGATAAAACAGAAAATATTCTGTCCCCCAACAGGTGCTGTATTAGATACCCACACTGGGAAAGTATTAGTTGTTCAAGACAAAAATAAAGTAAGTATGTCACATTATTTATAATGTATTTAATTTGATTTGGATTAAGAGGCCTTTTCCTTGAGCAAAAGGATTTTACTGCTTTAGACAAAGAATTTTATCTGAAGAAAAAAAAAGACACGAGATCCAGCAGCATGCTTTTCATTTTAGCTCAAGATGTAATATAACCCTTTACACTGATTGCTGCACACTTTCTCAAGTTATGGGTTTATGCCAAGATAGGATTATGCAAAATCTTGAACCAACTTTAAGTTCCTATGTCTTAATTCAATTCTTCTAATATGAATACATATTATATTGTTAAGCAACCCGATTAATTTTTTCTCAGCTTAAGTTAATAATGGTTAAATAAACTTCATTCCATTTCCATCTGCAGTTAAAATGACAGATAAAGTCATTGTTTCCCATCAGTTTAAATCCAAAATCAATTGGAATAGCAATGAGCTGATTTCCTTGCCAGTTCTATTTTTAGAAAGCAAAGCTAAGTTTTGAAAGTTTCTGAATGTTAAATTTCACTGAGAGGGTTATTTTTTAAAACTGAAACTTAATATTGGCATCTCTCTTTTTTTGGTCAATGCATTCTCTGTTGT
This sequence comes from Vipera berus, assembly GCF_964194415.1. NCBI lineage: Eukaryota > Metazoa > Chordata > Lepidosauria > Squamata > Viperidae > Vipera > Vipera berus. The sequence goes on from NC_138209.1 coordinate 39,447,612, forward strand.
ATTTGAGTTAATTAAGGCTTTTGTTTGCTTATTTGGTTTTGTTTCTCAGTTTATGTGGGGGTATTATTTGCTTTTGGGGCTGGAGTTGAGTTTTAACCATTTGTTAATATATCCAGTAAAGCATAAAATAGAAAGATGATGCATTACTGAACATAATGAAACATTTCTGAGTAAACATTTAATTAATAAATAAATCATTAAAAGAAGCGGAACCATTACTTTTGGTTCTTAGATTTAGGATAATATTGCATGGGTTTTTAATAATTTCTTCTGGGAACAAAAATGAAAATTATTTTTTTCTTCACAAATTTTATTATTTAAACTATTTAGAAACGGTGTTATCGATCTAACATACCTTCTTGTCTTACATCATTTTTGTGTGTTATATACATTTTATATACATATCATTTATATACAATTATACACCTTAAATGTATTTATACATTTATGCCAATAATTTTCTTCAATCTTGTCATCCACCTTATTCTAATATTGCTTAAATTCATAATCTTGTATACCTCTATTGAAACCTTCCTTTCTGTTCCCACCATAGGTAAAATCTATTCCAAATTTTATAATATTATGACTTTTCTTTATTTTTTAGTTCCAAGGTTAAATTATCCATTTCTGTGCATGCCCATATTTTGTTTATCACCTCACTCTCATCAGGCGCTTCACTATCCTTCCATTTTTGGGCGAACATCATTCTCGCTACTGTAATAATATGTATCATTACATATACCTCTTCTTTGCTATATTTCTCTTTTGTTATAGCTAGCAGGAAGAATTCTGGTGAATGTGATATAAATGGATTCTGACACTTATATTCTGTTCTCCGTCCTAGTATTTCCTTTAGCCATGTCTGTATCATTTGCCAAAAGCCTTGTGTCTTTTTGCACGTCCACCATGTGTGAAAATAGGTACCTAATTCTTGGGAACATTTCCAGCAATTAGGGGAAAATTCTTATAATAGTAAGAACAATAGAATCTTTTTGCTACTTTCAGGAATTTGGAAACAGCAGACAACATTTAAGATTTTAGAAATAAGTTATTGGGTGTTATATTTTAATTTACTTGAAGAGAATTCATTAAAAGTTTTAGCAGAGGCAAAAAGGCATGCAAAATTAGATACCAGTGTGTAAGAAGTAACCCATAGTGAATTACCTATTATTTAAGGACATAAAATGAAATTGGCTGTTATGGGAATAACTATTACAAGGTTAAATGCAGTATAAAGTAGTGGTAACTCATGATAAACCAACATTTGATGTAATAGAATAATCATAGGAAGAAAACCCTACAAAGCAATGCTGGAGACTATACCCACAACATTACAAATAACCCAACCACCAATTGCCCTCCACGAAAATACTTACATATCTATGCAGAGTGCACTTTTGCTGAGAAAACCAAGCTACTGTGAGAAAAAAAATATGCCCTTCCAAGATCCATTATGCAGTAGGGACAATATTATTACAGAAGATGGGATAGCTATCTATAGATATCACAGCACACATGAAGGGAACAAGAATTAAAAATAATCAAAGTCAACTATAAATACTATAACAGAAAAATTACAAAAATCAACATTCAGATTTTTTTTAAAAACAACAACATTCTTTTGGAAACAAGATAGAGCCTCACCAAACTGATATTTTCCAGTTGTAATAGGGCTATGCAGTCATTGAAAATGTAAGTACATTCTCTTTAAATTCTATGGTTTTATGTATCAGGACATACATAAAAATCATCTGGTCCTTGGCAGTTCTTAAAGGTAGATAAATACAATCTCAGATGAACAACAATACATGACATATTACACCATGTCATCATTTATTTTACAAAAAGAAAGCCAAAATGGAACTTTCTTTTTCACATGACTGGTAGGTGACATACGTTTAGCTAGTATGCCTAGTAGCCTTTGATGGGAATTAGGGAGTTGAAGTCAAGTATTTCTGATTGGTGTAAAGTTGGAGCAAAATTATTTGACCTTGAAAATAGTCAAAATGATTTAACCTTGATGCTGAAAAGACTTGAAAAGTTTATCCTGCTATCAACAATAATTTTATTTCAGGAATTTTGTAATTACCCAGTTCTATAAACTAGAACTCAGGGACTCATGTAATCCAGTCGAATAGTTCAAATGCAAATAATTCCACTGATGTAGCTTCAGAAGAAGAAAGCTTTTAAACAGATAATGCAATAGCCTAGACGGGAAAGAAGAATTCTCAGCATCAGATAGTTCTAATCCATTGGTGCTTTGTAATAGTTTCCAGGGGCTATATCAATTTCATTGAGGGCTGCATCAGCATTATGGTTGTCCTCAAAGGGCCAGTTGTATGTAAGACTATGTATCATGTTAAAACCTCCCATCTCATGTTTCCTCGCGTCTTTGGGGAAAAGTTCGTGAAGGGAGCAGCTACTTGTAGGAAAATGCAGCACAGATGTAGGAAGAGGAGGAGAGAAAGGTGGTGAGGCAAGGAAAGATGAGAAATAAAGAAACACATGATCCAAGCGCCTTCCATCCTCTCCCTTTCCTTCCCTCGCCAGCTACTTTCTCTCAAGCAGAGGGCACTTTAGCCAGGCCCACCCGCCTCTGCAGTTACCGCTGCACACAGCTTCACACATTGGAGAGTCTCCCGCTGCCGGTCCTCTGCTAGCACTGCTGCCACTGACAAGACACGTAAAGAAACAAGGAGATAACTACTCAATCACCTCCTCCTACTATTCTGCTTGCAGGCCAGATCTAAACACATCATAGTCCGGGATCCGGTCCCCAGGCCTTGAGTTTGACATGTCTGGACTACATTGATGAACAGTAATAGGAATGGATAAAACAAGTCCAATTGATTAGATAATTGGAATAATTTGTTGGTGGTAATCTGCAACAATTATGCTTTCTGCTACTTTCAGTGAAGCATAATGGCAACTGGGTTAACTCATTCTCATATTTTTATTGTGGTTATGCTTCATAATAACTTGTCAGATTTACAGCCACCCTTTGGTTTGTATTAAAACTCAAACACAGGCTACACAAGTTTAAAATATGTTTTTATAAGTTTATTGTTTGGTTCTGATAGACGAGGACTCAGAGTGGTTCACAATGAAAGAGTTTATTGAATACACATAAGTCAACTGGCAACTGTCAAATGTTACAAGCTTTTATAGTGGAACTGTTTGAACTGTAACCAATCATCGAACACTCTTTTCCCGCTTCTTGTTACTTTAACCAATGATTGCACCAGAATCTCCCGCTTCAAAACCCTGCTTTTGCAACCTGCTATACTCCCTGTTTGCAACTATTTACAGACACAACACCCCTTACCCCCCAGTTGTTGTTATTTATGTACATAATCTTTTAAATATTTGGGTGGCCTATGGACTCTTGAAGGGTATCTATTGCTATGGATACTAGAGTCATTCCTATCTGATTGTCTGCTTGGCTGGCTTACTCTGGTGGACCTGGACTCTTGGTTAACTGGCTCTGCCGCTTCTCTGTTAATACTTTGTGGATGTTGTTGTGTTTGAAGATCAGCTATTGCTGGCCTACTCAGAGGGGGCATTTCCCAGTCAATTTGACTATGTTGTTGTTGGTTACCAGTGGACGGGTTATTTTGCGTTTCCGCTTCCCCACTATCTGGCGTGTTGTTATCAATAAGCCTTGATGCCAAGTTCCCCCCGTGTATACTTTGATCCCCTTCAACTGGCAAACAGCCAATAGTTCTCTTTCTTAGCTGATCTATATGTCTTTTGCTGATCCTATTCCCTTCCCCCTCAATAGTGTAAGACAAGGGACCCAATATTTCAGTGACCACCCCTGGGACCCATTTGTCCCCTTGTGCATAATTCCTGGCCCAGATTAAATCCCCCACTTTGAATGATCTGTTTGGAATGTCCAGTTCCGCACTTGGTAAAAGTCTATCAGGGTGTAATCTGTCCAATTTAGTGGTTAGTCTCTTTCCCCACCTCATTTCAGCTGGGCTTTTACCGGTAGCCGTACATGGGGTCGTATGTTGGGTCAGCAAGAATTCGGCCAGTCTTTGATGCCAGTCGCCACGGATGATTCGCTTTAATGCGTCTTTAGTGGTCCTCACATTTCGTTCAGCCAAGCCGTTGGTGGACGGGTGGAAGGGTGCTGATGTCTTGTGTTTAATCGAGTTGGCCCTGAGGAAATCCTGGAATTCAACAGAGGTGAATTGGGGCCCATTATCTGACACAATTACATCAGGTAACCCATGAGTGGCAAAGAGGCCCCTTAATACTTGTATTGTTTTACCTGAGGTTAATGAGCTGACGGGTACCACCTCTAACCATCTAGAGAAACTGTCCACTACTATCAGGAAGGTTAACCCTTGGAAAGGTCCAGCAAAATCAATATGAATCCTGGACCAAGGATTCCTGGCTAACTCCCACTTATGCGTACGTGTGTGTTGCTGCTCAGGCCTAGAACGTTGGCACAAATAGCAATTAGTAACGCATTCTTCAATGTCTTTGTCTAGTCCTGGCCACCACAAGTGGCTCCTAGCCAATGCCTTCATACGTACTATTCCCGGGTGCCCCTCATGTAACTCTAATAAAATTGAGGGTCTGTGGATTTCGGGAATGACCACACGGTTTCCCCATAGTATACATCCCAAATGAACTGACAGTTCATCTTTCCTTCTAAAATAAGGAATGTACTTGGCATCCGGGTTAGTATTTGGCCACCCACTAAGGACCCAGGCCATAATTCTCTTTAGAGTATGGTCATTATTTGTTGCCACAGCTATATCTTTAGCGGTTAAAGGCCAGTCAGGAATGTCCAGTAGGGACATTATTTGTCCCACAGGGGCAGGGTCTTCCTCAGTGATATTTAATGGCAGTCTGCTAAGGGCGTCAGCATGTCCCATGTCCTTGCCCGGTCTGTGTTGGAGGGAAAATGAATATGCTGAGAGGAAAATGGACCACCTCAGCATTCTGGGAGACATGATCTGGGGTGTCTGTTTATCCGTGGTAAACAGTCCCAATAGGGGCTTATGGTCAGTGAGTATGGTAAAGTTCCTACCATAAAGGTAATCATGGAACTTTTTTACTCCTGCCACGATTGCTAATGCTTCCCTGTCTATCTGAGCATAATTCCGCTCTGCTTTGGTTAGCGTCCTGGAATAATATGCGATTGGTCTTTGAATACCCTGGTTGTCTAAGTGGCTGATAACAGCCCCCACACCATAAGGTGAAGCATCGCATGCTAAATAAATTGGTTTATTTTCAATAAAATGGGTTACTGTTGATTGGCTGGAAAGAATGTCCTTTAAAGTTTGGAAACTCACTCTATGTTTATTAAGCCACTGCCAAGGGGACTTTTTATCTAAAAGTCTATGGAGGGGTTCTGCGATGGCAGCTTTGTGTGGCACAAATGTATGGTAAAAGTTTACTAAACCAAGGAAAGCTTGTAGTTCAGCCTTGTTTTTTGGTTCAGGAGCCAATTTAATTGCTTTGATTTTATCAGGGGTAGGATGAATTCCATTTTTGTCAATCCTGAATCCAAGGAATTCAGTGGACTTAACCCCAATGCAACATTTTTCCTTTTTTAATTTCAATCCAGCCCTCCTAAATCTTTCCAATACCTGTTCTAGCCGCTCAGCTAATATTTCTTCATTTTTCCCAGCTATCAAGACATCATCAAAGTAAGGGCATACACCAGGTATGCCCTTTAAGGTCCTCTCCATCACTTCTTGAAAGATGCCTGGAGCTGCTGCAATACCAAATTGCAGTCTGTGGACTCGGAACGCCCCCTTGTGGGTAACTATCGTCTGAGCTTCTGCAGCCTCTTCAGAAACAGTTAATTGCAAATACGCCTGCGCCAAGTCTGACTTGGCAAACATGGCGCCGTCCTGTATCGTGGCGAGGACCTGCTTCACCGTCGGGACCGGGTAAGCATGTTTTTTCATTCCGAGGTTCAGGGTGGCTTTATAGTCAGCGCAGATCCTCACATCCCCATTAGGTTTGAGGGGTGTGACGATCGGCGTTTCCCATAAACCACCCTCGACTGGTTCTAATACGCCTTGGCCTACAAGCTTGTCGAGCTCGGCCTCGATTTTTTGCTTTAGGGTGAAAGGCACCCTACGGGCCTTAAGCCTGATAGGTTTGACTGACAGGTCTAGATTAAATTTAATTGGGGGCCCTTTGTATTTACCTAGAGACCCATCGAATACGTCTGCAAATTCATTGCAGACTGATTCGAGGGTCTTATTTTTAATAACTGAATTTATTCCCCCAATCCAAATGCCCAGGGCCGGGAACCAGTTAAGGCCAATTAAACTAGTCCTTTGTCCCTCAGTAACTATTAAATCTAAAACCCCCTTAAACCCCTTAAATTTAACGCTAAGGGTAATCTTTCCTTTTATTTTAATTGGGTTTTTTTGAAAATCAGTTAATTGGATTTTTGTTGAACTAAGTGGAATTTTTCTTCCACTTATTTGTTCAATCCTTTCAAGGGTTTCACTGGATATTATTGACACTGAAGCCCCTGAGTCTATTTCCATTTTGCAAGGAACCCCTTGCAAATGGACTATGATTTTTAATTTTCCTTCTGGAAAATTGCTATTTTTTCCCTTCCTACTGCGATTGACACGCGCCACCTCCCCGTGGTTTGGAATTTTAACCCTCAGTCTAGGGGTCTCTTTGCCACTATAGTAAGGGGTTACCTTACCTTCGGGCCACACATCAACTTCATGAAGGCGGTTGTCGCGTGCACGACTCCTGCAGATGGCCTGGATGTGGCCAGTCTTCCCACACGCTCTACATCTGGCGGTACGGAATCGGCAAGAGGCGCGGGGATGGTTGCCCCCGCAGCTGCCGCACCGGTTGTCATTGTCGCGCGGTCTCGTTGTGGAGTCTCTCCAAGGTCGTTGGGCCCCTATCGTTTGTCGTTGCGGTGTTGCGGTTTGGTGACGGCGGTTCGGTTCAGGCCCCTCACTTCGGGATGAGTTTGGCGCCATTTTCCCGAATCGTCTGGAGACTTCGGCGATGTCTTCTTCCCATTGCTGGTCCACCTCCCCACAGTCCACATAGCCTTCTTGGTTGATCTCGGCAGACACGGCCATGCTACTGTGGGGGGGGTCGCGATACCCGGTGGACTCGTATGTTAAAAGTTCGTCCAGCACTTCTTGCAAATCGCCGGTGGGTTTGGCGATTATTCTATTTTGCAGCTGCTCGTCTCTCAAGCCCAGTACTACTCGGTCCCGAATTCTTATTTCCAAATTGTCATATTTGCATCGTACTGCGGCTTCCCTGACGGCAGCGACGAATTTTTGAATTGATTCGCCCGGTCTCTGGTTCCTTTTTTCAAAAATACGACGCCAAAAGAGTTCGGATCTCCTAGGCGTAAAATGTACCTTTAATTTGGCTAACAGGTCAGCATACGGCACACTTGAGACCGGCTGTGGTTGACAAAGTCCTACAGCGATCCGATATACTGGTGTGCCGCAAATTGTTAGTAACGCTGCCGCCTTTTTCCGGTCGTCCGTAATTCCGTTCACAAGCAGGAACCCTTCGACCTGTCCAATATATTCTTCCCAATCCTCTGGGAAGTTTGGGTCGAATTCTTTCAATGACCCGATTTGTGCCATTCGGAGAATTTTTCTTTATTCCGCCGCGGCCGCTTGGTTGACTGTGACACCTTCAAATTTGCCGCCTTTTCGCAGCTGTTTCGCCTAACCTTCTCTGGTCTACCGTCTATCCCACCTTCGTCGCCAATTGTTTGGTTCTGATAGACGAGTACTCAGAGTGGTTCACAATGAAAGAGTTTATTGAATACACATAAGTCAACTGGCAACTGTCAAATGTTACAAGCTTTTATAGTGGAACTGTTTGAACTGTAACCAATCATCGAACACTCTTTTCCCGCTTCTTGTTACTTTAACCAATGATTGCACCAGAATCTCCCGCTTCAAAACCCTGCTTTTGCAACCTGCTATACTCCCTGTTTGCAACTATTTACAGACACAACATTTATATTTTAATAACTTGGTTAACAGCTGGCCAAAAGCTATATAAGCATATTCTATAGCCTAAGAACCAAACTGAAGAAGACCCTGTAGAATCATAAAGTATTTATTTACTAAATATTTTCCACAATCTAGAATTTTTTTGAACTTCTCATTTTATGATTAGAGAAATAACTGTATAGAAATAAAATTAATGACTATTCCTTAAAATGCTATAAAGCACATTTTTAAATTAAAAAAAGTTTATTGAAAGTCATATAATACTTTCTAAGGATTGGGTTTGTTGTCTTTAAAAAAATCACTTGAAATTTGATAAAGCTTTAGAAATGTTTTAGTTTTAGAAATGTATTTCTGATTGCATGTGTCTCTGTCTCTCTCTGTTTCTGTCTCTGTCTCTCTCAAGTCAGCTTGTATTTGCATAATAGTGACCTGTTCTTTGTCAATTTATTTCAAAAACTGCTTATATGATGTCATCAGGGTTAAAGCCAATTAAAATACAGAACAGTTTCCAGTGGCAGAAAATAAAGTCTTAGAATCTTATGAAACAAAATATTTATTTTGTCAGATGATTTTAAAAAGGCAGTAGTCAAGAACTCATTAACATTTTGTGAACTGGTATTTACCCAGTGCTGTCACTAGAGTATAGTTTTTGTTATTCTTCTTGATAGAACAGGCTATCTTCTGTAGGAAGTCATCACTGTTTTCCACAAGACAGAATGTGCCCTTTTCCACAAACACATATTTGTTTATTACATGGTAGAGATGACTGCAATATCGACCTAGTCGATTTGCCAAGAGCAATCTTCCTTAAGTGGAGTTTTCCCAGTTAGATTGAATTAACTTTGGTAACAGAAGCTATTCCACCTGGGAATTCTGAGATACTGTATAGTGCAACATATCTGACAGGGAGGTTGGCTTACTGATATCAACAGTGACAGTGATATTGTCCAAATACACATGAATAGCTACTGTTTTTAGAAGAACAAGTTGAACAGAGGTTAGAGTAAGGACATCCACCTGCACAGTGAGTTGGAAGCTTAAGAAATTTGTTCTTCCTGTCCTAGAATAGCATCACCCCGGAGATACATGTGGCTCCCACTCTCCAAGTGCTCCGGAAGGCCCTTAAGATCTGGCTCTGCTCCCAGGCTGCATTTGGGGTTCTGATGGAACTACTGTTGTGTTTGCTTAATATTATGGTTGTTTTCATCTCTGGGCAGTTAAGTTTTGTTATATTTTAAACTGGGTTTCAGTTATATATTTGATTTTTTGTAAGTTGCCCAGGATCCTTGTAGAATCAGATGGCCTTAAAAAATAAAATAGCTTAGTGATTTTTCTCCTTTTGCAAATAAAAAAATGTCCAAGTTGTATCAGAATTTTTTCTTGGTTAACCCCATTCTAAGAGATCTCTATATGTCCTATATGTAGAGACCTCTTTATGTAGGGAGGTTTAAACTTTTTTCAGGCTGTAGAACTTGTTAAAAAAAAATCTCAGAATTCCAGATTAAGAGACGAACTGTAGTGACAGAATTGGTGGTTTCAATGAAGTTTTTTATTATTACTTTTTTGCCCTTATTTTCCCCCATCACCTTAATTGAACCCCATTCAATTTTTGCAAAACCGTAGGTTTGCTCAGAACAGTTTATAAAACCCTGCTAGAAAGTACCTGATAATTTCACTGCATTTTAGAAAGGGAATATTCCTGCATAGGTGTCCTCAAGTTGCAAGTGTAATGGAGCCTGCCTATTACAGTTAAAGTCATGACAGTTGTAAAGTGGGTCAGCCATTTTTATTTTAATGATTTTTTCCGGCAGTCGCTACTGTGGTTAAGCAAACCCATGGTTCGCTATGTGCCAGTTTTGCCAAAACCATTGTAAAACATGGTCATACTACTGTGGGACACTACAAATGACTGTAAATGCCAAGCACCTGAAGTGTGGTCGTTTTCACAGGGGGGTGACGGTGAGAATTTTGAATCTGGGTTGTAAGTGCCCTGCCCGGATAGGTCTGTTGTAACTTCAAACAGTTGCTTAGAGACCAGTTGTAAATCAAGGATTACTTCTACTCATCATTTTTTTTCTGCCTCTTGATGTTTCATACCTCCCTTTTTACACAGTATTTTAACCAATTAGGACAGATCTTTCCCCATTCAATTGAATGTATGTAGAAAGAGGTTTGATGGCTACATACTTTCTGATTTGCCAGCTGGACTTCTGATGTCAGAGATGGAAGATATCACTTGACTGGATAAAACAACAGTCAACTCCCCTAAGGGGCTGGCCTTAGCTGCCTATATTTTCTATAAAACTGGGAAAGTATTACTCCAAAACTAAACAAACAGAATACTCTATCCAAAAGCATCAAAATAAAGGGATACAACATTGTCAAGATATCGTCTTTGAAATGAATCTTTCGTATGTTCTAAAACGCAGGATCATGATTAAGCAGGTAGAATGTATATTGCTAATTATAATTTTATTCAGAATGTTTTGTGATAATTGCTTTTTGGCTTTGTCCCCTCACCCGTTTTTTTAAAAATAAACATTAAGACTGCATAATTATAGCATATCTCTTCTGTTTTCAGGATTTTTTTTACAAGTATTTAAGCAGAGTTGATCTTTTCTATTTGTTGTTGCTGTTTTTAAAGTTGGGCTGAAGAGAAAAAGGAGCCAAGTATACCATAGCTGAGCAAATTGAGATTCATCCTGATTGGTTTTAGGTTACTTTTTGAAGAAAGGCTCAGTAACGAGATACAGCTTATATCTTTCACGAACAATTACAGTAGACAGATATCTCTATTTTATAAAAATCTGAATTGTAGAATAAGAAATCATGGTACACAAGGATATGGTTTATTTTTCAATGCATAACAAAAAAGTAATACACTGCACTTACTGATTATAACAGACACAAAAGAAAACTTTATATCCAGTGCCAAATAGAACAGTATTAGATCAATTCAGCTTTATTTAGAAAAGGAATGGATTTTGCTTTCAAAAAGGAAATACTGAAATAGAGTATACGTACCTAAAGATTAGATTACTATTTTGAATAACTATTTGACTTTACAAATGCAAAAGCTCTGTTCTGAATACTGGCCACAAAGTATAAGTACTAAATAACTACTTTAATGTTATTATATTTATTATTTGGATAGTTAATGAGCAGCAAAATTGACAATCATTAGATGAATCGGGTTTTTTGCAATATATTATATAGATGTTTGTTTTTAATTATCACATCTGAAAAAACAAGTTTGTAAATAAGGACTAGTCAACTCTAGTTCCTTCTCGCAGAAAGGACCAAAAACATTAAGAAATTAGCTAATGAGTTCTTTTTATTTCTTTTAAGACAAGAAATACATGGAAATTTCCAGGAGGCTTGTCTGAACCAGGTGAAGACATTGGTAAGCATTTGGCTATTGAAATTATTACACGTTATAAATTGGTGCCAAAACTTGGCAGATTTGAGAACTTAGTTGTGATTTGTGATACTTCAAAGGCTCTCTTCAAATAGCATTTATAAACACTTCAAAGTAGTCATGTTCAGAATTTAGTTGAAATTTTCTTATGAAGATTCAGGATTTCTAGTTGTAACCGAGTAAATGAGTTATTCTATGAATCAAAACAGCTGGCATTTTTATTTAATACAAACATTTTCTTATATATTTTATAGAATATCTCATATTTAATGTGGCTGTTGTCCAGTTAAATTATGGAGATATCCAGTGCTTTTTTTGTAAAAGAAAAAGGTGCCGGAACTCACACATGTCATACAACCCGCATTGCCTACCCTACAAGGTTCTATCCAAAAAAGGTGCCGGAACTCCGTTCTGAGCGTTCTATGAGAAAAAAAGCCCTGGAGATATCCATTATTACTTGAACGGTAAAGATACGTCTTGTTAAATAAAGGCCAAACAGCAATTTGCAGAATGGCTTATTATTTAGCCTTTTTAAAGGTAAAGGTAAAGGTTCCCCCACACATGTGTGCTAGTCGTTTCCGACTCTAGGGGCCGGTGCTCATCTCCGTTTCAAAGCCGAAGAGCCAGCGCTTGTCCGAGGACATCTCCATGGTCATGTGGCTGGCATGACTAGACCCCAAAGGCGCACGGAACGCTGTTACCTTCCCACCGTAGTGGTCCCTATTTTTCTACTTGCATTTTTACGTGCTTTCGAACTGCTAGGTTGGCAGAAGCTGGGACGAGTAACAGGTGCTCACTCTGTTACGCGGCACTCGGGATTCGACCCGCCAAACTGCCGACCTTCTGATCGACAAGCTCAGCGTCCTAACCCACTGAGCCACCGCGTCCCTTCGTTAGCCTTTTTAGAAATGGTTAAATGATAGCACTGATAACAGCTGTCTTATTGGAATGGTTGCTAATTTAGCAACCTCAAAAATGGAAGTAATGATACACATGAAAAGGGAAACCCTGCTTTGCTAATAAGATAATTAAGTCTGTATATATCCCCTTTATTTCATATATGAAAGGAGATTGGGGAAATTAATCTGAGGTGTTAAATAGCTGCTCAAAATATCTTCAAAGTACTTGGGATACTACTTTTCATTAGGGACTTTAAAGCTCTCTCTATATAAACATTTGATATCATAAATCCCCAGCTAATTTGGAGGGGAGGATGGCAGTACAGGTAGTCCTCGTCTTACAATCACATCTGAGCCCAAAGTTTCTATTGCTAAGTGAGACATTTGTCAGGTGAGTTTTGCCCCATTTAAGAACTTTCTTGCCATATTTGTTACTTGAATCACTGCAGTTAAGTTAGTAATATAGTTGTTGAGTGAATCTGGCTTCCTCATTGACTGCTTGTCAGAAGGTCGCAAAAGATGATCACATGACCCTGGGACATTGCAGCAATCATAATTATGAGTCAGTTGTTAAGTTTCTGAATTTTGATCACATGACTATGGGGATGCTGCAATGGTCATAAGTGTGAAAAATGATCATGGATCACTTTTTTCAGTGCCGTTGCAACTTTGGTCACTAAACAAACTGTTGTAAGTCAAAGATTACTATATTACGACTCTGAATCATAATTAATTTTCTGGGGTTTTTTTGTTTTGTAAATGTTTATAATATCATCACTTTGGTAAATGTTTCAGAAAGCCCAAATGCATCAGTTTAATGGCAGTGTTTAGTTGCTCCCAAGTAAAGTGTTCCCGGATATAATTTTTTTGCTATGGCCCTGCATGTTTGCATAGAAGTTGTATTGTGGCGAGTACTGCTTATTCCTCTCAAGAATGTATCCTAAGTTGAAATGTAGTGGTTTCAAACCAAAAAATCACACAGTTGAGTTTTTCTTGCTCTCCTGCTAAATGCATCCTCCCAAATCTGCTCTACAGCAGGGGTGTCAAACTCAATTTCATTGAGGGCCGCATCAGCATTGCGGTTGCCCTCAAGGGGCTGGGTGGGTGTGGCCTGGGTGGGTGTGGCCTACTGGGTGGGCGTGGCTAGAGTGCATATGGCCTACTGGGTGGGCATGGCCAGCTCTACATCGTTCGCATCAAGGGTGCCTATGGGGGCCTGGGCAGGAGTGGGAGAGATCTGAGGGTCTCTGGCAGAAGGAGGGTCTCTGGGCCAGGGCCAAGGCTGTGGGAGCCGTTCCCTCACTGTTTCCAGGGTGGCTTCGCAGGCCGCATGAAACCACTTTGCGGGCCGGATCTGGCCCCCGGGCCTTGTGTTTGACATGTCTGCTCTAGAGGGTCTCCCAGTCTTTTAGAACAAATCTTGGGAGGGCAAGGGAACAGAGAATAAATCTGGTCAATTAAAAATACCTCTTTTATCAGTATTTAGACACAAGTAGTAACATTCAATTCAACCTCAAGACAATTAAATAAATGATTGCCAAATAATATATTTATTGCCAAAAAATATTCAAAAAGATAATATCTCATTTTTAGTAACAGCAGTACACTCAAATTGCACTGAAAATAAAAAATTGAAAATCATTAAGTTATGCTTGTTACATACATTAATATGTAATTAAACAATATTATGTTGCATTAGTTTTAAAATGCATAGATAATTTTGACCAACTGTTTTCTACTAGAAGCTTTCAAATTTAAAATATATATCTTTTCTAAAGTGGCTTCAACAATTATTTTAGAATATAATTAATTGTAGAAAGTAAGGAAGATGACCTTGACAGAGATAAGCAAGAGCTGTTGCCTAGAGAAAAAAGGCTAAAGCATTTAAGTCCAGAAGAGTGAGATAACATTTGGAAGTCGCTCAGGTGAACACTTCCATAATTGACTGAATTAGGGGCAAGGTGTTACAACACAATTGGACATGTAAGATCAATGTCAGCTTCATTAGGTGGACCTAATGAAATTCTACAGGAAGCCTAAACTACTTTTACTTAGAGTGGCTATAATAGTAGTCTAGACAATGGCTTCTGCATATCTCTGCCAAGGTTATCTTCCTTACTCTCTACAGCAGCGGCTCCCAACCTTTTGGGCACCAGGGACCAGTTCCACAGAGAAAGGTTTTTCCGGAGGTTTTGTGTGCTGCCTGCCTCCCATGGATGGAGCTTCTTTGCTCACCCTGGTTGCCGGGTGATGAACCCGCGGTTGGGGACGCCTGCTCTACAGCAACTGAATTCTCTATAATGATTGTTTGCATAAAGATTTTTTTTTAAAAAAAACTAATATTTTACAAGCTCCTAAAATTATAATTTCCTGCTAAAACTACCGGTACTATATAAGTTCATTCTTCCTCTTAGGGAACACAGCAGTTCGAGAAGTTTTTGAAGAGACAGGTATAACATCTGAATTCAAGTCTATTCTAAGCATACGACAGCAACATGGGCAACCTGGAGCCTTTGGGAAATCAGATATGTACATAATCTGCCGTCTGGAGCCTTCTTCTTTCCATATTAATTTCTGCCAGCAGGAGTGCCTAAGATGTGAATGGATGGACCTAACAGAACTTTCCAAGACAAAAGAAACTACTCCAGTCACTAGCAATATAGCTAGATTACTTCTCTATGGATATCGGGAAGGGTTTGATCAAATTGATATATCTATGAGAGAATTCCCAGCTGTGTATACAGGTCTTTTCTATAAGTTGTATCACAGAGAGCTGCCAGAAAATTATAGAAATGTGACAGATATGCACTAAAATTAATATTCTTTGTAATCAAAAATTATTTGAGATCAAAGTCTGTGTGCTTTGTTCTAGATTAAAATCAATATTTATGTTTATGTCTTTTAAAAAGATATTACCCTTAAATAATAAAGAATCTGTAGACTATGCATATTTTAAAACTTTTTTCACATTCAGTAGCCTAAAGCAGAATGTCTACTCCTAAACCATCAGATTAAAATGATTATAAAATCTAATTGGAAATACTTGACCAAACAACATATTTGAATGGAACTATGTCTTCATGCCACACCCACATTAGTATGCACATACACCCTTATATAAATGGAGAATGAAAATGGTTTTCAGTCTTACAGTTCTACACATTAATAATATGAAATCAATCAGCAAATATTGGAAAATATCACATTAATTTGTATTGTGGAGGAGGGAACATCTATTGTTGCACAATATTTTCTGAGCTGTGACACTCAAATCAACTTTTGGCAGACATTGGAAGGAAAAGAATAGCTTTCTGTCCTCGTCCAGTTTTTGGTCCTGGTTTGTATTGACCAGTTCGTTTCAGTGCAATGTACCAATCACAATATTTACGAGACCGGTATGTGTTATAGTTATTAGATTCCAAGCGTTCAAAAAAGAAGCATTCATCTGTTACATATTTCTGTAAAAAAAAGAGGGAGATATTATTCATAGGCTTTGTGAAAAAATAAAATGATTTATCAGATATGTTCTTCTGGCTGATTAACTATTTACCAAAATGATTTAAAATCACTTGATGTAAAAGATATAATCAAATTTATATTGAGTTTAGATCAAATCATAACATTTTAATTGCAGATTTCCTCATTTACCCATCATCGCACCCAAAAATATCATAATTACTAAGTCTAAATTAACTTAGTTAAAGTTACTTAAGTCTAAAGTAACTGCTTTCTACAAATTAGTTTTCTTGTTTCCACAAGGCTGCGTGCTTAGCCCCTACCTGTATTCACTGTACACATATGATTGTGTATCGTCTGACCCATCCACTACGATCATTAAGTTCGCTGATGATACCACAGTAGTGGGTCTTATTACAGGTGGAGATGAAACAGCGTACGGGGGGGAGATACAAAAACTATCCTTATGATGTTTAGAGAACAACTTGCACCTGAACATCAGCAAGACAAAGGAGATGGTGGTAGACTTTCGGAGGAAAAGAGAAGAACTTGCCCCACTTTACATTGGGGTGGCTGTGTGGAGAGAGTCTCCTCCTTTAAATTCCTGGGAGTCTACCTCTGTGAAGATCTTACCTGGAAAGTCAATACAACCCAGGTGGCCAGAAAGGCCCAACAGAGACTCCACTTCCTCAGGGTCTTGCGGAAGAGCAGGGTAGAACAACAACTAATGACCTTCTTTTACCGTCCTCTCACACTGTATTGTGGTTTGGTATGCTGGCCTGACAGCCGTGGATAGGAAGATATTACAGAGGGTGGTGAGCACAGCACAAAACATCGTGGGCTGTCCCCTGACACCACTGGATGACATCACCAGGGCTCGCTGCCTTGGAAGAGTGAGGAAAATTCTCAGGGACGATTCACACCCTGGTACCCTGGTACCTCTTTACTCTCCTACATCGGGTAGGAGATATAGAAGTACAGCCAGCCGCACCAACAGGCTGAAGAACAACTTCTAACCATGGGCTGTCAGGCTCCTGAACAGGAAATAACTCTGTATGATTGACTTGTGAGGCTGGTGTGTTGTGCAATTACCTCACATGGTGTAACAATATGGTGGGTTTGTTGTCACTGTGAGTTGTGGTGGGGGGGCACGAAGGGAGGCTCAGCCAATCTCACTGTATACATGTTGTACTTTAATAAAGGTTCATTCATTCATTCATGTGAAAGATTAACATCCTTATGATTATGGATTTTAGTAGGCGTATAGTAATGAACTAAAAAAAACTATAGCTGCAAATACTTCTTTTGGATTAATATTTTCTGAATACCAGGGTACTGCATTGTGCTATCAATCACATTAAAATCCTGTTTTAACTTTTAGAATATAAATGAGTAGCATTTAACCTGATCTAAAATTTAAGGACAATTAATATTTTTTTTTAAATTCCCATTTATATCCCGCCCTTCTCCGAAGACTCAGGGCGGCTTACAATCTAAGAAGCACAAATCAATGTGCTTAGCAATAGCCTTCATTCTATGTTTATGCCTGCTTATTAGGGCTTTTGCCCCCCCCCAAGCGGCATTTTTACAAAGTCAGCTTATTGCCCCCAACAATCTGGGTCCTCATTTTACCTACCTCGGAAGGATGGAAGGCTGAATTTTATGAATTTAAATGAAATTATTCCAAATTTTGATTAATGGATTATTAACCTTTTCATTGATAATATAAAACAGGTAGATAGAGTTATTAAAGAACAAAGAACAGTGGGGTAACTGAAGTGGATGGACCTGGCAGGTGGAGGGTTTCACATGTAAACAAATAATTTAGGGACCATTGCTGTGTGTTTTTATAACAAAAACATTAGGAAACAACAGTTCTTCAGTAATTTGCCACTGAAAATCAGAAGTATTATTATGAGGGCAATGAAAACAACAAGAAAGACCTTCTGTTACCCTGTTCTTATATAATGTATAAATAAATCACATGGAATACTTGAACTTGCAGCATTTCAGATTTGAAAGTGAAATGCTGCTTTGGAGTGCTTGGAGGAATGTGTGTAACACCTGCTCACAGTGCCCTGAACCCAAAGCTCCTTTTCTCAGGTTTGCATGGCAGCTGCAGGATCAGAAAAATATTTTTTTGGTTTAAAGAGTTACAAACAGGTGCTACCTATGCCTTCAAATCTGATGTGCTACAGAGTCCTGTAGATTGAATATCCTTTAAATTAAACCTAATTCCCTCCTCAGTTTACCCAAAAAGCAGACAAACATGACTCCATTATAGTAAAAACTAACATGTTGAAGACCAGAAGAAGTGCTGTGGGATAAGAACTTTAAAAGTAGAGACTACGTTAACCCATAAGTTCTTCAAAAATTTAGCATTTTTAGAAAACATTCCACAATACTTTAGAAATTAGCTTCCATAAAATATAAGAACTTTATATTAAACCCTGCTATCCTAAAGCCTTAATTATGAGAAGGGAAAAAATAAAATGTATTGACAACTGCTTACCAATGCTAACAATCGTCCATCTTCATTCATAGCAAGGAAACGGTTTGCACGTATACCTTTGATTGACACCACACCTCTCTCTTCAGCTTGAAGTATTAATTTGACTGAACAGAAGGAAAAGACAATCATGATGTTTGAATAATTTATCAGCCTACAAGCTATTCTTCAGTTTGCTTAAAATTAAAGTCTGGATACATACATGGAAAATCAATCAATCATTTAATCAATCAATCAATCATACATGTGTATGTATCCTAAAGACTAAAAACATTGAGTTTAACTTTTGCACAAATAAGATAAATTATTTAAACAATATACATAATAGGTAAAGGTAAAGGTTCCCCCGCACATGCGTGCTAGTCGTTTCCAACTCTAGGGGCCGGTGCTCATTTCCGTTTCAAAGCCGAAGAGCCAGCGTTTCTCTGAGGACGTCTCCGTGGTCATGTGGCCGGCATGACTAGATGCCAAAGGCGCACGGAACGCTGTTACCTTCCCACCGTAGTGGTCCCTATTTTTCTACTTGCATTTTTACGTGCTTTCGAACTGCTAGGTTGGCAGAAGCTGGGACGAATAACAGGCGCTCACTGTGCTACGCGGCACTCAGGATTCAACCCGCCAAACTGCCGATCTTCTGATCGACAAACTCAGCGTCCTAACCCACTGAGCCACCGTGTCCCTCTTAATAGGTATTGTTAAATTAACTGAATGTCCCATATGAGCTACAATAGAAAATCTAATAGAGCACACTTTCTTGGAATAATATTTTGTATCCCCACCCTAAAATCTGTGGCAATACTTTGGAGTAATCCCAAGTAAGTAATCCGGTATATTGCTTAAAATGTATGAATATTGAAAGCCACACAATATGGACTTTTTAGTACCAACATGGACTTTGTAATATTGGTGTAATTGCTAACCAACGTAGTTATTTTGTGTTTTAATTTGGCTGATTTTTCTGTCTTTTAAATGATGTTAATGTTTTACCAGACCATTGCAGACTGGAATGTAAAAAGGTCTCTGTTCTGTTACTGGAACATTCCTAAACTGCAAGATAAAAACTGTCTTTGCTCTACAAGTCAGGATAGGATAGAACTATGTTAGTTTTAACAGGACGAATGTAGTTAGTCTTTGGATAAGAAAGAGAGTTGTCATCTGGTGTGTCTCTTCATGAACTCCAAATAGTCTATCCTTATTAACATGCTAAATTTTAAAATCCCAAAATTGTAATAAAAGGATCTTCCTGTCTTGGTCTGTTTCATTGGAAAAATATGCATACCGAGGCACAATCTTAGAGTCAGATTTGGCCTTCACTACTGTATTGCCATCACATTTATATTACAAACATAGGGAAGTAATGCTAGAACATTTCTCTCACAACATTTTTAATATAGAAGAAATACGAAAGGCTGAGCACCAAAGAATTGAGGCCTTTGAACTATGGTGCTGGAGAAGACTCCTGCAAGTCCCTTGGACTGCAAGGCGATCAAGGGACTAGAGGAGATCAACCCTGACTCCTCCTTAGAAGGTCAGATCCTGAAGTTGAAACTCAAATACTTTGGCCACCTAATGAGAAGGAAGGACTCACTGGAAAAGAGCCTAAAGATTGAGGGCAAGAGAAGAAAGGGACAACAAAGAATGAGGTGGCTGGATGGAGTCACTGAAGCAGTAGGCGTGAGCTTAAATGGACTCCAGAAGATGGTAGAGGACAGGAAGGCCTGAAGGAACATTGTCCATGGGGTCGCGATGGGTCAGACATGACTTTGCAACTAACAACAATAACAAAGTTCTTTGTTCAGAAATTTGGGAAATGTACTATAAATACACTTGCAACATTTTATAAACATTGCTTGGATTTAATAGCATTATAACTTTGCTAATGAAAAAAGGGATTTGCTAAGGTGTGTTCTATAGACACTCATATTGATATATAACTAAACCTTAAGACTTTTAAACCCTAAAATTGAATATAAAATTTGTGACTACTTCCTTAAAGTAAATGTCTTTGTTAGTGTTTGAAATAATGTAAAGAACCAAACAATCATTGGCTTTTGCAAACTGAAGGATTGTCTTTTGTATAAAATACATTGGCAATGTAAAATAATAATAACTATATGTATTTGTTTATTTAGTGCCTTCAAGCCATTAGCGGTCATTGTTTGGACACATCCATGCAGTTTGGGAAGATTTTTGAAAGTGATTTGCCATTGCCTTCTTCCTAGAGCGGAGGGAGATTGACTACCCCAAAGTCATTCCCTTGATTTTGTGCCTTAGTCAGGACTAGAATTCCCAGTTTCCCAGTTTCTAGCCTGGTGACTTTCATCACTATTCCAAATTAGCTCTTCATATAAATATAAATACTATAATATAAATAATATTCTGTAGCCCCAGATTTCTCCAACAAAGAACCATTCAAAAAATGGCCAACAAAAATCCATTGAACTGCAGGCTATTTAAATAGTAGAGGCAATAAAGTAATACTTTTAACTTCCACCTTTGCTAAGAATTAAAAATGATGTACTATATTCTTCAAACAATACTCTACAGAAACTAGAGATGGCCAATTTTTTCCAAAAGAGTCAAATATTAATAGTTTTACACTTAACAGGGAAAATATTATATTTGGCTCCAACCCTTCTTCCTTTCTGCTTTTTCTACTGTCCTCCAATTCTCGTGCAGTAATCCCTTCAGCTCATCTGATTACTACCTGCATGTCAAGTAAATTGATCTTATGTTTAAGACTGCATTCCAAATATCAGATTTTTAAAAAACCTAATAGTAATAATTTCAAAAGTAAATATGAGGTTGATGGGACTGAATCAGTAGAATTTATTTCAAAGTAAATACATAGGATTGCATTTTAAATCTGATGAAAGTCATAATTGCATATGATTTGTTTCCTGATTTATTGATAATGATTAAGGGGGTGGCTAAGCTAAGAATTCAAAAGCTCAATGATGGATATATTGAGTATGAGACACTACTTTTTTTATTTCCAGAGAGGAAGTGGTAATGATTTGTCAATATTACAGTTTATATAGTAGATTTTTTTCAGCTTATTTTTTCCTTTGGTAACAAATCCATATGGAAAACTTGGGGAGCTTTCCTCCACATGTATATATATATTCTGTTGCACAACTATGTATTAGTGGTGATTTATCATTTCTATTAATCAGGAACAATATGTTCATAGCAATCCAAACAGAATTCCAAGGCCTACCCACTATTTACACATTCACCCTACACACAATTAAAATATTTCTCTGTGAGCAGCTAAAAAAGAAAAGTTGCTTTTAAGCCAATAATTTGATGATTGTTTCTATATAAATGCATGAACCAATAGGTTCTTTTATCCAGCCTACTACATTCATAATCTTTTTACCTGTCTCTTTTTTTTTCTTTTACAATAATTCCCCTGATACTCTCAGGTCTCAAGTATTTTAAACAAATAAATAAAATAGCCAAATAAAGTAAACAAACAAACTTACAAAGAGAAATAGGAGGAGGAAATAATACACAGCGTCAGGACTTTTGCTTCTCGAGTACATTTAATTTACTTCAACTGGCAAAATTATCAGAAGAACGCTTCTCATTTTCAGTGCACAAGAAGAGAACTTGTGTACTCACTGAAAAAACCTCAGGCTGCACGTCTCTAGATCAATGAGCAGCATTACTACCGTCTCTGCTACGGAAAAGTCAGTTCCGAGCCAAGAGTTCAAGGCCCATCTCCAACATTTTTGCAGAGGCCCTCTGAGGAAAATTCTTTCATGAGGCCCTGTATGACATATTCTGTGGCAAAGTTACAGGGCCAAATCCATATAAATTAAAAGTTATTACTGCACATCCAAGTACTGCAAGGCAACTCACAGGAGCAATTAATCTTTGGCTACTTTATTAATTAGGTATGAGGAAACAGCCAAATTAACTTATAAGAATGCTAGAAGTTTCCAACTTCCCATTCAGCTGCAAGTAAAACAATGCCAATAACATCACTCCTTTTATTTCACATCCCTTTCATAAGCAGCAGTTCACTTCATTAAATGCATGGGGTAAATAAATTGATACAGAATTTAAGTTAGGATAAAAGAGTGGAAAGGCAGGGTAATTATGCAGATACAGGTTACATGTGAAAAAAATTACAAGTACTGTATTACTTTATCAATTAACAATTACAATGTTTTTAAAAAACCATTGTCTATGTTCATACTTCTGACATAGACTGAAACCTTGAACTATATTTCTCTGAGAAAGTGAGTTATAGCTCATGAACATTTACAGGTATGCCTTTTAGTACAATCTGTGAGTCTGAAAAAGATGCTACCTGACTCTTGATTTTTGGCTAACTAACACAACCCTCTTGCTATAAATGTCTTATATGTATCTGAACAACAAATGCCAATTCTAACATGAATACATCCTTGATGACAATCTACAGTATGCTATCTCTCTGATAAAAGGAAAATATTTCTTGCCTACTTCAGCTGGATGCTGAGAAAACAGAGGTTTTAATAGCCAAACCTGAATAGATATTGAAAACTGAATAGGATTGTATCCTATATAGTTCACAGGGAAAAAAAGAATAATATTTAAAATGAATTTTATCAAGACACTGATTCTAAAATAAGTGGACTGAATAATTTAAAAGATCTACATGCATTGAAGAATCTTGTGTGGACTGTGCAGAATAAGGGATTGTAAACATCAACTAAGCTTTTTTCATCAGCAAATAATGATAGATATAAATCATGAAAGTCTAAAAGTGGGTGAGTAATTTAAAGCCAATGTAAATTCATACCAATACTAGGCCTATCTTTTTGTTTGAAAATCACTACTTTTCTGTTGTAACATCTGTGCCCTCCTTACAATTCCCCTCCCACATGCCTTAAATCCTATCTGGATAGGTTGTTTAGCAATTGTGCAGTTATTAGATTTTATCTTTAAGGCAAAACACGGTTCAAGTGTAAAAACTCAGTGGCCAACTTTTGTTAGAGATGCCTGGTTTCTAATTCTAAGACTGAAATCAGCAAAGTAAAATCAGTTCCATATTAACTGATGTGTAGAATAACTTTGACAAGGTATAAATTGTTGGAAAATTCAAAATTACATTCTGTAAAATTGAAGAACATTGTAATTGCGAGGGCAATTCGGAAATAAACCTCCGTTTGGTTATCAGTGACAGACGTTTGCAGATATAGAACTTTTATTATACACAACGAATTGTGTCACTTGTCATAATGTCTTACAAGTTTTGAAATTCCTTATCAGTAGTCGCTCGGCACCAAATCAGGGCTACGGGGGGTGTGATCAAAAACATCCCAACAGAACTGCTTCAAATGTTCTTGGGTGTGTCTAGTGGTGTGTGGGCAAGCATTATCGTGAACCAACACCACACTGGAAGTCAGTCTGCCCTGACGTTTGTTAGGGATTGCTTCTCTGAGTTTTCGGAATGTTTCACAGTAGACATCTGAATTGATGGTCAAACCACACACCATGAACTTCACTAGCAGTATTCCTTTGGCATCTTCACATTTGGCGGGATTTTCTATGGCAGCACTTCCAGTATGGCTGAGAATGAACAAAGACTTGCAACAGAAATCAAGGATAATTTTAAAAAAGGTTTTTTCAACATATTAATAACAAGAAAAAAGTCAAGGAAACTGTAGATCCATTAAAGACAGAAGATGTCAAGGAAGTAACAAGCAATAGGGAAAAAGCAGAGCTGCTTACCTCATTCTTTTCATCAGTCTTCAGACAAAAAGAAAGTACAGCCCAACATACCAAAAAAAATATTGAAAAAGACAAACTAGAAACAAATTAAAATAAGGAAGAAAATGGTAAGAAAACACCTATCTGACCTTGACGAATATAAATCACCAGATTACATAATATAAATCTAACAGATTACAACCCAGAGTTCTGAAGGAGCTGGGAGATGCTATCTCAGAACCATTGCACCATATCTTTCAAAAATCCTGGAGCACTGGAGAAGTAACTGAGGATTGGAAAAGGGCTGATGGGGTTCCCATCTTCAAGAAAGAGAAAAAAACAGATGCAGGAAACTACAACCAATCAGTCTAACATTAATACTTGGGAAGATCCTAGGAAAGATAATAAAAAACCAGATCTGCGAACAACTAGAATCAAACAAAGTTATAACTGGTAACCGGCACAGGTTTGTTAAAAACAGTTCATGCCAAACCAATCTTATTTCATTCTTTGATAAAGTGACCAAATTAGTAGACCAGCGAAACACTGTGGACATACTATACTTAGATTTCAGTAAGGCATTCGACAAAGTAGACCACAATCTACGGCTTGGTAAGCTAGAAAAAGGTGGAATAGACAACATTACCACAAGATGAATTTGTAGCTGGCTGACAAACCGTACTCAATGAATAGTCCTCAATGGTACTACATCCACATGGAGAGAAGTAAGCAGTGGGGTACCACAAGGCTCCGTCTTAGGCCCAGTACTCTTCAATATCTTCATCAATGACTTAGATGAGGAAATAGAAGAGGAACTCATCAAATTTGTAGACAAGACTAAACTGGCAGGTATAGCCAACACCTCTGAAGACAAGCTCAGGATTCAAAATGATCTTGACAAACTGGAACAATGGGCCCTATCCAACAATATGAGTTTTAATGTGGAGAAAAGCAAAGTTTTACATTTAGGCAGGAAAGTTCAAAGATATAAGTACAGATAGGTGAGACCTGGCTCAAAAACAGTAACTGTGAGAGGGACCTTGGAGTCCTAGTGGATGATCACTTGACTATGAGCCAGAAATGTGCAGCAGCAGTCAAAAAAGCTAATACAGTCTTGGGTTGTATAAACAGAGACATAGAATCAAGATCACGCTAAGTATTAGTACTGCTTTATAAAACCCTAGTGAGACCACACCTGGAATACTGCAGCCAATTTTGGTCACCATACTACAAAAAAGATATTAAGACCTTGGAAAAAGTACAGATAAGAGCAACTAAGATGATCCAAGGCCTAGAGACTAAAATATATGAAGAATGGCTGCAGGATTAGCTAGTTTAGCTAGTCTAAAGAAAAGAAGAAATAGTGGAACATGATAGCAGTATTCCAGTATTTGAGAGGCTACCACAAAGAAGAGGGGGTCAAATTATTCTCCAAAGCACCAGAGGGAAGGACAAGAAACAATGGCTGGAAACTGATCAGAGAGAGAAGCAACATGGAATTAAGGAGAAAGTTCCTAACAGTGAGGACAATTAAGCAGTAGAACAGAGACCTCCAGTTTTGCGCAGTAGCGCAGCAGCTGAGGGATCGCAGGGTTCCACTCCCTACAGCTGATTTCAGTCTGCCAGGGGACCCTAAATGGGCTTGAAGTTGCCCCTTAGAGGCAACACAGAAGGGGGGAAGTCCCGCCAATTGCGGAGAGACGGCAGTCAATCCAATTGGTTTGGGAAAAGCCCTCCAGAAACCGGCAGGAGAAGAGGCTAGCTAGCTCAACTCCCGAGTCTAGCCCAAGCTACAAATGAGAATTAAGAAATTAGATGGGGAGTATTTAAAAATTAAACATTTGTTTGAATATGGTTAAAAAAATAGAAACATTTTGAATATAAATGAAGATTAGTTTAAGAGGGATAAGCCCCTCTATAGTATGCCTTCTTTCTTTTTTCTTTTGTGTTTGGGGTTTTTTTTGATATGAGAAATATAAAAATGTTGGGATGGTTTATATAAAAGAAATGTTTTCTCCATTTTGTCTTTCTTTGTTTTTTTAAGATATGAGAAGTGTAAAAATGTGATGGCTTGTATGAGAAAAAAGATTTAAATACTTAAGGGTAACTAATTTTGAGAAAATCTTAACCAGTAAGAATATTTTGAATACTGTGGGGGAAACAAATGTAAATAAGAATATAAACAGGATTTATGATGAGACAATCAAGATGATCAATGAAAAGAAGCTTTATACTGATGTGGTTATTATTTGCAGAAACATGAGAAAAATGTTTATGTTTAATTGTCATTTATTTGAATAAGAACTGTATTAATTGAAAGTTGGCTAAAGAAAATATTGTTGGAAGAAGAGGAAATCAAGTAAAGTTATTATATGGTCTATAGAATTATAGAAATTAATTGTTATTGATTGTTTTTTAAACACTAACTCAGACAACCCGATGTTTACCAAATATTTTTTTTTTATTGAAAAGTTTTAACATACAATTTTTCTTTAAAACCCCCCCCTCCCTTCACCCTCCCCCCCTACCTCTCCCCCCTCCCCCCCTCCCCCCCCGACTTCCCAGAGCTAAATACAAGGTATATATAAAAAAAACCAATCATAAACAATCATATACTAACAACTATAAGCTCTAAAATCCATCACTCTCTAGCTTATATAGGATAAAACAAACCTTAGTAATATTAAATATATATATAAAAGAAAAAAAACTAAAAGAAAAAAAAAGAAGAAAAAAGAAAGAAGACTTATTCAAATGCTACATAAAACTTCTTAACCCTATACTTATTCTGGATAAACTCAATCCATTTTCTCCATTCCATAATATAGCGTTCTTGCGAGTGATCTTTCAAATAGGCCGAAATCTTCGCCATCTCTGCCAGGTCGGAAACCTTTAAAGTCCACTCTTCTATAGACGGCAATTCCTCTTTCTTCCAATACTGACCTATCAGGAGTCTTGCTGCCGTAATTAAATTCAACATCAACTTAGTGTCCACAACTGTAGCATCTGTAATTATTCCCAACAAAAAAAGTTGCGGACAAAACTTTATCCTCTGTTTAAAAATCTTCTGCATGTTCCACCAAACTTTTATCCAAAAGGCCTTAACCTTTTTACATGTCCACCATATATGAAAATATGTTGCATCTTCATCACCGCACCTCCAACATTTAGGCTGATAATTCGGATACATACTTGCGAGCTTTTTGGGATCTAAATGCCATCTATAAAACATTTTGTAAAAGTTTTCTCTTAAATTTTGAGCTTGTGTAAATTTTACGTTCCTCACCCAAATCTTTTCCCACGTGTCCATTGTAATAACTTCCTGGATGTTTTGGGCCCATTTTATCATACAATCCTTAACAAGTTCTGTTTCTGAATCAATCTCTATCAATGCAAGATATATCCGTTTAATATGTGCCGGTCCCTGATTTCTAATTTGCTTTATCAAATTTTCATCAGTCATTGTAAAACCATTTTTCTGATCTTCTTTCCACCTGGCCCGTAACTGAGTATATTGGAACCAGTTTTGAACAACCTTCTCTTCTCGCAAGAGACTATATGATTTCAAACACCATACATTTCTTTCCAAACTTAGGATCTCCTTGTACGTAGTCACATCATGTTTGAAACCAGCATGTATATTTTCTATTGCGTGTTTTGGAATTGCCCACAGTGGTATCTTGCAATCTAGCTTATGTCTGTACTTCTTCCAAACTCTCAGCAATGCCTGTCTTAGAATATGCACTCTAAACACATTGTCTACCTTCTTGTCATACAACAAATATGCATGCCAGCCAAACAACAAATCATGGCCCTCAAGATTTAATAATCTCTTCTGTGTCAAATTAATCCAATCACTTATTCCTACTAATGCAGCAGCTTCATAATATAGTTTAAGATTGGGCATTTTAAGCCCGCCTCTCTCACGAGTATCCTGCATAATCTTAAGTTTAACTCGTGGCTTTTTCCCTGCCCACACAAATTTATTGATACCTCGCTGCCATTCCTCCAAATTAGAATCTTTCTTAAGAATCGGTATCATTTGAAATAGAAATAAAAATTTAGGCAGGACATTCATTTTCACTGCTGCAATCCGTCCCAACAAAGACAATTGCAATTTTTCCCAATTCTCCAATTCTTTTTGAATTTTCCCCCATAGTTTTTCATAATTATTTTTATATAACTTTGTATTAGAGGGCGACAAAAACACCCCCAAATATTTAACCCTTTTAACAATCTCAAATCCAGTTAGTCCTTCTAAAAGAGCCTTTTGCGAAACTGTCATATTTCTGACCAAAATTTTGGTTTTCTGTGTATTAACTTTAAATCCAGAAACCTTCCCATATTGTGTTATTATCTCCATCAGGTCCACAACAGAGTTCTCTGGCTGGGTCACTGTAACAACCAGATCATCTGCGAATGCTCTCAATCTATAATCCTGATCTCTAATTTGTATCCCCTTAATTTTTTCCGAATTCCGTATTTTAACCAATAATATCTCTAATGTTAACACAAATAACAAGGGCGATAACGGACAGCCTTGCCTTGTGCCCTTCTCAATATTACATGTTTCTGTCAAGCTATTATTAACTATAATTCGGGCAGTTTGTTTTTGATATAATGCCCTAATCGGTTGCAAAAAAATTTCCCCAAAATCCATTTTGTCTAAAACTTTCAACAAAAATTGCCAATTCAATTGATCAAAAGCTTTTTCAGCATCTAAGAAAATTAGCGCCGCAGAGATCTGGTTGTTCCTTTCCAAAAACTCTAACACATCAACTATATGCCTCACATTATTTTTCATTTGCCTACCACTAATAAACCCCGTTTGGTCCCCATGAATCACCTGTTGCAGAACCCTCATCAATCTATTAGCCAAAACCTTAGCAAATATCTTGTAATCTGTATTTAAAAGCGATATCGGTCTATAATTTTTAACTTGAGTAGCATCTTGGTCTTCCTTCGGAATCAAGGAAATAAAAGCTGTTCTCCAAGACGGTGGCACCTTTCCCCCCCTCTGGATTGTCTGGAACAGTTCCTTTAACGGTTTTATCATCTCTATTTGTAGATTTTTGTAATAGGCCGCAGTCAAACCATCCGTACCTGGTGCTTTATCCACCTTCAATTCCTTAATTGCTGTAACAATTTCTTCTTCTGTAATCAATTGATTAATCCCTTCTTTTTGTACTTGCGTAAGAACCGGGATGCTAGCATTATCCAAATATATATCAATGTCTTTTTCATTAATTTTCTCCTTAGCATATAATTTAGAATAAAAATCCACAAAAGCGTCCTTGATAAGGTCCTGTTGAAACACAACCCTTCCTTTATGCTCAATCTTGTCTATATTAGAAGCCCTTTGTTTTTTCCTCAATCTATAAGCTAACCATCTACCTGGTTTATTAGCGTTGCAAAAAGTATTATGCCTGGCAAACCGCAAATTGGTTGCCACTTGGTCAGCCATTAATTTATCAAATTGTCCTCTTAACAATTTAATAGCCTCCTTAGTTTTCACATCCTTTGAGTTCAAAATCAAAGCCTTTTCTTTTTCCTTTATTTCATTCTCCAGTTCTTTCCTCCTAGCTTCCACAGCACGTCTATGTTTATTATTCATATATATCAACACCCCTCTCATGTAGGCCTTGCTAGCATCCCACACCATATCCATAGAGGTACCTTTGTTCATATTAGTTTCAAAAAAATCCTTCATCCGCTGTTTACATTCTTCCACATTTCTCTGATTTCTAAACAAATTCTCATTTACGCGCCACGAGCGCCTGTCTCTTTTCTCCTTATCAATCTCTAACCAAACTGGACTATGATCAGAGATAGTTCTTGCACAAATCTTCACCTTTTTAGTCCTCAAAAAAAAGTCATTAGTCACCAAAATAAAATCAATCCTCGAAAAAGATTGATGTCTATCAGAATAAAAAGTATAATCCTTTTCCTGCAAGTGTTTACCAAATATTAAGGTGTATGTTAAAAATCAGTAAAACATATTTTTTTAAAAAAAAAATAACCACTGGAACAGCTTGCCTTCAGAAATTGTGGGCACTCCATCACTGGAGGTTTTTAAGAAGAGACTGGACAGTCACTTGTCTGAGATGATATAGGTTCTCCTGCTTGAGCAATGGGCTGGATTAGAAGACCTCAAAGGTCCCTTCCAGCTCTATTCTATTCAAATAACTAGCATGTTTCCCCTGTATCTGAAAATGCACCTAGAATGGTATTTATACACACATATACACACATGTATACATATTTCTATGCGTATGTGTTTGAGTAAAGAAACTATGTTAAACAGCCCAAATCTCCTACATTTTCCATTCAAACAGGTGTCCTCTCACTATTGTTTTTCAGAGAGGGGGGATCAGAAGATCTTTATAAACATCTACTATGAAACATAGGCTACCATGATGGCTCAGCAATTAAAGACATTTAGTTTGTCAGCTAAACTCTGACTGACTCAAGTGCCACACAACAGGGTGAGCTCACTTTTCTTGTCCTAGCTCCTGCCATCCAGCAGTTTGAAAAATGCAAATGCAAGCAGATAAATAGGTACCACTATTTATACAGATAACAGAGTTCTATGCACCTTGGTGTATAATCATGCTGGCCACATGACCATGGAAATGTCTTTGACTCCCTTGGTTAAGAAGCAGAGATGAACATCACCCCTTAGAGCCCAACACAACTGGACAGGGGAAACCTTTATCTTTATGAAACATCAAGTACATAAGGATAGCATTCATTTTGGGGGGTGGGGGACTCTTAGAAATGTTTATTAGAATTGAAAAAAGATACAGAGTTTACAGAAAACAAGCTTTAGAGAGCAGTAAAACAACTAGTTATTTTTTTAAGCAAATATTTGTACATAGTTGAAAGAAGGGCAAGAGCAAGCCTGGAATAAAGACAAAGCAAAAGTATGTGAAAAAACACAGAGCAAGAGAATCCATCCATCTATCTATCTATCTACAGTATCTATCTATCTATCTATCTATCGTCTGTCTAATCTATGACATTTTGGAACTGCCCATCTCCTTCATAGAGGGAATTAGTAAAAATAAGAACTGGGCAAACTTTAGGAGAACCTGTTTCAGTACAAGAAATGGAAGAAAACAAGGCAATCTGCCCAGATGCACAAACAAGTATCCTGATTGAAAATGTATGATGAAAATACATTAACACAGGGCTTTTCAACCTTTTCACCCATTTTAAGATATGGCAACATCCGAGTACCACCAGTCGCCTAGCAAGGTGTCAAAAACCTGGATGACAAAAAAAGGAAAAAATTATGAAGTACAGGTAGTCCTCAACTTACAACAGTTTGCTTAGTGACTGTTCGAAGTTACAATGGCACTGGAAAAAGTGCCCCCCAAGCCACAGCCGAGCAAGACACCTGCCTGCCAGCCCGAGGTTTTCATTCTTGTGAGCATTTCTTTTGAGGATTGGCAGCAGGGGTGGGGTGGGGGGCAGTTTGGTTTTTATTCCCCCCATCTGCTGGGTGGTTGCAGCAGGTTTTGGTCCCTTCCCTTGAAAGGGACACCATCTGGTAGCAGTAGAAAACAGAGGTGCCATTTTGCTTTTCTTTCCCCCCACCTCCCACGAATAAACTTACATAATAGCCTCTTTGGAGAAGATACCAATTTCGCTCCCCCACAGCCCCCTGGATCAGACCCCCACATGGTCATTTTCCCTTGCAACCCACCCCCCCTTTGCTAAAGATCCCATTTTCAGCTATTAGTCCCAGACAGCTTATTATAAGCCTCTCTGGATTCCTTCAGCAACGTAACAGGCACTTTGGATCTGGTGTTCCTGGGAAACAGGTCAGTCATGTGTTTGTGTGTGTGTGGGTGGGGGGGGGGGAAACCCAGCCGATTCAGGCAGAATTTTTAGTGGATTTAAGAGCAACGCAATGGAACCACGGGACCTCTCACCGCAGATTGCACAGCTTAGGCATGTGGCTTGTGGGGCGAAAACAGCACAACTACAGTATGCGGTGAAGGTGGGAGGAGAGGAAAAACTCCCAAAAATAGACCGCCGGAGGATTAGGGTGTGGAAAAGCCATAATATGGACCTAGAAGGAATCGAAGCATTAAACTTTGGGCAAAAGCGCTAAACTGGACAAAAGCAGAGCAGGCGGGAGGAAAGTTCACCCTATCCTGCTTGGGATGAGGGGGGGAAGGAACTGGCTGCAACACACATACCCCGAAAACACCCACAATCCTCCCCCAGGTGTGGCGGGGGCATTGGGAAATCGCAGTAGGCCGGGTGGAGAGAACAGCTGGTTGGCAGGTGGGAGTTTCAGCCTCTGGAGCACTCAGATGATCGGCGGATCATTTATTTATTTATTTATTAAATTTTTATACCGCCCTTCTCCCGAAGGACTCAGGGCGGTGTACAGGGCAATAAATATTAAAAAACAAAGTACAAAATTTAAAAAACAATTAAATAATTTATGCCCGATATATACAATAGTTAAAACCATATTAAAAACCCAACCCCAAACCCATCAGACCAGGCCAGATTGCTCAAATAAATAGGTTTTTAGA